>NC_056733.1:103956379-104293045 GCF_019279795.1 Protopterus annectens | reverse complement strand
GGGTTATCCCTGCTGTGGTAGCCCTTGGCCGGCCCGAATACCAGAGTCGGTGTTTTTTTGTGTCGGCTGCAGTCGCCTGTAGTCTGATGTCAGGTCGTCAGTGCTATAAAGCAAGGCATCCAATGTCATTACATTAGTCTTTCTTGCTGTGGAGCCCGTAGCAGAATCAGTTTGCACGAGTGCCTGTCAGTCACTACCAGAAGTTGAATTTCAGCTGAAAACATTTAAAGCTAAGTACCCCATATGGGATCCTTTTTTCTTGCACTAACTGATGTCCGAAAAAGTTAAGAATTGTCTTGCCCATGGAAAGCAGATCTCACACCGAGACTTCCATTCTTACTGCGTCACTTGTTTAGGCCCAGACCACAACATCCCCCATTGCCGGTTCTGTGCCCTCTTTAATGCGAGAACCATTCGCCGTAGAGCTCTTTTGTTAGACAGTTATTTTCATGTTCCGTCTTTGCATTCTGATATGGCGTCCATCAGCCAACAATCTGTGGGCATTCTGAAAAAATGTAGATATAAAGATAGAGACAGACCACACAAGGCTAAGCCTTCCAACGACGCTACCGCTAAGCAGGTCATCAGTTCTCCAGAATTCAGTGAGGTGCTTTCGCAGCCCCTGATGCCTGATTCAATATCTATACAGGCCTCTACTGAGACCCTTTCGGAGTCCAGTATGCCACAGAAATCTCCTTCGTCTTCCGAGCCTTTAGCTTTCTCACCCTCGGTTGGGTCTGGAGCCGCTATGCAGGCACCGGCTCCCGAGGAGGCCTTTTGCACTACTGTATCTAAGCAAAAAAAACAACATCTTCTCTTCCGACTACCGTTACTCTCAGACCAATGGATTCTTTCAGGCCTAGAATCCAGGCCACTCCTAGGAAATCTGCTTCTAGCCACCATCTTGCTGCTGCTCCACCACCCCAAGCACAAATGCTAAAAATGGTGCAGGCTCTCGTCTCCCTTATCCGAGGTGGTCAGGCCACAACTTCTAAACAAAAACAGCACCCTTCTCCAGAAATTATGACAGAACAGGATTCTGAGGAATCTGACTATTCAGTTTTTGAAGTGGAACAGCATCCCCTAACTGCTTATGAGGATTCAGACAAGAGGAATCCATCCCTTCTGCCTCCCCTCCAGAGGACCTTTGCTTTGGGGAAGCCCTTCACTCCCTCAGGGAACATTTCCAATGGGAATCCCAGGACTTCCCACAGTCTAATAAAAGACTTAGAGAGTTTCTGGACCTGCCTTAGCACAGACATCTGGCCATTCCCCCTATTTTAGAAGTGGTGGATGATGTTTTCCATGAATCCAGCTTAGCCCCTGATGCCCTCCCTCCTGCTCCCAGTAAACCTGACAGGTATTACAGAGTACTGGATTCTCACAAATACCTGTACAGAAATCCTGCTGCAGATCCGGTGGTCATTACTCAGGGGCCTAAAGGAGCTAAAACTAGTTCTGCCAAAAATCCTCTTCCTTCTGACAAGGACTCCAGAGCTCTGGACAGATGGGGTAAAAAAGTATACACCTCTGTAACCTTAGCTATTAGAGCACTCAGTTGTCAGTTCCATATGTTAAAATATCAACAACACACTTTGCAACTATTAAAACAGAAAATTGCTACTTTTCCTGACTGTGCCAATTCAAAAGAGTTAGCAGATTTACTGCAGTCTGCTTGTCAAGTGGCCGAACACTCATTACAATGTGGATATGATGCCCTAGAAGCCTCTAGCAGGGCAGCAGTGACAGGATCTGTTATTAGGAGACATGCATGGCTGAAGGAACAACCTCTTCCTGATCATGTCAAGTCTAAACTTATTGATGCACCCCTAGATAAGGACGGCTTGTTTGGGGAAAAAGCAGAAGAGGTGCTTAAAAAGATGGAAGACAAAGCAAAATCTATGTGAACAGTAAAAGATTTCTTTCAGGTTCAACCCCCCAGGTTCAGCAGGAACTTTCCCACTAAGCACTGGGCCTTCCCTGCACCTAGCAGATAGGGCCAAGGTAAGCCCCGCAGGGACAGACCAATCCAGGCCCCTATCCCAGGGCCAGCAGAGAAGCAAACAATGGACCACTTCTGTGTCTAAGGCAGGGAGTTCTAAGCCAGCCTTCTACGGCACTCACAATGACTCCCCCTCCTTTCTCTGCCCTCCCTTCACTCATCAAAAACTAGGAGAAAGGATCTCCCACTTCAAAGACAATTGGCTTTCTGTAACAAAGGACCAATGGGTCTTAAAGATCATTTTTCAGGGATACAAATTCTTTTAGTGAATTCCCAATTCCAAGAGGGTACCCAAACTTACTTACAAATCACTGGGCAGGGGCACTGAAACACGTACAAACTCTCATATCCCAGGGGGCAGTAGAACCTGTACCCTCAGATCAAACAGGCAAAGGATTTTATTCCAGACTATTCCTTGTTCCCAGAAAAGAGGGCACTTGGTGCCCCATCCTGGATCTCTCCATTCCGAACACCTCCCTAGTGGTCCCCAGATTCAAAATGCTAACTTTGCAGCAGCTGCTGCCTATGCTAACAAACAATGCCTGGCTAGTGACCCTAGACCTAAATGATGCCTACCTCCACATCCCCATCAGGGAATCTTGCAGGAAATGTGTGCGTTCAGGGCAGGCTGACAACACTTTCAGTTCTCTGTGCTGCCCTTTGGCTTATCTACTGCACCCAGAGTATTCACCAAATGCTTGGCTCCAGCCATAGCATTCTGCAGACAAAGAAATATACAGATTTACCTTTACCTGGACAACTGGCTCATTCAGGCAGAGTACAAAGAAAATCTGCTCCAAGACCTTCTCTTTGTCCAATCACTCCTAACTTCCCAAGGGTTCACCATCAACGAGAAGAAATCAAAGCAAAACTCCACCAGAAAGATCATTTTCTTGGGAGCTCTGCTAGACACAGCATCCCAAATGGCCTTTCTATCCCCAGAAAAGCAGAGCTTTCTGCCTCTCTACTTTACCCAGCTAGCTTCCAGAAGTCACCTCACCGCGAGGAAGTTCCTGTAAGCCGTGGGATACATGGCATCTTGCATCCTTCTCATTCCTCTGGCCAGGCTTCACATGCAGAAACTTCAGTGGTATCTGAAGAACTTTAGTGCCAGCATTCTCAGTCCATAGAGACCTCTCTCCCTCTAATCCAATGTATAAGGGCCAAGTTTCTCTGGTGGGCAGAGACCTGTACAAGGAAAAAGGGTCTTCCCTTCATCCTCCACTCTACTGGCCAGACCATCACCACCGACGCCTCTGACATTGCTTGGGGCGCTCACCTAGCAGGCAGGTGTACCCAAGGTCTTTGGGATGCCCAGCAACTTCACTTGCACATCAGTCAAAAAGAAATGATGACAGTACAAAAGGCTCTGACATTTTTCAAACCTCATCTCAGGCCAAGGGTTCTTCTTATAAAAACAGACACCACAGTAATGTGGTATATCAACAAACAGTGGAGGACCCAATCTTACCCCCTGTGCAGGTTAGCCATGAGCCTCTGGCTTACAGCCACCTCCGTGGGTCTACACCTAATTGCCCAGTACCTACCAGGGGTCAACAACACCCTGGCAGAACACCTAAGCAGAAACTTCCTGGGCCCCCATGGAAATCTTTCTGCAAATCACTCAGGAGTGGGGGATTCCAGAAGTGGATCTCTTTGCCTTGCATCTCAATCACCAGCTGCAAAAGTTCTGTACCAGGGAGTATCAGTATCACCTCCTAGCATGGAAGGTGGATGCCTTGACCTTCCCCTGGAACTCCTTCTTTGTGTACGCTTTCCCTTCTCTGCCCCTTATTCCCAACGTACTGATCAAAGTAAGGGAGGAGTGACCAAAAGCCATCCTCATTGCTCCAGATTGGCCCAGACAGCATCGGTACCCCTTACTGCACAGCCTGACCTTACAGCTCACCAAGCAGCTTCCCCTGACCTCAGACCTCGTGAGCCAGGGGAAGGGGAAGATACTGCACCCAGACTTACAGACTCTCAATCTCTCAGCATGGCTTATACCTTAAAAGCTAACAAGGAGTCCCTGTTAAGCAAACAGGTCCTAGGTATCATCACAGAGGCCAGAAGGCCCAGCACCAGAAAGTCATATGCAGGAAAATGGAAATTATTCTGCTTCTGGAGCCAGTCCAAAGGGACCAGTGTCTCCCATCTTTCCATCCCTTCGATAGCTCAGCTGGTAGAACGGAGGACTGTAGTGATTTCCCAAGTCATCCCTTTGATGAAGCAATTCCTTAGAGGGGCTTCTAATATCAGACCTCCCTGAAGGGCTCCCACGTCACCCTGAAACCTGAATTATGTTCTAGAAAAACTAACCTTACCTACTTTCGAACCTGCTGCTTCTACAGAATTGAAATTCTTCTCCTGGAAGACTGCCTTCCTACTAACTATCACCTCAGCCAGAAGGGTATCAGAGCTTCAGGCTCTCATGGCTGTTGAGCCCGTCATCATTTTCCATGCAGACAGGGTTTCCCTGAGGACTAACTCCTCCTTTATGCCCAAGGTGGTATCTGATGTGACCCTCAACCAGGCTATGCACCTACCCGCCTTCTTTCCCATCCCTCAAAACAAGGGGGAAAGAATTCTACACTCGCAAGAAATGCACAGACAACTCAGATACTATCTGGAAAAAACAGACAAACTACTTGTCAGCTTTGCCCCTGGGGCAGAGGGGAAGCCCATTTCCAAACAAACCATTTCCAAATGGATATCACACTGTATTCATTTTTGCTACAGACTACATGGGAACCCCCCAAGTCTATCTGTACCCATTCCACTAGAGCAGCATCCACTTCCACAGCCTTCCTCAGAGAAGTCCCCACCACGGACATCTTGGAAGCTGCCACCTGGACCTCTGTCCATACCTTTACAAAGCATTACCACCTACCTCTTTTTTTCTAAGTCTAGGGCAGGGTTTGCCTCTGCACTTCTGCAGGGCCTGCTGACCCATGCCTAGGACTCTATCCTTTCCTTTGACCCCTCTCTTCAGCTTTGGGAATCCTCCCACAGGTGATGACTACAACAGTGAAACACAAAGAACATAGTACAGTTGTGTACACTTACCATAAAAGTAGATGTTCGAGTGTATTCACTGTTGCAGTCCTGGTTTCCCTCCCTCCATCCCCCATATAACATCTTCCCCAGGGGGACATAAGCTTTCCACGGTGGCTTTTGGCCACCAAGACCACTTTTCCTTATTTCCTTGTGCTTCTGATAGGTTAGGGCAAGAAAAACTGATGTAATGATGTTGGCTGCCTTGCTTTATAGCACTGACTTCAGACTACAGATGACTGCAGCCAACATAAAGAAATTTGACTCTGGTATTCGGGCCGGCTGAGGGCTACGACAGCAGGGATAAACCACATGTGATGACTGCAACAGTAAATACACTCGAACATCTACATTTATGGTAAGTGTACACAACTGTACTTTCCACTATGTCTGATAAAAAGGGAACAACGGGTTTCAAACAATTCAACCAATGTAATAGGGAAATGACAAACTCGGACACCTATCTGTCTTGTGTTTACTGCCTAGATGTTCCGCATTTGTCTGTTAAACCGTCGTGCAACATTTGTAAAGGCTTTAGCTCCTGCACTTTAAATGAGAGAAAGAATAAGCTAATCCTTAAGGGTCTTTTGAAAACTCCCTTTTCAGAGCGTATTTCTGGGTCGGAGGGCTCTCCCCCTCCTAAAAAGGAACATAAACAAAGGAGCCCTTTCTTTCCTTCTTCCCCCATGGCACTGACTCAAAATCTTCAGAACCGAAGGCTAAAGTCCCGAAATTGGCTTCAACAACCATGGCACCAGGGCCTCAGCACCCCTCTATGGTGCCGTCTTCCATTCCAGGACCTCAACTAACCCTCTCGGTACCATCCTCTGGAACATTGTCTCTAGCACCAATCATGGTACCAGTCATGACCACTGAACCATACATGTCCTTATCTTCTGTACAGTTCCAACCTCCCTTTCGGCACCAAAAATACTACTCCCAACTCTGGTCATTTCCCCTCTCCCTATACATTTTACTGGTCTTGTGACCATGGTGCCGAAAGGTGAAATAGCTCCTCAAACCTGATATTCCCCCATGGCATATCCCATTTTTGGGCAATAATGCAGCCCCTTCTTGGAGCGACCTGACTCTCCATCAGGGATATCAACCTGCTCCTCCAGGAGCCTTTTGGAATTCTAAGTGGTGAGACCTGTGGATCAGCTCCTAAAGGCCAGAGGAATCACAACTCCTTCTAAACCCTCCTCCTGCCCAGAGCTAAGGGATTTTCTCCACAGACTCTGACATATACTCCTCCTTCAACCTCCTTAAAGGTATCAAAGCCCCTGACACCGATGCCTATCCTGGTGCCAGCTGCTTCGGTTCCATTGGTAGACCTCACCATGGCTCTGGAACCTGCCCTTTGACCACCGACTCAATTGGAGCCGAGCCATTCCCAGGATCGTGACTGGGCTTTCGGCACCATGACTCCTAGTATGGCACCCATTTTTTCTATGGCGCCATCTACTATGGCTCCGGTTGTCTTGGTGGCACCAAGTTGTCTTGGGGCTCCTTCCCTGGGGTTGGGCTCGTCAGAGTAGGGTGTGACTCCCGTTCCGTGGTTGCGATTCTCAGTTCCGGGCTCCAATCCCTCTTCAGGCGGGCCTCGTTTCCAAGTGATGGAGAGGTCCTTGCCTCTGCAGGTACACAGCTGGTTCCCTCGGCATTGGAGAACCATATATAGCCCCCTTCTGGAACGCAGTTGACACAATCCACCACACTGGGATGTCGAGCACAAAAGCCTTGGGATACCCTACCCAGGGAACCCTTTCTTCACAGTCCTCCTCAGATGTCCCTGCTGAGGAGGGACCACACAAGAGATCATGCAAGAGGAAACATGTGGACTTTCCTGAGGAATCCCTTACTGAAGATAGACTACAATGAGGGGGAAGTGTCCCCACGGTTGCCCCCTGAGGATGTCTCCTTTGGAGACATACTGGAAATTTTAAAACAGTGGGGAGGCTGGAAGCCCACCAACCCCTCCTCTGGGGAGTCTCTATTCTTGCAGGCTTTTCGTGCGCAACCCTCTATGTCTTGGGTGATCTCGCCTGCAGATAAACTAGTTCAGCTCGTTGTGCAGTGCACCTGGAAGAGTCCTGACACCATTGATCCAATCCCCTGGAGACCATACAAAATTCTTTCCCTGCCAGAAGACAGTTCACATTGGTCTAAGACTTACCGGTAGATGCTATAGTGGTAGCAGCAGCTACTAAGAATGAGCTCGCTGAGGAGAGCCATGCTGTCCATTCCCCCAAACAGGGAGCCTCAGGCAATTGACTGACTAGGGAAGCGAGTGCTTTGATCATTGACCTTTGCCATTCAGTCCTTGAATTACTTGGCACACTTTACGAGGCTCCAGAGACACCTAATCTCGGAACTATTGGGAACTGTAGCAGGAGCAGTCTCTGACGAGGTGAGTGACAAAGTTGCCTCACAGTCTGCAATCCTAGAATCTATATATAACTTGTCCATGCGGTTGATCTCTCACACTACCGAAGGAGCAGCTAGAAAGGCCAGTGCAGGTGTTGTCATGAGACTTCACGCCTGGATGAGCCTTTTTTGATTTTGTGAACCCTTTTAAGTCTTCCTTTCTCAACGCTACAGTGGAAGCTTCTTCTCTCTTTGGCCCGAAAGTGAAAGACACATTAGCCAGTTGTAAAAAGGACGGCAAGACCCGGTCTGCTGTGGGCGTATGTTTTTCCACCCTGCAACAATCCTACTCTAGGAATCAGAGCAGTGGAAAGATATGGCACAAGAAGTCCCAGGGTCCTTTACATGACACATGTGGCAAGTTTACCCCCTGAGTCAGAGAGGAAACTCATCTGGAAGATACCCTTACAGAGGCAGCGGGCATCTGTGTAAGCAGAGATCCAGAGATTCGTTCTCTGGACAGCCCTATCAGCGCTCCTGAAGAGCTGCCCGATTGCTTACCTCTGTCAGTCAGGGGATGTTTTTCTCTGCACCACCGTGCCTGGTGAACGATAACCACAGATTCTTGGGTGCAGACAATAATGGCCAGAGGTTATCACATACCCCTCACTCCTTGCTCAAGGCCATTAAGGCACATTCCAGATGTTTCACCCAGTCAAAGGGAAGCAGCAGCTCAAGAAATTCAAAAGCTGCTCTTAAAAAGAGTCATCCAGGCAGTCCAGCCAGATCAAATAGAATCCAGTTCTTTTTAGTGTAAAAAAAGATAGGGGATTGGAGGCCAATCTTTGACTTCAGCATCCTAATCAAATTTGTCAAACAAACAAAATTTTGGATCATCACAGTTCAGTCTATCTTACCGTTCCTGGAGAAAGACAGTTGGATGTGCTGAATAGATCTTCCGGATGTATATTACCTCATAAAAATGGACAAACACTCCAAAAGATTCCTTCACTTCCAGCTGGGAGCCAGTCACTACCAATTCCGAGCACTTCCCTTTGGACTCTCTCTGGCCCCTAGAGTGTTCACCAAATGTATGGCAGTGGTAACAGCTCACTCGAGACTGCAAGAATTCCAGGTGTTTCCATATTTAGACGATTGGCTCCTTACCGCCCCCACCAAGCGTCTATTGGTTACAGCCTTACATTACATTCTAAAGCTAGCAAAATTCTTTGAGATCTCAATAAACAAGGAGAAATGAAAGTTGACTCCTTCTCAAACTCTGGAATTCATAGGAGCAACTTTCAATACTCACTCTTGCCCAGTCTCCCTCCCATGTCACAGATTAGAAATACTAGGTCCCAACTCCGGGTGATACTCTCTCAGGACAAAGTTTCAGCTTAGGCAGTCCTTCAACTTCTAAGATCAATGGCAGCACTGATTACAATAGTTCCCCTGGCAAGACTACACCACACATGAAGCTTCTACTAACACAGTGGTCCCCTTTGACTCATCCAGTGTCATTTCAGTTCCGCTTAACAAACCGATGTAAACAAGATCTATTTTGATAGCTAAAGCCAGAAAAAGACCTATGGAGTCATCCTTTCTCCCCCTCTCAACCCAAGGCCATAGTGACCATGGACGCTTCCCTGATGGAGTGGGGGAGGCACATCCAGGGAAAGACAGTCCAAGGCCCTTGCTCCCCTGTGGAGGCCAATCTGCATATCAGTGTTCTAGAACTGAGGGCAGTGCTTCTAGTGTTGCAAGCATTCCAATCCGTCCTTCCATCAGGGGCAATTGCTATCCAGTCCGACAACATGTTGATGGTTTGGTATACCAACAAACAAGGGAGAACCAAGTCCTACCCCATTGTGTCAAGAGGCCATGAGAGTTTGGCAGTGGGTGATATCTTCCAACCACTTTCTGATAGCAGCGCACATTCCTGGGGATTCCAACGTGATTGCAGACAAACTGAGCAGATGCATCCTCCTGCCTCACAAATGATCCCTCAATACAACCATAGAGGCGAAGATCTTCTGCCACTGGGGCCAGCCTTGCTGCAACCTATTCGCCTCACCAGCAAATCACAAATGCAGCAGCTACTTTGCCCTAATCCCTCCTCAGGGGGAGTCCCCGAGGGATGGTCTAATACACGATTGGCCCATGGGACTTCTTTATGCTTTCCCTCCCCTTCCCCTGATCCCACAATTTCTAAAGAAGGCCCTTCGGTTGAGAAGCAGAGTAATCCTCATTGCACCCTAGTGGCCCTGACAAGCTTGGTTTTCCTTCCTTTGGCCTCACCTAGTACACCAACCACAGATTCTGGATCTTACTCTGTAATTACTGTCGCACCCACAGGGGTTGATACATCCAAACATATAGTCTCAAGCTGACAGCTTGGTTTCTCCACTTCCAGTAATCGCCAGACAGAGAGATCTGTCCTCCCTTGTTCATAATATTCTTCTGGCTTCACACAAACCGTCCACCAGGAAACTTTATCTCAACAAGTGGAGGAGATTTACCACTTGGTATCAACAGAAAGCACTAGACCCCTGCTCAGCCCCAGTTAGTGCTGTATTGGACTATTTCTCAAATTTTCTCCATTTAGGAATGGCAGCCTCCACTATTCGAGTACACCTGGCTGGTATTTCAGATTTCCACAATGGTTTTCAACATTCGTCCTTGATATCCCACCGTCTATGTAAAACCTTTTTGAAAGCTGTTTCGCACATTAGACCTCTGTTCAAAGAAACCATCAAACCTTGGAATTTGACACTGGTTCTGAAATCATTGACTCGATCCCCTTTTGAACCCGCTGCCACTTTTGACAAAGTTTTTATCATAGAAATCCCTATTCTTGGTAGCTGTTAGCTCAGCAAGACAAATTTCTTAACTACAAACCTTATGCATAAAACATCCCTACATGGTCTTTCATAAGGACAGAGTATCACTCCGGACTAATCCGTCCTTTTTGCCCAGAGTTATTTAAGAATTGACCATTAATCAAACAATTGACCTGCCAGTCTTTTTCCCCAATTTTTCTAATAAAGGAGAACGCTGCCTGCATTTATTGGATGTTCATAGACAGTTACGATTTTATTTAGACAGAACTAAATTACTACGAAAATCTGACGAGTTATTTGTATCCTATTCAGGACCAAACTCGGGAAAATCTGTTTCTAAGGTGACACTTTCTAAATGGTTGAGGAATAGTATATGCTTCACATAACAACAAAACAAAATTCCTCTACCAACTAAAGTCAAGGCACATTCAACCAGATCAGTGGCGGCATCTGTTGCTTTTCATTCTAGAGCCTCCATGGATGGCATCCGTGCAGCAGCTACATGGGCCACTCCTCATACCTTTATCACTCATTACAAATTGGAGTTGGTCTGCAGGGGGAGATCATCCTTTGGTTCAGTGGTGCTCAGAAACATCCTTCCATAGGGCCACCCAGGACATAAAGTAGCTAGAGACTCTGCCCTGTCAGTAATGAATAAATGAAGATTAACAACATCAGATAAAGAAATTATGTTCTTACCATAATGTTCCATCTGTGTTGTTGATCTTCATTCATTCATTACATCCCACCCTCCTTCCCCCTCCAAAGGCTGCTGGAGGTTCAGATTTGGTCCAAATCCTGTTTTTAGGGAATTTACTCAGAAAAAAACCTCCGCTTCTCTCTTTTATGGGCAAACTCGATCTGAGGTAACAGGGAGAGGGGCACTATGGGTAAGCTTAACTCGAGAGTTTTTTTGGCTGGCTTGAGTTTGTTATAAAGGCCGACTCTGTTCAGAGGATGGAACCGATACCCATCAGTAATGAATGAATGAAGATCAACAACACAGATGGAATGTTATGTTAAGAACATAACTTCTTTTTTTTTCTTAAACAGTTCCAGAAATTTAATCATCAGTCCATCAGTTTCAAATTTTCAGTTACAAACAGTCTTTTATTCATTTATTTATTTATTTATTTTATTTTGCCATTTGTTTACCAGGAAAGTCCGAATGGGCCAAATAAAGACCCCCTTTTTAGTAGAGGCCCGGGAAGAAAAGCTCCACATTATAATAAGTTTAAAAATAATTAAATACATATATTATTAAGGATAATATTTAAGAATTGAAGTTATAATAAAATCTGTGTTAAAAAAGACAATTACAGGATAATTTGTTACAGTTTAATGATATAAATAAAGTGAGAAAAGGACAATAACAGTATAGCAATTGATACCCAAATCTAAAGTTAATATAAGATCTGATGTTGTCATTTTCATTTGTTCCACTTTCTAAACTCTGGAGCTCCTCCTTTACCAGTTATGCCCATGACCATTACAGAACTGCAGATCTGGTTTGTCAGTCTTCAAGACAGTTGAGATTGTGATTGCTTGAGGTCCTTCTGGAGTATTTTGAGTGAGTAGCTATTTTTATCTTTTTACAGTTTTTCTTCTCTTTCTTATTTAACTAAGCCCCCTTACAACTTTTTCTACTGAGTTTTCTTTTCATTATTTTTCTACTACCATTGTTGGTACTCTGTTCTCGCTTTCTTTACCCTTAGGTAATTTCATATTAATGCCATTATTGATAATTGATACTTTTCCTCCTTTTAAAAAATATATTTTTTTTCAACTTCTTTGTTTTATGTTTTCCAGCATGGCTGATAAGCTGATTGATTTTAAAAAAATGCACTTTCTCTGGGCATAAGATTCCCCAATTCTGATGCCCACAGGAAGTATGTTTATTGTTTGGGCCCAGCACATTTGGACTCCTCTTTTTTCATCTGTGTGGCTTTTACATGAGGGCGATAAGTGACAGGAGGAATAAACTAATTTTGAAAGGCCTCCTTCTGGCATCAGTTTCTTCTACAGGTACATTATCTTCAGGGGTTCAAACCCTGTCTCAAAAATTGTAGGAGCCCAGGGAGCACTGTAAACGCTCTCCTGCCTGGTCTCCTCAGTCTGCATCTTCTTTAGAGTCACCAAAGAAGGTTTCTAAGACCTTGGATCTGAAGGTTTTGGATCAAACGCCATCTGCTCTCCCATCTCCTTAATGCCATGTTCCTAGGTTTTCTCCAGACATGGTATCCCCAAGATTAAGGTCTCCTTTTCTACAAGAGACTCCAAAGAAGTTGTCAAGGCCACCTTCCACATCCTCTTCTGTTAGGTCTTCTGTAGTCTGTCTGAGGCGGACGTGGATAGGATGATGAGAAACTTCCTCAGAACACAGATCCAGAAGGGGTTCTTGCCAGCTCCATCTCCCATTGGATCCATGAGCCATCAGCCTTTTTTCCTACCTGTACTTGCTCCTTCCTTCTCTGATCTGACTAGCTATTTTGGAGTGCTTGGATCTGAGAGCCCCGAGAGTCGAAATGTCCGATCCAAAGGTTTTTTCATTTTCGACTCCGTCTACTTCCCTGACCCGATCGGCTCTGAGACTGCTGGAGCATGAAGGCTCTTGGAATCAGATCCAAGGGGGTGACTTCCACTCCAAAGTTTTTGGAACCATCGCTTCCTGTCGGAGCTTTGGCACTGAATAGCTTGACTCTGACTCCTCCCTTGGAGTGGAGGGTTGGTGAAGCTCAGGGATTGTCTGCTCCAGGAGGCTCAGTTCTGTTTGGAGTGTCATCAGCTTCTGCTGGTCCCTCTGTATTTTGAGGTGGTGGAGAGGGCATTCTCTCAACCCAGAGTAGTTTTGACTCCCCATACTTTGGATCCATGCCCTATTCCCTCTTTGGATCCTGTGTTGGAGTCCTCACATCCTACACCTCAGAGACAGCCAGCCCAGATGAGCTTCCTAGCAATTCCCATCAGGGAATTCACCATTTCTTCCAATACTTCCCTAGAACATTCCACTGAGGTGATCCCTCAGAAGATGATGGGCAAGTAGAGGCACTTGGATTCCCCACAGGAATCCCTCACCAAAGACACAAATTTTGATGAAGGGGAAGGGTCCACTAGATCTCCACCTGAAGATGTCTCATTTGGAGACATCTTAGAGATCCTTTGCCAGAAAGGTGGTTGGACTTCCCAAACCCCTTCCCTGGAGGAATTGGTGTTCTTGGAAGTCTTTGAGTCTAGCCCATCTATGTCTTGGGTTAAACATCAGTGGATGAGCTTATCAACCCTTTCTCTCACAGGGCATAGAAGGAACTGGACTCCATGGAACCTATCCCCAAACAACCCAACAAAATTTTAAATGCCCATGCTGATAGACAGTACTGGACTAAAGGGATTCATATAGATGCCATGGTTGTTGTGGCAGCCACCAAAAAGTAGCTGGCTGAACAAAGCTCCACTGTCCAACCCCCTAACAGAGAGTCTAGGGCTTTGGACAAGTTGGAGAAGTGAGTGTATGCATCAGCAACATTTTCCCTGTGATCGCGGAACTACCTGGCACATTTCACCGGATTACAGAGGGACTTGGTAAAGGAATTGCCTAATTCTGTCCCAGGGTCATGTCTGCAGACATTGATCGATTAAGTAAAACATCGAATAACGTTAAAAAAAAAACAAATAAAAAAACAAACTAAATGACGTAGAAGTCTTTTTCCTCATGAATGGCCACCCTACAACTGATTACAAACATATCCATGAGGTTAATCTCTTATGCCACAGAAGGTACCTCGAGGGTGGCTAGTTCAGGCATAATCATAAGGAGACATGCCTGGATTAAATTGTGAGCTTTTACAGAGCCCTTCAAGGCATCATTCATCAATGCTCCCTTTGATGGATCATCTTTGTTTGGGCCAACAGTTAAAAAGACTTTCTCCCAAAGTGAACAGGATAGAAAAACCTTGTCTGCTGTTGTAATCCACTTTTCTATCCCGCATAGACCTTTCTCTAGCAATCAACACAGCGGTAAGAATATGTGGTTCCAAAAATGTCAAGGTCCTTTTCGGAAATCATATTGGAATTTTCCCCCCAGAGGCAGAGTGGGGAATAACTACAGTGGTAGGCAGTGCCAACATGACAGAGGGGGTTCTCAGAACCAAGGATCTCAAGATTCTTTCTCAAACAAAGCCTTCCAATGTTCCTGAAAAGTTGCCTGACTGTTCCTCTCTGGAGGCACTCTGTGGCACTTATCCTTGCACCAAAAAACCTGGAGAGCCATCACAAATGACTCTTGGGTGCAAAGGATAATATCCAGAAGATATTTCTTTCCCTTTTTACAAATTCCTGTAAGAACAAGGAAACTCTCCCCGATGTTCCACCCAATCAGAGTGAGCTAGCAGCTCAAGGGATCAGAAAGTTGCTGGACAAAAGTCATCCAAGAGGTCCTTCCACACCAGACAGGATCCAGAATTTACTCAAGGTTCTTTTTACTGCCAAAATAGACAGAGGACCTGAGACCTTTCTTGGATCTTGGTTATCTGAACCAGTTTGTAAAGAATTCCAAATTTCGGATGGTCATGGTTTAGTCTTTTCTGCCTCTTGTTCAGAAGGATGATTAGATGTGCTCAACAGATGCATACTGTCACATCAAAATGAACAGGTATGAAGGTATCTATGCTTCCGGCTGAGAGCCAGCCATTATCAGTTCAAAGCTCTGCCCTTTGGTCTAACCACAGCCCCAGGGTGTTCACCAAATTCATGGCAGCAGTAGCAGCTCACCTGAGACTGCTTGGATTCAGAGCGTTTCCCTGTTTAGATGACTGGCTCCTTATCTCACTGACCAAGCATCTACTCATAAAGGTCAGAGACTATTTACTCCAACTATCACTCTTGCTGGGAATCACTATCAATATGCACAAATTGCGTCTATATTACGTTATTGAAAGTTTACTTAATCGAATCAATAAAGGTCGAACTTTATTGATCGATTAAGTAAAACATCGAATAACGTAAAACAAAAAACAAAAAAAAAGCTAAATGGCATAGGCAGGGGGGCTTGCCCCCCTGCACCCCCCACGCCCCCCTACTTAAATATACCAACTCCAAGGCCGCACTACAGTGAGGTAAATGTAAATCTCCCCTTACGGAGATTTCCATTTACTTGCACGATGTTCTTCACTTTCGATATTGTCGTGCCGACAATATCAGACTCGATATTGTCAGCTTACGACAATGTGAAGTAGACCTGCACAAATCACAACTTCAACCAGTTCAAGTCTTGGAATTTATAGGGGCTCACTTGGACACAGTCAATTCTCTAGCTCTTCTGCCTCAAAACAGAGTTCTTACTTTGAAGACACACGTCAAACAGATTCTTTCTCTTCCTTCTCCCCCAGCAAAACTGGTCATAGGTTCATAGGTTGGTACTAGGCTATCGGCCCTAGGGACTATACAAGCCTAGCCATAACTATTTCCTGGCTATTTCCCTGGACTCCTGTCTAGCAGGGTGACTGACGTGATCCCCGGGGTGAATTTCCTATGTCAAGGTTCCTTTTGAAGAGGGCCAAAGAGGTCATCTGCTTGACATGTATGGGCAGTCTATTCCAGAGTCTGGAGAGTCTGTGGGTTAGGAACCTATCCCTCCAGCATGTTTTGTTCATTGTGATGACAAGGTTTAGATCACTGGAGCATGTGGCTCTGAGTGATTGGGATTTCTTTCTTTAAGTGTAGCATGTCCAGCAGCTCTGGGTTTGACATGGCCTTGTATGTTAGCTCTGGGTTTGACATGGCCTTGTATGTTAAGCAGAGATCGCCTCTGAATAGACGATATGCGACAAAGTATAGATGAACTTTTTTTAGATGGTCAGCATAGGGCATCTGCTTTAAGCCTGTGATTTTTTTACTGAGGTATTTCTGCGGCCTTTCCAGTTGTTGCAGATGTCTTGAGAGGTACATAGCAAACGGGGTGTTGTATTCTATAATGGGTCTAATGAGGGATGAGTACAGTGGAACAATGACCTCCTTTTTTCTGGATGAAAAGCCCTTAGTGATGAGGTATGCCACATAGAAGGATTTCCTGACTGTTGTGGCAATGTGGTTATCGAACGTGAGACCACTGTCCACCTGTGTCCCTGAGTCTCTTATCACACTTTTGGTGTATAGTGTACTGCCACCTATGTGGTAATTTATGGGTACATGTTTTTTCACAAAGGGGATAACTGTACATTTCTTGGCATTGAGCTTGAGCCCATGGCTCTGGCACCAAGCCTCTGTTTCTGCAAGGCCCTTTTGTAGAATATCCACATCATCTGGGGATTCAGTAATGGCTGCAAACTTTGTTAGCCAGAGTCCCTTAGTGTTGGCCTGTACTTCAGAGAAGTAGATGCCAAACAAGAGTGGTCCCAGGACTGAACTCTGAGGTACTCCACTTGTCATTTGTCTGGAGCTAGATTTGGAGTCGGCTACTTTTACAGTGTGGGTTCTGTCAGTAAGCCAGTTGGCAACCCATCGAGTGACATAGGGATTAATGCCCAGCTTAGTAAGTTTATGTATGATTCCAGAGTGGAGGATGGTATTGAATGCCTTGGTGAGGTCCAGATAGGCTGTGTGGTCTGCCTTACCCTTGTCCACATCTCTGGAGACTGATTCAAAGCAGTCATTCAGGTTCAGGAGACAAGATCGGCCCTTCACAAACCTAAACTGGGTGGGGTCCAGTGTTTGAAGGTTGCCAATGTCTTTGTTTATAAGTTCCGTGATAATACGTTCCATGGCCTTGCAGATCAGGCTCGTCAGACTGGTGGGGCGGTAGTTCCCAGGATCCAAGGTGGATCCCCCCTTGTGGAGTGGGGTAAATGTAGCTGTGCGCCACTCAGTGGGCATGAAGCCTGAGATGAGGCTATGATTAAACATGACAGTTAGGTGAGGTGCCAGTTCATTTTGTAGTTCATGTAGTACACAGCCTGGGATGTCATCTGGTCCCATGGATGCTGTATTCTTAGCTTTTGAGAGTGCGTTTTTTACCTGTGTCACCATTATTACCAGAATTTGGCAATCTTTCAGTATTGAAATGGGCCCTTTAGGGGGTGAGAGGGGGGTGAAGTTGGCACTGAATCAATCTGCCAGGATATTGGCAATATCCTTGGGATCAGTATATTTAATGCCATTCTGTTGTAGCTCAGAGCATATCTGAGCATTGCCATTTAGATTCTTGACATAGCTGTAGAATGTCTTGTGGTTGTCTTTGGAATATTTGGCAATTTTATTTTTGTAACTAGCTTTGGAGGTTTTATGAGGGATCTCAGCTTCTTACTGAGGCTGGTAAGGGAGTTTTTTGCATCCTGGGATTTTCCTCTTTTCTGCAACAGTTCCTTCCTTTTGTTGTAAAGTTTGTTTATGACAGTGGACCACCAGATTGGCTTCCTTTGATGGAGGAGAGTGTCTTGGTTCTATTTGGGATGGCACAATTCATGCATAAGTGGATTTGCACATACGTAGTGTAGGATTTAGCAGTCGAACTTTCAGTTCCCGTCTGTATGGGTATCATGATGTTTGTAACTTCTGACTTGAGTAGCATGAAGTTGGCTTTGGAGAAGTTTTTTACGGAGGTTTCCTTACTGGGGGTGAGGGAGTGATGTGGATGTTAAGGGTGATTAGCTTATGGTCAGACCTGACCAACGAGGGGGTGACCATAGGTGTGGAGCATCGATTTCCCATGTTGGTAATGACCGGGTCTAGGATATTGGAGCCCCTGGTGGGACTATGAATTGGTTGATCCAGGGCATTGGAATTTATGAATTCCAAGAACCATTGGGCAAAGGTGTTGGTACATGAGTAGTTTTCCCAGTTAATGGCAGGGTAGTTGAAATCACCCAGTATTAGGGTGTTTGGTTGCATCTTAATATTTTCCAGTATGTTTAGAAAGGTGTAGTGAGAATCTTGGGGCATGGTGGGGGATCAGTAGCAAGCTACAGTTTGGATTGCAGTCTTACCTAGTGGTAGTTGCACCTGGCGAATTTCAGATGCATTGTGTTGGGCAACTAACCTGGTGGTGTGAATATACTTGGTGAATATGGACACTCCTCCACCTTTAGTGTTTTGGTTCTGGTTTGGTGGCCAAAAAGTGTGGTAAAAGTTGTAGCCTGGTATTGCAGGGGTACTCTCTGGAGCCTTGAACCAGGTCTCAGTTACTGCACAGATATCGATGTTCTTCATTTTTAGGAGTGCCTCGAGAGAGAGTGCATTTTGAGGTTTAGACTTCTAGCATTGAGTAGCATTGCCTTCAGATTTTGCATGCTTGTACCTGTTACGGTGGTGGCTTTGCCCTTTGAACTTAAAAAGGCACTATAGGGGTGGCAAGAGCCTTAGCCAGTAACCTGAATCCCAGGGGCGACAGGTGCAGATCATCTCTGGTAAAGCATCGTGGTCTGTTAATCATGTTGTCCCAGGCAGACAGATACTGGATTCCCTTTGAATGACACCAGAAGCTTAGCCAATTGTTGAAGTCAGTCATTTTGTCGTTATACTGTGGTATCATTCTGGGCGAAGGCAGGATGCTACTGAGGGCTAGGGTCATACCTGCCTGGGCCACATGATCCAAGAGCTCTTCCATGTCTCTTTTCATGTAGTCCAGGGAGGTACGTCTCAAGTCATTCACTCCAACATGGACAATGACAGAGTCTTATTTGTACTTGTTGTAGACTGACTTGAGTGCATGCATTATGTGGCAGATCCTGGCTCCCATCAGGCAGCTGACTGTAATTTTCTCCTTGTTCAGCCTGGTGAGTGGGACATCAGTGTGCCTGACTATAGTCACCTATAAACTGTTGGGTATGTTGTCCTGCCTTAGGGGCTGTTGTTGGGTGGCACACTGGTGTTGTGAGCTATGTGACACTTTGGTTGTGATTGGTGTTTGATTGCATTTCAGCTTCGGAGGTCCTTGTTGCTTGGGCAGGTTACTGTTAAGGGCCTCTGCATATGAGGGTTTAGTGTTGCTATGTGAGGGTGTTGATGGTGTGAGTTTAGAAGGGCTGTGTGTTGCTTGAGGTGTAGTGTGGGCATTATCCTTCTCCTCTTGACTGTCTAGCACAATCTTGGGTGGAGAAAGCTTTGCTTCCAGTTTGGCTATGTAAGTGCATCTTTCGCAGGTTGTAATGTTGGGTGGTAGGAGGAGAGGGTTGTCTGTGTACATGAGGCAATTGCTGCATTGCCCCAGTATGCCCAGATTCACCAGATGGATGGGAGAAATCACTGGAAGCTGACCCTTGGACATGCCTGGTTTGGTTCTTTTTTTTTTTGTAAAGTACAAGAGCTGTTTTCCCTTCCCTTGGCAAGGTACTTTGCAATTATAGGCTGTTTAGTGCATACGATTAATTTCTCCTTATTAACAAGGAGGGTTGAGTGCTTGTATCAGTTTAAGGCCAGGTCCTCAAAGCTCTAGGGTCAATGACTGCAACAATAACTTTAATTCCCACTGCTCGTCTCCACATGAGAATTTATTAGTGGACCCTAGCAGTGCAATGGTCATTTCATCATCATCACTTAAAACATCCTGTAAAATTGTCTCAGGTTTTCAGAAAGTCTCTTCTTTGATAGATTTACTCTGAGGAGATTGATCACGGTCATCTGTTTATCGTTCCAGCCCCCCAGTGCCATGTTGGGTACGGATGTCTCCCAGTTGGGGTGAGGGTGTGAAATTAATTGGGACGGACTGTTGGGGGCATGTGGTTCCCACAAAAGACCAATTTGCTTATCTGTGTCCTAGAGGTAAGACTGGTGCTTCAAGGGTTGCAGGCCTGTCAGAGCTTTCTCCCTCTAGGAACTATTGTAGTCAAAGAGACAATATGTCAGTAGTCTGGTACATCAATAAACAGGGCTGAACCAAATCCTATCCCCTGTGTCAAGAAGCAATGAGAGTATGGCAGTGGGTGATCTCATCTAGCTGCTGTCTTTTGGCAGCACACATTGTGGGGAAATATAACTGTCTAGTGGAGAAACTCAGCAGGACAATCCTCATGCCTCACAAGTGGTCTCTCAACCAATTAGTGGTGAACAAGATCTTCCACTGTGGTTGTCAACCTTGCTGCATCCTGTTTGCATCTCCCATAAACAACAAATGCAGCAGGTTTTTTTCACCTTATCTCACCTCAGGGACAGACACGGAGAGATGCTGTAGTCCATGTTTGGCCCTCTGATCTCCTTTATGCTTATCCTCTCCTGCCTTTCATCCCCAAGTTTCTTCAGAAAGCACTTCGATTGAAGAGCACAGTAAGCCTCATTGCTCCCTTTTGGCCTTGACAGGTGTGATTCCCCTTCCTTTGGTCTCACCTCGTATGTGCTCCTTGGATGCTGGATCTCAGTCCAGACCTCCTGTCTCACCCATCAGGGCAGATTAACCTGGACATTGCAGATCTCAAGTTAACCGCATGGTTTCTCCAATTCCAGTGGTGTCTAGGCATTCCAGTCCTTCCTCCCCAGTTCGAAAGATCCTAGTCTCTGCTCATAAACTGTCAGCTAGGAGAATTTACAAAAGTAAATGGAAAAGATTTTCCCTTTGGGCTCATCAAAGAGAGTTGGATCTCTTTACCGCCTCGCTTTCAGCTGTTCTAGATTTCCCTGCCTTGATTTTTCAAGGCAGAGCAAGTTTTTCCATATTTAGGTTCAGTTAGCAGCCATCTCGAACTATCGCATCAAAAATAATGCTTCTCCTTTAGCATCATCTAAACTATGTAAGGCCTTTCTTAAGGGTACCTTTTTACTTAGACCTCCAATAAAGCACCCTACTCCACCTTGGGACCTCATTATGGTTTTGCAATCCTTAGTACTTTCTCCCTTTGCACCATTAGCTAAGGTAGATCTCAAGATAGATCTTGGAAAACTGTCTTTCTGGTGACAATAACTTCTATAAGACAAATATGTGAACTCCAAGCTCTATCTTCCAAACCATCATATTTGATACTTCACAAAGACAGGGTTACTTTACACACAAATCCTTCCTTCTTACCAAAAGTTGCCTCAGATCCAATGTTAATCAACTCCTCAATTTGCCAGTTTTCTTCCCCAAATTTGAAAATAAAGGAGAATATACCTGTCATCTTCTTGATGTACATAGGCAACTTCGTTTTTACCTTCACAGGACCACGGCATTTAGAAAAAACTGATCAATTATTTATCTGGTTTACTAGTAAAAAATTAGGAAGATGAGTTTAAAAACTACACTGGCTAAATGGTTAACAGCTTGTATTTCCTATATTTATTCTTTGAGAGGAGTAACCTTACCAGGACAACCAAAAGTGCATTAAACCAGGTCAATGTCTACATCGGCTGCGTTTTGGACTGGAGCCTCTATTGATGATATTTGGGCAGCTGCCACTTGGTGTAATACCCATATCTTTATTGCACATTACAAATTGGATATCACTTCCAGAAATAGAGCTCCCTTTGGTTCTGCGGTTCTCTGGAACATCCTTCAGTCAGAACCATCCAAGTTTACTGTAGCTGGGGACTCTGTTCCATTTGTTGAGGAACAAATGAAAATGGCAACATCAGATAAATAATTATGTACCCACCATAATGTTCCATCTGTGTTGTCCATTTTCATTCTTCCTCAGCTTTCCCCTTCCTTCCCCTGTCCATGATTTTGGGGGAGACCTAATGGAATTGTTAGGAACCATAGTTCCTGTTTGAGCTCCTAATCTTTCAGCTATCACTTTTCTGTCATAGCATAATTATTGTATTTTATGATTATATTGCATATATCCAACCCAATACTGTATTTATGGGTAACTCTGATTACCCCACTATTAACTGGGAATCCTGTATGACACCAAATGTACATGCACTGTTTCTCCTGGATTTTGTAAACACAAACTCCTTGGACCAGATAATCAATACACCAACCAGGGGTGCAACCATACTGGATCTGGTCCTCAGTAACATGGGAAAGTGCGGCACACCCCTACTGCAATGCCTTCCCTGTTAAGGTCAGACCACAAAATGGTCTCCTTTGAAGTGAAAATAAAAACCTGGACCTCCAGCTAAACTTGGAATATTCAGGAACTATTCTAAGGCTAACCTGCTGCTATTAAGTGAGAACTTGGCAACATTTCAAGCCCCCATAAACCCTGAGAACAGTACTGCCTATGCAGAACTGTTCACATAAACCCTATACAAGCATGTTAATAGCTGTATAGAGGCAGCTGTTCCCACCAGGAAGAAGTACAGAACTAACTCAGAAAACAAGCTACCCTGGTGGAATCACAAAATCAATAGGCTGTATAACAGGAGGAAGAAAATCATGATAAAAATTAGGAGGTGCAGCACCCAGCAGGATAAAAGCACTCATTAAACTAAACAAACAACTTAGAGGACAGATAAAGTCTACCAAAGCCAAGTTTGAGGTAAGTTTGGCCTCTCAGGCCAAGGACAGTCACAAAGGATTCTTTAGCTATGTCTGTAACCTAAAAGGCAATACACAATTGTGTGCAGAGCTTCTTGTAAATGGCACCACATATACTGAGCCAGAAGACCTAACAAACCTCCTGGCTGATAAATGCAGCTCCAACTTTACCCCTCTCTCCCTCTCAACCTTTCGTCAGGAAATATCATCAAATACAACTCCCCATACTATCACTAGGGAACAGGTCCTTAATGCTCTCTCTAAGACCAAGAGCACTGCGTCAGTGGGCCCACACAATATCCCAGGATGCCTTCTAAGTGGCATGAAACATGATCTATCAGGGCCTTTGGAATTATTATTTAACTGTAGCCTCCAAACAGATTTTGTGCCTCATAAATGGAGAAAGACAACAATCATCCCTCTGCACAAAGGTGTGCCATCTACAGACCCTGGAAACTACAGACCCATAAGTCTCACTAGTCTTGTATGTAAAGTATTGGAAAGAATTATCTTGGAGATGATCAGTATAGATATAGTAAACCTCCAGACACTGGACCCATCCCAGTTTGGTTTTGTCATGGGCATATCATGCCTACTCAACCTGGTGGACTTATTTGAGAAAGTCACTAAAGCAGTGGATAAGGGCAAAATCATTCACACTGCATACCTTGACCTGGCCAAGGCATTTGACACAGTACCCCACTCGAGCATTGTTAACAAATTCAAGAGGTTAGGTGCAAACCCAGGTGGCACCCGGTGGATAGCCAGCTAGCACAGACAGGATCCAGGAAGTTGGAATTAGGGAGTCCACGTCTGCAAAGAGGATAGTCACAAGTGGAGTCCCCTCAGGGATCGGTCCTTGGACCGCGCCTTTTTGGAATTTACTTCTCAGAAGTCAAGGCCAATGTCAATGGTATCTGGCTGATGAAATTTGCAGATGATTGCAAATTGGGAGCCGTCATTGAATCTCACAATGACACAAATGTTCACTAAGAGGGGCTGACACAGACAACTAGTGTCAGAACCATGGACTGAAACTAAATGCCAAGAAATGCATAATAGTATCCTTTAGGAAGTTATCCATCCCTGATGTCATATTGACAACACACCCCTTAAAGTTGACTTGGTAGTCAGGGACTTAAGGACACACACAGATAATAATCTAGCCTTTGACCATCATGTGTCTACAGTGACTAGGAAATCATTCTGTGTTGTGCAACTTATAAACAACGGTATGGCATCTAAGTCCAAGAAAGTCATTATTTCACTGTATTCGGCATTCATCAGACCTATCATTGAGTACAGTGCCCCCTTTGCTATGTACCTAGCCAGGCATATACAACAATTGGAAAATCCACAGAGGTTCCTTACTAAAAGAATACAGGGTGTAAGTAAAATGCCCTATGCAGACGGCCTCAAGGCCCTATCCCTGTATTCTGTCTCCTAAAGGCTTTTGAGGGGAGATCTGTGCCTGGCATACAGGGCATTGTCAGACCCCACTCTGATGGACCTCCTCCATATCCAGAAAACAAACAGCACCAGAATTACCCATTCTAAAACCTTTTCTGTGATATAAATAAGACCTGCTGGAGAGATAGGTATGTATCCCAGAGACTACCATAATTATGGAACAGGCTCCCCATCCATGTGAAGCAGAGTTCCTCCCTAACCCAATTCTAGTGCAACTTGGACAGTTGAATGGGAAACCGGAAATTCATCCCTGGCTTGGCACCTATATCTCTAATGGACACAGGTAACCTGTAAATGGTTCATTTCCCAGACCTATGCTTACACTTATCAAGGGTATCAGAATTTGTCAGAGATTTCGGATGCATAGCTAGCCTTAAAAAGGTTTTTGTGGTTGTTAGCCTAGTAAACACCTATTAACGTATAATAGCAGCATACTCAAGCTGAGGTATTGTAGTGATCAGGGGCATTATGAGTAAGGGAGGAACTCAAGAGAGTCTGATCCTAGAATCTTTAGAAAGTAGCCGAGTCAGATCTGAGGATTGGATCTGAACCCATTCGTTGAGGAAGAAGGAAAATGGGCAGCAAGATGAAACATTACGGTGAGTACATAACTTCTTTTTAAGATAGGTCATGAATATTCTAATAAGTCAGAAGATTGCAGGGTAGTACAGCCAGGTGACCTAACAGAGGTATTTGAGAGAGAATATTTGAGGTAAGGGATGAGAAAGGATAATAAAAAAGGTAACCACTAAGATAAGAGGATTGGAGCAGCAGTCTTCATTCCAATGTGTATAAAAGATAGAATTTTTTGAGCTTTAAAACATGTAACAGTTACCAAATTGTCCCTTACATAACACCACTCTATTGCAGTGTCATTTTGTTCTTATTCTCATAGTTGATATTTTCTTCTTTTTAAAAACAGTTTTAGTTATAGTTTGTTGCTTTTCTTCTTTTTTGCCTGCTGTTTCTGCTGCTTATGTTTTAATTACTGCATTAGCTACTGCCACAAAACCAGAGACCTTTCAGTTTGTTGCTGCTTTCTTCTTTTAATTTCTGTCACTGCTGCATAAGTTTTAACTGCTGCATTCTCTGCTGCCACATCACCTGGTTCCTTTCCTTTTCCACATTAGCATCTTCAGAACTTCTGAAAAAAGTTATCTGCCATCTCACCTCATGAAACAGCATAACTGTCACCTGGATCATCCTGCTCAATTATTTTTAACAGAATATCATCTGCAAGCCCTCCTGATATCACTTCTGTTATTTACACCACTTCAAAGACTCATTTACTTCCTTCTCCATGGAGACAGCTAAATGCTGCTCATTTGTAACATCTACCGCACAGGAACCATTGTATACATTCTGAAGTGCCATATCAAACACATTTTTCTCCAAATTCTCACTTTCTACCTCTAAACTTTTTATATCTTTTCTCTCCTCCTCCATGCTGCTGCTTCCCTTAGGCCTCTTCCTTGTTGATGCAGAAGCCATTTGTCACCATCTAGCAGCCTCAATGGATAGGGGGGCAGTTCCCAATGCTCTGGCCAAATTTCCCCTAGTAGCATAAATACCACCTCAGGTCTTCCCTGAAAGGAGGCTTTTAGCCTAGTGGGACAAATCTCCTCAAAAAAGTATAAACAATGTAAATCATCATTGTATATGTAAAAGTGGCTATAATGTTGATGTAATATATTGTTTCCAAGTTGTCACCATTTGTATATACTACAGATTTTCTCACAGGGCTTCCACAACCCAGCTAGACATCTCTATCATCAAACCTTTCACAAAAAGCATACCATACAAACATGTAAGTAAATAATTAGGTAAAATGAAAGTCATGAATGGGGGGAAACCGGTAGATAGATATTTGCTTTTAGAGTCTGTCCCCTGAGGATTCAGCTCTGCATTCTGTTTGTTGCTGCCACTGCCATTGTTGACAAGTCCATGGATGATTAATAAACCAAAGATCCTTTAATCTTCTGCTACCATCCTTTCCACTGCCACCAGCTGATACTTCACACCAGTATTACTGTGGCCCAAGCATATTACTTTGCAATTGACTGTAGTGAACCTCAGCTGCTCCTTTTCAGGTCACTTGGTTAACTTTTCCATATCCTTTATGAGAGTCATCCACCGTCACAAACCGCTGCATTTTGTGGAGTTAATTCAATTTTGATGCAGTTTTCTCCATTTCAAATAATGCATCCAGTCAGTAAACAAAAGCTGAGTTACAGCTATAAAAGTTGAGGAAAGGACTTTGATTTTGTCTCCAAGTTTTCCTGCTGCATTATGAAGTTCATGAGGCCTGTTTTGGATTTCAGTATTTTCAATTAGTTCTTCAAATAAAGAAAGATATAAACACTGAAACTATACAATGCCACTACTCTTTGCAAATCTAGGACAGAGGAGGTTGGACTGTGGCAGGCTGGACAGGATAGTTTCATAGCAGTTGATTCTCTGGTTAAGATTTTGGCTGTGATTCCTTCTGTGTGGAATCTGCATGTACTCCCTGTCTGTGTGTAGGTTTTCTCCGGGTGCTCCAATTTTCTCCCGCAGACCCTCGGGTATATAATATATTTCTCTTGCCAATTGTGAGTTTACTTTTACCCCAGTTTAATGCCACTATATTCTTTAGAGGGGAAGAGAGGCAAGCTGTATTCTCAGATAGGATTTATGTATCCTTGCAGGCATTTCTCACCCCAGTTTATTGAGAACAACTATTTTGTTAGCTTTGAACATTAAACTTTAGACGCAATTTATTTTTTCTTGAAAGAAAAACCCCATAAAACAAATGGGTGAATTTCAGCCGTTAGCTATGATTCTTGTTCTGGCCATCATTGGATGAAAATATTATAGAAAAAGCTCTTAAGATGCACCCCAGAGCATCTAAAACCCTATTAATTTGGGGTGCTCTCCTGCCTTCATTCAGTTACTTCCTTCACACTAAGTCCAGTGGAGTCTTGGCTGATGAGAGTGTGTTTAAAAGATGAGGTGTATATAGTCCATCAAGTGGCTATAATAAGTGAGAACTGATGTAGTCTGTGGTTGAAAGTGACTGATGCCATCTGCTGTTCAATCTTAGGTAATGGTCACTGACCTGTTGTAATAGAGTTCCACCTCAGTCCATTTAGTCCCACCCATTCAGTTTCTTCCTCTAGCCCCCCTTGCTTTACAATCACCACTGTATAAATGTAAAATGTTTAGGTGGCTGGCTCAAAAATGGATCTTTGAACACATTATTAACTTTATTTTGACACTACCCAGGCTTTCTCAGCTACCATCCCAATCAAGTTTGTATGTGGGACCAAAAGCAGGGTCCGTATTTGCAAAAGGTTTTTCAGGAAGCAACCCCCCCCCACCCTAATCATCATCAACAACCCCTTTTTCCCATTTTGTACATGGGGTCAGGGTGTCATATCAACTGTCACCATTTTTCTTGAGTCAGTGCAGCTCTTCTACTTTCAACAGTTATACCTAACTGTCACACGTCTTCTCTCACATGATCCATCCATCTCTTTGATGGATACCCTCATTTCCTCTTGTCATCTTCCTGCCTGTCCCAAATCTTTAGCAGATTGTCTTCTGCTTTTTTGCACATATGCCCAAACCACTGTAATCTGTTCTGACTTCCTCTGCAGTTGGAGATACTTTGACTTCTGCTCTAATGTCCTCACTTTTTTCTTCTGTTCCACAATGTACATCCTACCACCTGTCTCGGTCACTTCATCTCCATTACCTGTAGCTTCTTCACTTACATTGCCGTACTCCCCTGGTTTCTGTACCTTGCAGTAGTACTGGTTGCACCACTGTTTTGTACACCTTACTTTTCAGCATCTTTATCATTCCTCTATCATATACTACCTTGGACATTCTTTTGCCACCCTAGCACCGCTACTATGCATGTACTGCAAAATGAAGCCTGAAAAGTGCAAAAAACATGCTCAAATTAAGGTTTTAAGAGAGACAGTACTATAAAATAAAGTGGATCTAATGTGTGCTGGAAGAAATAGAGCCTTTGTATGACTGGAACTGTAGATATTGGAGAAGTAGGGACTGGTCCCTTTAAATAAAAGATACCTGCCGATAAGATAAGTGATTTTAATTGTGTATCTGCACCTTTTTAGGACCATGTATGAAAAGTTATGGCAAGAGTGGTTGGATCAAGGATCAGGAGGATTCCGAGTTGTACTTGTGCAAAGGAGAGACAAACAAAAGCCAGGGCAGTGTTTCTGATATGAGAATTTGTATGGAGAGACTGTAAAAGTCAATAGAAGTCCTGTTGCAGAAACTCTGATTTACTCAGACTTAAAAACTGTTTGGAAAAGACTTTCTTTGACTTTATGAAGGTAAGAGGTGTAACTAGAAAGTACAGTTGTGTAAAATCTTACCATAAAAGTAGATGTCCTTGCCTTCACCACTGCAGCATTCTTCACGTATAGGATTCCCTGCCATGAAAGCCCGACATCCGGCCAGTCTACCAAAACCTACCGTGCTTTAAGGTACATTGAACATCACCCAAATGCTCCTCATGTAGCGTAGGGCATAAAGGTGACATTCAGGCATACCATCCTCAGAACTGATTGCCCTAGTAGGAACACCAGTCCAAGGAAAACCAAAGAGAACCTGCACATCCAGGAAGGAAAAAGGCTAAGGGGAAGGAGGGAGGGAGTGAATACTGCAGTGGTGAAGCAAGGACATATATTGTTATGGTAAGATCTTACACAACTGTGCTGTGTCCTTACATTCACTGCTGCAGTATTCATCACGTATGGGAGAGTGCCAAAGCTCAAGAAGAAACCTGGGAGGAAGAAGCAGCAGTAGAGCCTTCTAAGAAGCCATGAAGAATGGCATTAGTAAAACCAGCTGTAGCTCTGGAGATACCATCCAACTTTTAGTGTTTGGTAAAAATATGCACAAAAGTCCAGGTAGCTGCTTTAAGAATAGAATTAGTGTCTAAGCACTTGAAAAAAGCACCAGAAGAAGCCACAGCTGTAGTAGAATGAGCCTTTACAAAAGAAGAAAGGCTCTTGCCATGAAAAGTGTAGCAAAAAGAAATAGCCTTTGAAGTCGAAGTAGAAATAGTTTGCTTGAAAACAGCTAATCCTAAAGACCTAGGATGAAAGGAAGCAAACAACTGATCAGATTTTCTGATGGCTTTAGTCTTATCCAAATAGAATCTGAGCTGTCTATGCATGTCCAAAGTATGCAGCATTCTCTCACTGTCAGATTGTGAAAAGGGGAAAAAGGTAGGCAAAGTAAGACTGACTAAGTGACAAGTCATTAACCACCTTAGGCATAAAAGAAGGATTAGTATGCAAGGACACCCTTTCCCCAGGGAATATCAAAAAAGGCAGACAAGCCATAAGGGCTTGCAACTCAGACCCACCCGTCTGGCAGAAGTAAGAGCTAGCAAAAAACTGTCTTCCAGGAACAGTTTTGCAAGGAAGCTGAAACAGTAGGCTCAAATGGAGCCTGAGTGAATGTCTCTAGAACAAAATTAAGATCCCAGGGAGGAGGAACAGGCTTCCTGAGAGGTCTAATATTAAGGACACCTTTAAAAAATTGTTTAGCCTCAAATCAAGATGCTAAAGGATGAGTTAAAGGCAGACAAGCAGAAAGAGCTAATTGAGCCGTAACAGACAAATAGGCCAAACCAGCATTGAGCAACTCACGCAAATAAGAGACAACCAATGGAACATCCACAGTAAGTGGGTTCAGGTTATGAGAGAGACACCAAATAGAAAACCTCTTCCATTTAAATACTTAGGATTTCCTACTAGTAGATTTCCTAGCCTCCTGCAGGACCTGCAGCACATCCTCAAAAAAAAAAGGTGTTGAAGAATCAAAACCCTGTCACCCACAGTGTCAGTTGAAGTGTGGACACGTGGGGATGGATAAGAGATCCCTTGTCTTGTGTGAGTAAATCCACCCTGTGAGGTAACTTCTGATGATTGCCCCTGGCTAGATGCAGAAGTAAAGACAACCAGCGCTGTCTCAGCCAAAAGGCAGTCACCAACAAGATTTTGAGAGCAGTCTATTGATTCTTGAACAGGACTTTTGGAATTAAAAGAAGGGGAGGGAATGCATAAAGAAACATCCCCTTCCAAGAAACTGAGAGGGCATCCACCTTCCACACCAGAGGACCTGGGACTCTGGCACAAAACAGATGAAATTGATTGTTCAGAGCGGAGGCAAAGAGATCTACTTGAGGAGTACCCCACTGGTGAACAGTGTCCAGAAACACATTCCTGTGAAGCATCCATTTGTGGGATTGAGTGAAGGACCTACTCAGAGTGTATGCCACAATGTTCTGACTTGAAGGGGTATAAACTGCCTGAACCCATAACAGAAGTGCCAGCTGGTAAAGAAGTTAAGATCTTGTTCCCCCCTGTTAGTTGATATACCACATAACTGTAGTATTGACTGTGAATACCTTGAGAGGCCCCAGAAAAAAAAGAGGACGAAAGGCCTGAAGAGCTAGCATAAGAGCTCTCATCTCTTTGACGTTGATGTGCTCCTTCTGCTGATGAGGCAACTACACTCATTGTACCTTCAGAGAGCCAAAAGTTGCTCCTCATCCCACATCTGAAGAGTCTGTGAATGGATCCTGAGAGGGAAGAGGGTGATGAAAAGGGAGCCCTGGGATCAGTGACAACTGCTTCCGCCACCAGAGAAGTTGCTTCTTGAGACAAGGAAGAAGAGGAACTGTAAAGTCTAGGGGATGCACATGTTGAAGCCACACTGACTTCAGAAACCACTGGAACTTCCTCATGTGGAGTTTGGCCAGAGGGAGCATTGGAATGGTTGAAGCCATGAAACCCAGAGCCCTCAGAAACTCCTTAGCTGTAGTGGAGGTCAGGGGAAGAAGAGTTTGAAAGTAAGAAATGAGAGTTAAGGCCTTTGGAGAAGGCAGGAATGCCATCATTGGCACCGTCTGAGTCTTGCAACCTAGGAAGACATGATCCTGAGAAGGAATCAGAGAGGACTTTTTGAAGTGTATTGTGAACCTCAAGCTCTGAAAAAGAGAAATGGCAAAACAAAGATTTTGCAAAAGGCTGTCCAGAGAAGATGCCTGAATCCATAGGTCATCCAGGTAAGGAAATACTTGGATCCCTTGAAGCCTGCAAAAAGCACTCGCAGTAGCGAGGCATTTGGTGAACACCCTTGGGACAGTAGAAAGGCCAGAGGGCAAAGCACAGAACTGAAAATGCCAGGAATCAACAGAGATGCACAAAAACATCCTGATATCAGGATGGATCAGAATATAGAGGTACAGAGATACCAGAAAGGCCTGAAGGAGCAAGAGAGGAAACAGAGTCTGAAGGGACAACATCCAAAAGGAAAGCACCTTCAGAAAAGTGTTTAGATGAGAGAGGTCTAGAATTGGTCTCCAAGAACCATCTTTTCTGGGCACTAGAAACATTCTTAAATAAAACATCTTCCCCCTTTGGGACACAGGCAACTCTTGAATATTAACCTGAGTCAGGAGATCTCGAAGAACCTCTGGGAAAAGAGGAAGTTGTTCCCAATGAGGCTGAGGAATGCCCATAAAAGGAAGACGGGATATCCACACCATGAAGTACCCCTGATGAACGATTGACAGAACCCAAGAATCCAGAGTGAATTGGAGCCAAATAGGAAAAGAAAGGCAAAGAGAAAGAGGAATGTGGGTGGGAACCGGCGAATAGTCAGACAGCACCTGGTTTATCAAGAAAGGAAGCCTTCTGAATCCCTGCAGTCTGAGAAGCCTTAGCAGGAGGAGCACGTTTTCCACCTTTTTTACCTTTAGCAGGAGGGTGAGATTGTCTTTGAACTAAGGCTAGCTTAGAAGGGTAGTTTCTCTGAAAATTAGGCACAGGAGAAACAAACACATGTTTAAGCTCCTGTAACACCTTCCCTTTGTCCTGAAGAGACTTAAACCAGCAGCTGCTTCCCCAAGCAAAAGTTTATTACACAGAGGAGCATCCATCAACTTAGCCTTAATATCATTAGGTAAAGGTTGAAGCCTAAGTCAAGAATACTTCCTCATTACTGAACCAAAAGCAGAAGGCCTAGAAGAGGCATCTGCTGCATCATAACTACATTTGATAAAATGACAGACTACTTAAGAGGAAGGCCTTAGCAAGGAAAGAGCAGAATATTTGCTCTCAGAGTCTGAAAGATCAGAAGAAAGCTGACAAGCCTGAGAAAGAAGAGCCAACGCATACCTAGATAAATGGGTCTGATAATTAATTGCCCCAAAAGCTAGGGTAGCAGAAGTGTAAACTTTCTTACCCAGCCTGTCCATGGTTGTGCTGTTCTTGTTAGAAGGCAGTCATTTGGATGAATGCGGTAATTGAAACAGCTTATCAGAGGCTACAGACACCACAGAGGGGTCAGCAGCAGGACATTTGAACAAAAAGGAACAATCCATAAAACCTATCAGGCTTCTTGGGAGCAGGGGGAAGAGAATCAAGCACTTTAGCGTGATTGGAAAAAGCATCCAGTAAAGGAGCCAAAACAGGAGGAATGGCCACAGGTTTAGGAGATTCCATCTGCAGTAACTCCTAGTACCTCTTATGGATATCAGAGACCTGAGCACAATCCCACTTAAAAAATTCCATCATCCTAGAGATTGTGTCCCCAAAGGAAATTTCCTCAGAAGGAATATCAGTACTATTAGAGTCCTCCTCCTCTGATCCATAATCCAAAGTAAAGGAATCTGAGTCTGAGTAGAATAAGTAAGGGATTCTTCATCAGACTCCAACTTTTCCAGAAGAATTCAGTTCTCTGGGCCTTTAAGTGGAGAAGAGAACCAAGAAGGAGCAGGAACCAAAACTCCTTGAGGAGGCCTTAATGACAGTAAAGCATTAAGTAATTCCTGAGTAAAGGCCTGCCACACTTTGTGGATCTCTAGGAGCAGAAGAAACATGTTTAGTTTTCTAAACACAACGAACATCCAGGTATGGTCAAGAAAATTTTAATTGATAAAAACAGAGCCAAAAGAACAATTGTTATAAAAGCATAAGCAAGCAGCCCCCTGAAGTCAAGAGGCAATAAATCCAGACTGAGAATATATCCAAAGATATAAATAAAGTCCACAGAAGATAAATCAGGTACCAGTTTAATAGAAGACACAAGCGCTTTCACATAGCTTCATCAGGTGTAACCATTTCATCTAGAAACACACCTTTATACATGCATTAATTGATCACATGACTGAAACTTTTAAAGGGACAAAACTCATTTTATACTAATATGATATAAACAAATAACTAAATACAAATAACAAATACAAATAAAAATGTATAAACAGATGAATTATATATATATATATATATATATATATATATATATATATATATATATATATATAAATATGAGTACTACTATTAAAACGTAGCTTAAATAAAACTCAAGTGCCTAAAAAGTACATCTCCTATTTAGTGGTCTGTTACGTAATATGGGCTTGATAGGAACACATTCATTGAGACCATGTCCTATATGGGATCTCAGTCTAACTATCCATTTTGCTTCTGTCTCTTCAGTTTTAACTCTCACATCACCCCCTCTATTATTCTCATAGATAACAGATAGAACTCTGAAAGTAAATTTATGATGTTCACCCATGGTGCTAATATGTTTTGCCAAAGCATTGATTCTAGACTTCTTTCTAATGTGATATAGGTGCTCTCTCATTCTCTCTCTAAGAGTTCTGTCTGTCTTGCCTATATAGAAGCAATGACATTGTTGGCACTCAGCCAGATAAACAACATGTATGGTCTCACAAGTGGCACTTACCCTGATATCAAATGTTCTTGTTGTGTCAGGGTGATGAAATATTATAGAAGTATCTATGTGTGGGCACTGTGGACAGTGACCACAAGGTCGTGTGCCTTTAAACTCCATGGTAGGTTTCTCTGTTCTTACCCCACATAATCTCCTATACAAGTTCTTTTTGTTCTTGAATGTATACTGGGGTCTAGCACCAATTAAAGAGGAAATTGTGGGTTCAGTAACCAATACCTGCCAATTTCTATTAATAATGTCTGTATAGTGCTTGATATCTCTAGCATAGGTAAGGCAGAGACTGAGCTTGGGTTCCTTGCTTTTATTATATCTGGGAGCAGCATTGGAAAAATACGGTTTGGCTTCATTAAATCTCATACGTCTCACCATCGTCTCATTCTTGTTGATACTATAGGTATGATACCCCCGGTCCTTTAACTCCAAGTTGGTAGTATGCATCATTTGTTTGTACTCAACCGGGTCTACAGTGAGTCTTGAAGCTCTAAACAATTGGTTACGTGCAACATTGTCAAAAACAAATTCTGGGTGCATACTTTGTCTAGAAAGAAGGTTGTTAACCCTGCATTCCTTCCTATACATTCTGGTACTAAGGTTACCTAATATGTCCTTATAGATGTAGACATCCAGGAAATTAATTCCTGTATAAGAATAATTAAAAGTACATTTTAAAAAGTCAGTGGTTTGGTTCAGGTATTCAATAAAGAGCTTCAGTCCATTTAAGGTGCCTTTCCATAGAAAGAAACAATCGTCTACAAATCTTCTATAGAAATGGATGTATGGTGCATATATACTATTAAAAATGTAATCTGTCTCCCATGTGACCATAACTATATTGGCGTAGCTGTTTGAACAGGAGCTGCCCATTGCTACTCCATTTTTCTGCCAGTAGATGTTATCATTAAAAATGAAAATGTTGTTATAGAGTACCAGGGCCATCAATTTTTGTATAACTATAATCTCTGTGGCATTATATGTGCCAACTTTTGTCAGTAATTTTCTCATAAAGTCTATACCCAATGTGTTGGGTATAACTGTAAAGAGGGAGACAACATCTAACGTAACCAAAATATATTCACCATCAGCAGTTCCTTGATTAGTAAATGCATATAAATCTCTTAAAAAATGTTCAGTGTCTTTCAAGACATGGTGCATAGTATCTAGGATAGGTCTCAGTTTTTTCTCCACATAGATTGAGATAGCCTCTGTTGACCATCCTCTTACAGAAACTATGGGCCTCATAGGTGGTCTAGTACTATTCTTGTGCAGTTTCAGAAGCCCTTGTATAACAGGCACCACTGGTTTAGAAACCAAAAAATAGTGTACCATTTCATCAGTAATAAGGCATTCAAATTGCATGCTCTTAATTGCGTTAATAATCTCTAAAATCATTTTATCTACATGTGCTCTATTTATAAGTTGATAAAAATTATTATCACTGAGCATTTCATACATTAATGAATCATAGTCTATTTTATCTAAGACAACTATTTGTCCCCCTTTGTCAGCTGGTCTAATTACCAAGCTGAAATCGTTCTCAAGTTTATTCAATGTATCTAGTTCATCTTTGCTAAGGTTATGCTTCTTGTAAAAATTAATGTTATTATCTATAACTTTGTAAAAGTCAGTAATACATAACTGTTCAAATGCATTTACAACAGAATTCATTTTCGGTATAAAAGTGCTAGGTCTCCTAAAAACAACTTGATGTTAAGTTGTCCATCTCGCCTTCATTCTTGCTGGATGGGTTCAGAGCCGACCTCGGCTCCGACTCGGCCACTCTAAAAGCTCGAGAGTTGGTTCCACTGGCTCGAGGCTCCCCTTATATCCCACAATGCTAGGCGGTAATACCTCAGATCTCGTTTGCCGCTACAGCTATCGAGGTGTGTTGCTTCAACCGGCTTCAGGTTAGTGTAGAAAACAGTTTAAAAACTTTGCTAAATCCCTTTTAAATTAGTTTTTGTTCAGTATCCCCTTACTTTTAAAGGATTTTTATCCCTTCCTCCTTGTTATTCACCCTCTTTACCACAAGAACTTGTATGTTCTTCCCTTAGGCCTTCGGGCCCTTCCATCCCTCCTTGGAGTGTATGTGTTTTTTGTAGGGACTTTTAAAAATTTTAAGACTATCTAAACTTATTTAGTTTTAAGTTAGTTTTATTTTAGTGAATAGTGTAATCGGTGTGTTTGTGCTTGTGTGTGATTGCACTTGTTCCTTAAAATGTCTAAGGATTCGAAGGTCTCAGGCTTCAAGAAGTGTGACTCGTGCTGTCAGAAGATGTCTCTGACAGACGGTCATACTTCTTGTGTGTACTGCCTGGGACCTTTACACCTGCAGGACTCTTGTGCTGTATGCCATGGCTTCAGCCCTAGAGTCCTGCAGGAAAGAAAAACTAAGCTCATTTTATGGGGCTTGCTAAAACCTGAGGGTCCCCCGACTGTTTCTTCGGGCAAACCCTCTAAGGCTTCTAGGTCTTCGACTCCAGCAACTGAGTCGACACCTAAGACGTCGAAGTCTGCTACAACATCGGCTCCGGCTGGAGCCGATGAGACTCGAACTCTTATTTCTGTGGTTCCCTCGGCTCCGGCTGGAGCCGAGATATTAGAAATCTCTGAGTCGGCTCCGATAAGACTATCGGAACCGACATCTAGGAAGAGGTCCAGGTCACCGTCCCTTGGCTCCGTTCATTCGGCTCCAGCATCTCCATTGCTGTCTGAACGAGCCATAGATCTCACTCCTCTAGGTCATCGAGACTTTCTGACCATGACCTTCAGAGGGTAGTGAGTCGACTTCTTAAGTCCGAGGCACTGGCCCAAATGCTTCAGAGCCCGACTCATCAGTCGATGCTTAATCCTATTTCTCAAAATGTTCCTCCTCTGACTCCCTTGAGCTCGGAGCCGGGGCGTTTCGGACCCGAGACTGTGGTAGCGTCGGAGCCGATACAGTTGTCTTCGGCGCCATCGTCTGCTCCAATTTCTTCCTTGGAAGATTCTCGGCGCCGGACTTCCCTCATCGGCTCCGAGGGGGTGAGTGGCATCAGACCCTTGTCCGACCCCGCTCTCCCTCTTGACGCTTCAGCGCTGGTGAGTTTGGCTCCGACATCGGCCTCGGAACCATCACTGTCGGTGCCGAGGGAGGTTTTCAGCTTTTCGGAGCGGGGACCTCTGGCTCTGCCTGACAGGGGTGCTTTCGAGGTCATGCAGAGTGTGTTGGAACCTGGTTCAACTCCACAGTCGGCTCCGTCCGCCCCTCCCTCTTCAGTGCCTCAGGTAATGTCTACTCACTCCCTCATCCCAGACCGCAGAGAGCCAGCTCCTCAAGAATCCCCTGTGGGGATCTCATCCTCTTCCGAGGCCTCTCCTGAATTGGCAGGGGAGCCCCCGAGGAAGAGAAAGTGCAAGAGGAAGCACATAGACTCACCTGAGTCTGTCACCTCTGACACGGATTTAGAGGATTCTGAGGGTTCCCCCCGTTCCCCTTCTGAAGATGTCTCCTTTGCAGACATCCTGGAGATCTTGAAACAGAGGGGAAATTGGCCAGCCCTTAACCCTTCGGAGAATGAATCTGTGTATCTTGAGGCATTCGGCTCTCGCCCTTCCACCTCCTGGGTGCCCCCCCCTTTGACCCCCTTATGCAGGTGGTAGCAAAAAAGGCTTGGACGGCTCCTGACTCTGTGGACCCCACCCCCAGGAGACCTTCAAAGTTTATTACAGCACCAGCAGACAAGCAATTTCTGACTAAGGGAGTTTCTGTGGATGCTATGGTGGTAGCTGCTGCCACTAAGAAGGAACTAGCTGATCCTTCAGTGCCTGTCCATCCCCCTAACAAGGAATCTAGGTCTATGGACAGGTACGGGAAGCGGATGTTTTCATCAGTGACCTTTTCAATGCGTTCGCTGAACTGCTTCTGTCATTTCACTCGTCTTCAAAGAGACTTGATCAAGGAAGCTAGTGAGATGTTAAAGGATCCTACAGCTGCGGGTTTTCAGGACAAGATGAATGCTCAGCTGGCTACCCTAAATTCTATAGCTAACTCCTCCATGCGCCTCCTTTCATATGCGGCTGATGGAGCGAGCAGAGCTGCAGGTACAGGTGTGGCCTTACGCCGGCATGCCTGGTTGCGGCTATGCAATTTTGCAGACCCCTTTAAGACGTCTTTCACTAATTCCCCGTTTGATGGATCGTCCCTTTTTGGTCCTCAAGTGAAAGAAACCTTGACAAGGTGCGAGACTGATGGCAAAACTCTTTCTGCCGTCGGAGTCCGTTTTTCTACTCCTTCTAGGCCTTACCCCAAGGGCCAGAAAAGTGGAAAGATGTGGTTCATAAGCAATCTCAAGGGGCTTTGCCTGGCGACAGAGTCGGTTCCCCTCTAGAGGCAGAGGGGGGAACAATAATGGTAGACGCCGCCCTAGAGGCAGGGGGGTCCGCAGAACCAGGGCAATCGAGAAACCTTTTCCGATAAGCCCTTTCAGCATCCCTGAGGTGTTGCCCGGCTGTCCACCTTCGGAGGCAGTCGGGGGAAGACTATCACTGTACCCAGAAGCCTGGCGTTCTCTAACTCAAGACAAGTGGGTACAGTCCATCATTTCCGAAGGCTATTCCATTCTATTCTTTCGCACTCCAACCCAATCAAAAAAGTCCCTTCCAGATGTTCCACCCGCTCAAAGGGAACAAGCAGCATTAGAAATATCAAAGTTGCTTGCAAAAAGAGCCATTCAACCAGTTCCAGCAGACCAGCAAGGATCCGGAATCTACTCCAAATTCTTTTTGGTTCCAAAGAAAACAGGGGACTGGAGGCCCATCTTGGATCTCAGTATCTTGAACAAGTCTGTCAAGAAAACAAGGTTTCGGATGGTCACGCTGCAATCCATCCTACCCCTACTGGGGAAGGAAGACTGGATGTGCTCTATAGACCTCCAGGATGCGTACTATCACATAAAAATGAACAGACGCTCCAGGAGATTCCTCCGCTTCAGGCTGGGAACCAGTCACTTTCAGTTCAGGGCCCTGCCCTTTGGACTCACCACAGCCCCCCAGGTGTTTACCAAATGCATGGCAGTGGTTGCCTCTCATCTGAGACGCCAAGGATTCCAGGTGTTTCCATACCTAGACGACTGGCTCCTTACAGCTCCCACCAAGCATCTTCTGCTACTTGCCAGAGACTACACTTTTCGCATCTTTCGAAAGCTAGGTATCTCAATAAATTGCGGAAAGTCTGTTTTGTTGCCTTGTCGTGCTATTACCTTCATAGGCGCAAATCTAGACACAGTCAGCATGTCAGCGAGACTCACAGATCAAAGGATAGCAGACATACACAAACTGGTCTCTCTTCTTTTCCACAGCAACAAAATCAAAGTCAGATTGGTCCTGAAAGTACTGGGGATAATGGCAGCTGCTATCCCTCTACTTCTATTAGCCAGATTTCACATGAGAATCTTACAATGGATGCTCTTCACACAATGGTCATACCAACAACTTCCGATGTCCCACACCATTGTGATAACACAAGCATGCAGGAATCATCTTCTTTGGTGGATTTCTTCCCCACAGCTCTTCTTAGGAAGACCCTTTGTCCCTCCCCCTCCGGTTGCTACTCTGACGACGGACTCCTCCCTGATCGGGTGGGGGGGCATTATCAGGGAAGGACAGTCCAGGGCATATGGCAACCTCACGAACGCCACTTGCATATAAATGTTCTAGAGATGAGAGCAGTGTTTTTAGCGTTGCAAGCCCTTCAAGACTCTCTTCCGGTGGGAACGATAGCAATACAGACGGACAACATGTCTGTAGTGTGGTATATCAACAAACAAGGCGGAACCAGATCCTACCCCCTATGTCGAGAGGCACTCAGACTGTGGCAATGGGCGATTTCTTCTCAGCGGTTTCTGATTACAACGCACATCCCCGGGAAGTCCAATGTTATTGCGGACAAATTGAGCAGAGCTATTCTCATGCCTCACGAGTGGTCTCTGAAAAATTCAGTATTGAAAAAAATTTTTCTGAAGTGGGGCCAGCCTTGCTGCGACCTTTTTGCTACTCCCCAAAACAGCATGTGCAGAGATTATTTCACCCTCTTTCCTCTACCAGGCCATCCCAGCAGAGACGCTCTAGTCCAGATTTGGCCCCGGGGACTTCTGTACACATTTCCTCCCTTCCCACTAATTTCTCAAGTGATACAGAAAGCCATCGCTCAGAAAGCTTCCTTGATCCTCATTGCCCCTTACTGGCCTCGACAGGTTTGGTTCCCTTTTCTACACCATTTTCTGTTGGAGCAATCCTGGCATCTGGACCTAGTTCCAGATCTTTTGACCCATCAGTCGGGTCAGTTACATCGCTCCCTTCCCTCCCTGAACCTCACTGCTTGGTTCCTCCAATTCCAACCCTAGCCAGGCTTCCGCTAATATCTCACTCAGTTCGAGATATTTTAATAGCTTCCCATAAATCCTCCACTCGGAAGATTTATCTTAGTAAGTGGAAGCGTTTCTCCTTTTGGGCTCATGGAAGGAACATAGATCCTTTCACTGCTCCCATTCAATCGGTCTTTGATTTTTTAGCCGAACTATTCCACGCAGGTTCGTCTCCTTCTACTCTTAAGGTTCAATTGGCAGCCATATCTAACTTTCATGTGGGCATCTCGGATTCTGCCATCATGTCTCACAAGCTTTGCAAAGCTTTCTTGAAGGAGGTTTTCTTCTCAAGCCTCCTATAAGAAATCCTCCTCCTTCTTGGGACCTTAACTTAGTTCTCACATCTTTGATTCTTCCCCCTTTTGAACCTGCAGCTTCCTGTTCAATGAAATTGCTATCCTGGAAGACACTCTTTCTGGTAGCCATTACTTCGGCTAGAAGGGTCTCAGAGCTTCATGCACTCTGCAGTCGATCACCATATCTTTTGTTTCATAAGGATAGGGTATCCTTACGGACCAATCCATCCTTTTTACCTAAAGTAGCCTCTGCGGCAAATCTAAATCAAAACATTGACCTTCCTGTGTTTTTTCCTAACTATTCTAACAGGTCTGAACAAAAATTACATTGGCTAGATGTTCATCGACAATTAAGGTATTATTTGGATAGGACCAAACAGACCAGAAAAGCTGACCAATTGTTTGTCTCTTATGCAGAAGGCAGAAAGGGCCTTCCAGTTTCGAAAGTATCACTCTCCAGATGGCTTACATCCTTGATTTCCTTTGTGTATGAGATTAGACACCAGAAGTTGCCTAACAGACCTAAGGCTCATTCAACTAGAGCTTTGGCTACTTCTATAGCTTTCCAAGACAGGCTGCCTATTGATGCGATTTGTGCAGCAGCTACATGGGCTACTCCTCACACTTTCATTTCTCATTATAAGTTGGATTTAGCTTCTAGACATAGAGCTAACTTTGGTTCCACTGTACTCAAGAGTCTGTTCCGATAGGCCACCGGGACAAGATGCTAGGGGCCTGGTCCCATCCAGCAAGAATTAATGCGAGATGGACAACTTAACATATATAAGTTATGTTCTTACCATAACGTTCCATGTTAGTTGTCTTCTTCTCTCTTCTTCGTCCCCACCTCCTTCCCCTAGCCTGGACAGACCTAGAGGAGTTTGATTGTGACCTTTCTTCCTACCACCTCTATTGTATATATGTATATACTATACTATGTATATATTCCTTCATCAGGTTTTAGGTCACCTTCCTTCTGTCATTTTATAGAGGTGGGTTTCCCATTTCCAGTATTTCTGGATTTCTTTTTGGCTGGGCCTAGCTTACAAACGAGATCTGAGGTATTACCGCCTAGCATTGTGGGATATAAGGGGAGCCTCGAGCCGGTGGAACCAACTCTCGAGCTTTTAGAGTGGCCGAGTCGGAGCCGAGGTCGGCTCCGAACCCATCCAGCAAGAAAGAAGGCGAGAAGAAGACAACTAACATGGAACGTTATGGTAAGAACATAACTTCTATTTCTTGTTTATTATTAGTGTTTAAAAACATTAATTTCAAACTTAGATTCCTAGTAAAAATCTTTAAATCAAATATAGCATCAGTGATAGACATATCAGAGGCAGATATAAACGAAAAACCTCTGGTTAAAACACTTAATTCATTGTCAGAAAGCAGACGTTTAGAAAGATTAACTACTAGAGTCTTACTTTTTGAAAGGCTTTCTTGATAGTGTAAACATTGTTTGTTTCCTCCTCGTATTTTCTCTTGTTTCTTGTACTGCTTCTCCCCAGTGTTTGATTCTGCTTCCTCTGTCCATCCGTTCTCACCAGTGAGTTGTCTCTCACTGGCAGGGGAAAATTTAGATGGTATTCATTGGATTGTAAGCAAACAGTATTGGAAGCCGTCGGTAGAACAGTAGAAATGCTGCCATCACTTCTGTGAACCTGCGCTACTGTCACAACCTTCCTCCTAGCGCCCTGTGGACATGCATGTGAGCTAGGAGGAACTGGAAGCTTATTAACGCTCTGTTCAGATGATATGCCTGCGGACTCAGGCGTATTGGAGGTAATATCTTCATTGAACACACTATTGTCTTGAATCAAGACATTATCAAGTTCTTGTAAACGTGCGCTCCCTTCCGTTTGTGCTTGCTGAGCTGGAGCTGCTGTTTGCTCTGATTTCATTGGTTCACGTGGCCACATGAAGATGTGGCCTGATGAGAAATCAGAACGCTCTCTCTGTAGTTTTTTCAATTCAATTTGTAGCAGTTTGCGCTTGTAGGTGTCTACATTGCTTATAGTATCTATCATCAGTCTAGTGAGGGAATCACCATTGTAGTTGTTATTCAAGTATGCGTACTTATTCTTAATGTCATCAAGGAGTTTAAACTCACGTCTCTCAGCAGCTGCTATTAGGAGCTTGATATAACTAAAACTGGTACCGATATTCAACTTTTGCCACTCTGTTAAAAGAAGGCTATCACAATCAACTTCAGCTGGCATCTTTAATATTCTGAGTCCACGAGGCACCAATTTCTGTTCAATGCATGCCTCAAGATGAAATTTCTCATATTGTGTTCTGGCTAACTTAGAGAGCAGTCTCTCTAGGTCAAGCATATCAGTTCTCAGTGATAGAAAATCAGTAGTAACATCCACTTCTTCTTCGGGCTCCAAATTAACATTCAGAAGTGGGTTGTTCACATCTCTAATCTTAGAAATAAATGTGTCAACACTACCTTCTATCAAAGCTGTTGAGACTCGACATTCAGGAGTATAATCCAGCTCAACTTGTATAATATCCTCAGCCATGGTAACTTCGTAGATAGGCTTACAAAAAACAGAAGCAATTGATAAAAACAGAGCCAAAAGAACAATTGTTATAAAAGCATAAGCAAGCAGCCCCCTGAAGTCAAGAGGCAATAAATCCAGGCTGAGAATATATCCAAAGATATAAATAAAGTCCACAGAAGATAATTAATGCATGTATAAAGGTGTGTTTTTAGATGAAATGGTTACACCTGATGAAGCTATGTGAAAGCGCTTGTGTCTTCTATTAAACTGGTACCTGATTTATCTTCTGTGGACTTTATTTATATCTTTGGATATATTCTCAGCCTGGATTTATTGCCTCTTGACTTCAGGGGGCTGCTTGCTTAAGAAAATTTTAATGTTGAGCAGCAAATAGTTCAAAACAGTGGTGCAATCATGAAATAACACTGTAGCACCTCGGCTTCACATAAGCCTTCAAGGAGTCAGAGTTTAGTTTTCTGTTCCTTTTTTAAGAGGAAATCTGCCCTAGAAGACTGAGATGGTTCTGATTTAGGATGGCATTCAACAACCATAGTAAGAACTTTTTCCCCAAGAAGAATGTGTGGAACCCCCTTTGACCTCTCAGAAACAATCAACCGTGGTTCCCCCTGAACATCCGAAATGGACGCCTGCAAAGCCTCATTGGACATGCTGCTTGCTAGATCTTCTCCGGCCTCCAACCCTGTTGCGGCAGAGAAATTGGACAATACAGCCAGATGATCTTCTGGGTTTGTAATAACCTCGGGAAAAACACCCATCAGAGACTGGACAACAGAAGATTCCGGTCTTACCTTTTTCACCGTCTTCTTCCATGATGGCTAACCTTCGGAGTAGGAAGTTCTTTCCATTGTAATTTTAGCAAGAAGCTTAAGATGCTGGTTCTCAAGTACAATGAAAGGGAAGAAAGTCTACCATGAAGGGTTTTTGGGACAAACACCTGACGTATGATCCTAGACTCCTAGGCAAAAAAGGATCTTACTGTGGCAGTCATTATGGGGAATCTCCCACACTGGCATTTACCCTTCCTGAATGACATTAACCCCAAACAGCTCAAAAAATTCAAGAAAAAGAACAAAACCCCAACTGGGTAATTATCTGCAATGGTGAGGACTTCAGCAAACAGGAATAATCACCGGAATACAAAAATGCAGTAAAAATGGCATTAAACTGACATAGGCAAAGAGACCAATGGTTAGAAATAGCATTTGGAATGGTGGCAAAGAAGTTCTGAGGATGGTACACCTGAACGTTGCCCTTATGCCCTATGCTACATGAGCATTTGGGTGACATTCACCCTACCTTAAATCAACAGTTGACTTTGGTAGACTGGCTGGACGTCAGGCTTCCACAGCAGAGAATCCCATATGTGATGAATACTGCATTGGTGAATGTCAGGACATCTGTCAACAAGTGCGTGTGAGAGAGAGATTTATTGTCACTATTTGTATGGCAGATAGACTGAACTATTGTTTAGTCTTGATGTTTTTTCCATGACAAACTTAGCCCTTTTTTAATTAGGATAATAACTTACTCATTTTCTATTAAAATGTGGATTTTCTGCTGTTTAAATTATCATTATATGTTCATTCCAAATTCGCATATCCTCAGAGAAATTGTTGTTTTGTTATGAAATTCAAACATTTCCTAAGAGAGTGCAGAGAAGGTAAAAGAAAACAGATTATGGAAGTCCACCTTCCTCCCACACCTCTCATTTCTCTGCTTTTAATGAGTGTTGGATTTTTTGGTTTGTCTGTATTTGTAATGAAAACAAGTGCTTATTTTCTCAAAGGTAGTGCAACTCTGGAATGAGTGTATGTAAGTATCAGGGTTGTAGGAGTAGAAGGGAACTACCTTCTCCCTTACAAAACATTAATAAAAAATACTAGTTTGTGTAAACATACTTTTCAACTTTGGCTGACTGATACATGATTTTGGTGTGATTGGTGTCTTTAAAGAAAGATGTAGCTGCAGAGAGCAAAAGAATGGGTGTAGTATAATGGTGTGGGGCGCAGCTGCTTTGAGGAATTGTCAGCTCTGTTTTAAATACTTGGTTGTATGTCACTGGACATGTAATATTGTCTGCCCAAGTCCTACAGAGGCTAAAGAAACCATTTCACATTTTCATCTTTGTGATTATCTGGCTGACATGGGTGTAGCTCATGTAATGTGATATGAGTGAGACATCGCTGTCACAGTTGTAGCTGATATTTTGTGCTGTGAGTGAGATAGCTGTCACGGCTGTAGCTGATATATTATGCTGTGACTGAAATATGGTTGTCACAGCTGTAACTGATAGAATTTTGCTGTGAGACATGACTGTCAAAAACTTAGCTGATACAAGATAAAGCTGTGAGTGAGAAATTGTTATCATGGCTGAAACTGATGAGTTTCTCTGAGAGTGAGTCATGACTGTCACAGATATAACTCATGTGGGATAGTGCTATAAGATGTGGCTGCCAGAGTTCCAGCTGATATGGTGTAGCAGTCTGAGTGAAACATGGCTGTCATGGCTGTAGCTGATATGGGTTAGCACTATGACTGAGACATGGCTGCCAGAGTTCTACCTGATATTGTGTAGCAGTGTGAGCAAAACATGGCTGTGGCTGATATGGGGTGATGATGGTGTGATAGGTTCATAGGTTCATAGATTAGTACTAAGCTAACTGCCCTTGCGAGCCATTTTAAGCTTTGCCAATTATCCCTTGTGAGACTCAAACCCTGCACCTTGTGTTTGTAAGACAGACACTTTAACCATTAGGCTACCCTCCCAACCCACCATTAGGCTACCCTCCCAACCTGATGCTGTGAGTGAGACATGGCTGCCACAGCTGTCAGTGATATGGGATAGTTAGTGCTGTGAGTGAAACATTGCTGTCACACTTTAGCTGATAATGGATTTCACTGAGAGTGAGATGTAGCTGCCTTAGCTGTAATTGTTATGGGATAGGGCAAAAAATGAGACATGAGTGTGAAACCTGGAGCTGATGGGAAGCTTTGGGATATCACTGGCAGTTTGCTGACTGTATTATGCCCCACAGTAATGACATATGATGTCTTGTTTTGTTACTACACAGTGTACTCTTCAGGACTGTGGAAGATTCCCCTGAATTCTGTGTAAGCCAAAGAAAAATTAGTTCCTACTACAGACTGTGAGGCTAGCAAGCTAGTATCAGCCACTGATTCATTTCAGCTAGAACTGATTATTTCATCAATTTGACGCCTAGATAATCAGGTACAAAAGTCTTACTAAAGAAATGCCACTGTTTTTCACAACTCTATAAAATGCATTACTGCCTTATTTCCCCCACTCCCAACTTGTAATATTTTAATTTTTTCTCTAACTTATAGTAACATTTGTCAACTAAGGTTACAGAATTTTCTGCTTTGCTGTTGTACATATGGCATTACCGTAGTGTCTCATTTCCTTACCAAGCCACTGTATAAATCCCTTGCTATGTAGCCATCCTTCTGTGTAATGGTTGAACGTATCAACTGACTGAAAGTGTAATGAGTCCTTTACACCTGCTACCAATTTGCATCATTAATTGCTTTAGAAAATGTATTTCATGGAGCACATATAAATGTATACTTGAATTTATTTAGCTATTTCTTGCAGTATGTCATGTATATCAGTAAATTTGTATGTTCATAGCTTCATAGGAGGTTACTAGGCTAATGGCCCTAAGTCCTTTACAAATCTAGCCATGTTATACCTGTGTTCTCTAAATGACCTTGGTTAGATGGTCATTATTTGCAGCACGAGTCTATAATCAGCACCAACTGCCCCTGTCGATGAGGGGCATAGGTGCCACTCCTGGGGTGAATTTACGGTCTCCCATCCAGTTGTATAGGTTGCACTTGAATAGAGTTATTGAGGAGCTCTGCTTCATATGAATTGGGAGTTTATGCCAGAGGCACAGCAGTCTCTGGGAGATATATCTGTCTCTCCAGCATGTTTTGTTAATGTCACAGGCTAGGTTGAGATCCCTTGAGTGAGTGACTCTTGTCCCATTTGATTTGTGAATGTGCAGCATTTCCATTAGGGCAGGGTCAGAGACTGCTCTAGAAGCCAGGCACAAGTTGCCTCTCAGCAGTTTGTAGGATATAGAGTACAGTAGAAGGGCTTTCAGTCTTTCCATGTAGGACATGTTTTGGAGGCCCTGAATTTTCTTGGTGAGAAACCTCTGTGGTCTCTCCAGCTGCTGCAGGTGTCTGGTGAGGTACATGCAAAAGGGAGCATTGTATTCCATTAGTGGTCTGATGAGGGTCGAGTACAGTGGAGTTATAACATCCTTAGTCTTGGATGCGATGCGCAATGTAGAAGACTTTCCTTACCATTGCGGACATTTGGTGATCGAAGTTTAGATTACTATCAACCTGCGCACCACTGGGTTTAAGCTTATGGGGGTGCTGTCAATATTGTAATCTGCAGGGACTTCCTCTTTGCCACAGAGGATAATAATGCACCTTTTTGCATTTAGTTTTAATCTGTGACTTTGGCATCTATCATTTGTCTATGTTAGCTCCTTTTGTATTGTGTTAACATCATTTGAGGACTCAATGATTGCGCCCAGTTTGCAGTCATCAGCGAACATGTATATTATTATCTATATGTTTACTGTATTTTGCTATTTTGTTGTTTACTGTCTTGGAGTTATCTTCCTAGTAGGATTTCTCTGAAAAGTGGGATCTCCCAGCTGGACATTCCAAATGTAAATAAGTAAGGAAAAAGGTAAGTAAATAAAAGAACAAGTCAGTCAGTCAGTCAATCTGTCTTGGCTGTTTAGATCTGAACTGAGCACATTATTTCTTCAGGATATTTATTACATGGTAATCCACTATCTGCCCTTCATATATTAGAGGTTCTGCATCTGAAACTTTACAACACCTAATTCACAGAGTTATCTTGAATAACAAGTGGGTATTTCTGCTGTGGCCTCTGGAGACAGGGCTTGAAAGAAATATGGAGTTGTAGTCCTTGACATTAAACATATTAAGTAATGTAAGATATAAATGATTAGGGTGAGCACATAGTAATGTAGATAAAAAAATGATTAGTGTGAACGTAATGTAGTTATATAAATTATTAGATAAAACATATGTAGTAAAGTATGTATATACTTAACAACAGATAGATCTGTCTAGAAATTTCAATGGTTTAATCTAATTCACTAAAGCCCGTATACATATGTACTAAGTTGGAAGTATTCACTTGGTCTTTGCCACAAAAGCAAAGCTTTTTACAGCACTCAGTATGAGACTTTATTAGGCTAGTTATTCACCTCCCAACATGTAAAAATCAAGCAGGGTGCCACACTGAGTGATCTGGTGACTTCATTAAGAATAAATAGCCATTTGCTCTAGTCAGGTTACCAGCATTGCCATTTACCTGAGTTATACCTTTTATTTATTTAGCATTTACCTCTAATTTGAGAGACAGTGCTTGAAAGCTAGAATTTTGTCACTTACTAAATATTATGAAATCACACTGGATCCCTGTGACTGCGCAATGAATGGCACAAGTGCCCTCTATCATTTGATCACTGTTGTATCATTGCTCACACATAGGAGTATCCTGCCAAGTATACCAAAGCTTGGATGCCTTCCTCTCCTGTTGTATGTCTGCCTCATGACCTAGGCATGAGAAAGTATACCAGTACATAAGGGAGTTACAGGTGTAGAGTGCAGGATTTACTGGTGCAGAGTACATCCAAACTTTCTTCCTACCAACCAAGAAGAGAGCTCAACCAACCAAGAAGAGACTCAACTCCACAGGAAGAGAAACTGTTAAAACACAAAAAGAATGCCACCTCCCAGTCTAGTAAAGACTAGGCTCTAGTCTTAAGTCCTGCAAGTTTTTGAAGTAATAAGTCCAGAAGACGTACTTAACGCTTTTATTTCTGACAAAAAAAGAAAGTTTTTGCCGTAGTATCACCACAGCTTCTTCAGAGTAAAACCACTTTTTAAAAAAACTGCCAATTAAATACACACAAGGTGCATGACGTGGTTAGGTGAAATCGTACATTTAAAGAACCACTGTACCAAAACCACGCATTATGCACACACAAGCTGCAGCCGTAATACTGTTTCATAATAAAATCATTTAGAAATGCCATGTATTAAAAATATATATTAGAGAGTATTCGTAATAAAAACATGTCACTAAGATAAGCAAAAAATTAGATAAATGTATACAGATATTTATGGTGCCCAAAAAACACCTCGTTGAAAATCTAAAAATTATCTGATACAAAATTCAGTAACTAGCAGACTAAAGGATTTTATCCTAGGTAGCAGTTAAGATACCTTAACTAATGCAATAGTTTACAAAAGGCCAAACCAAATAAATAAAATAGTATATAAATAAGTATATTAGTGTTTATACAAATATATGTGAAAAATTATGACATGTAATAAAAATAGTCAATTAGTTTATAAACCTTAACACATAATAAACAAGATCTAAAATTAACTAGTGTTATAGCAATGGACCCTTATTACATTTTTGTCTCAAATAATTCCTCATTTTTAATATACAAGAAATATTACAACTTTCATTTAATCCTGGAAAACTAAAGGAATTCAAGTGAAGCTGCCATTCCAACTCATGGACCTCTAGAAGAATATTAGTAGGTCCTCCCCTCAAAGTTTGTGGTACTGAGTCAATGGTCATAAAACTAAAACTGTGTCCCTCATGTTTTTCACGGTGTTTTGCCAGGGCATTTTCGCATTTTTTCGTTCTTATTGCATACAAGTGCTCATATACCCTGTCGCGTAATCTACGGTCAGTTTTACCTACATAGTATGCTTCGCAGCAATTACATAATGCCAGGTAAACTATAGACCTAGAAGTGCAATTGAGTTTACTATTAATATAATACCTATTACCACGTATCTGGAAAGTGCTACAGTTTTTAATGTATTGACAATATTTACAGAGACCACACTGCATACACCCCTTAAGTTTAACATTGTTGTTGGACCTGTTGTTACTTTGAAAAATAGATTTCAAATTACTCCCTCTTTTGTATACAAATTTCGGTCTATCACCTAATTTTTCAAATAATTCTTCATTGTTAAGGATGAAGTGCCAGTTTTTCATTAAGATCAATTGAATATCCGAGGAATTACTACTGAAAGTAGAAATAAAGCTAATTTTGAGGGGGTCAGTTCTCTTAAAATCACTGTTGCTGTTAGTATTCTCTGGTGTAATGACCACCTCTCCCATTTCAGTGGCCGTTGTAAAAACATCCACTTCAATAGTAGTCTTTTTAAGAGGAGGGACATATAAACCATTCAATCGTTTAGTGTCAACTTCACTCAGCAGTTCTGAAAACAGATCTAATGGGTAGTCTCTACTTATAAACATACTTTCAGGATTCTTACATTCATTATAAAAAGCTGTGTCCTTGTTACACATCCTGACTGCTCTTATAAGTTGTCCTTTAATAATAGCTCTTTTCTGTCTAAAAGGATGTGAACTTTTGAAATGTAAAAGGGAATTGCAGTATGTTGGTTTTCTATGTATTGTAGAAATATATTCAAAGTTAGTAACATCCTTAGAAAGTTTGACATCTAAATAGTCTATTTCAGTGATAGAAAAAGTGGATGTAAATTTTAAAAAGGGGGTAGAGTTATTACAATGTTCTACTAATGACATAGCTTCAGCTGTGTCCTCGGCAAAAAGAATAAACACATCATCAAGGTACCTAGTGTATAACTTGATCTTCTCCATAATGGTATTCCCAAATAAATACATCTTTTCCCAGTATGCCATGAACAAATTGGTGACCGTGGCCCCACACGGTGACCCCATTGCTGCACCCTGTGTTTGTAGGTACACTTTCTCATTAAACATGAAATAGTTGGATGTCAATATGATGTCCAAATGTTCAGAGACTATATCCATCTCATTTTTTGAAGCACCAAGTTCTCTAAGCATAAGAGAAACCCATTCCACTGCTTCTAGGTGTGGTATGGATGTGTAGAGGTCAACCACGTCAACCGTGAGGAAATTATAGGAGTTGTCAAAGTCTATGTTGTTCATGCTGTTAAGGAAAGACCATGAATCCTTGCATATGTGAGGAATTGGTTTCAAATATTTAGCTAAGATTGTTTCTACTAGTTGTGCACAAGGATAAGTAATAGATAGACGGCCATCAATTAATGCACGTAGTGGTGGATTATGTAAGTCTTTGTGAATTTTCGGAATACCGAAGATCACAGGGTTCTTGGGCATATTAATGTCAATGTAGTTAAATGTGTCTAAGTCAATTTTGCCCCCAATGAACATGTCTCTAAAATAACTTCTGATCCTTGTTTTTGAAATATTCATCTCATTAATCGACGATGGAATATAAGCTGGACCAGTTAGTATACATTCCATCTTTTCTATGTAGGAGTGGTTATCAAAAATGACCAAACCCCCTCCCTTGTCTGGCTTAATAACTCTGGTTGCTGAGACACAAAGTTGTTTGAGACATTCCATTTGTTCAACTGAGGTATTATATTCTACACACTTTTTTAATTACCTATCTTCTTGACTTAAACTCCTGATGTCAACCTCGCATGTTTTCTCAAAAGATGCTAGCGCGGTGTGTAAAGGAGGATTAAACGTGCTAGCTAGTTTTAATTTATGATCATACATAATATTGGTATTGTGAAAGAAAATATGCAGGTTGAGTTTCCTCACAAAACATTTTAAGTCTATAATAGTTTTGGGAATATTACATTTCCTTGTGGGAACAAAAGTGTTCCCATAAGCAAGCAGTTCAATTAAACAAGGGTCCAGTTGCACACTTGAAAAATTATAGATTTTAAAATCTCCTTTCTTGTTAGTCAATATTTTCAAATTATTGTTACAAGTGCCTTCTGTTGTTATTACTTCCAAGTCAGTTAGTGCAGTCATTGGTTCTGAGGTTACAGTAGGACTACTAAAACTGCAAGTTATTGGAGGTGTTAATTTCTGGTTTTGTTCCATTTCTTCTGCTGGAACTTGGAATTCCGTGGCCCTAAAAAACGGCCATTATTGGAGTTGTTGTTATAGTTGTACTGTCTGTTGTTCACATACTGAGGGGGCCCATTTTTGTTAATGTTGTCCTGTATTCTATTACTCTGTCTCAGACTTAATCCTTCTGCATCGTCAAGGGCATGATCAGGGTTGTTCACACTCAAAGGGGGATACTGATCCAGTCTCCCATTCATTAAGTCTTTGGCAGTAGGGTTAATTGGGCCACTTAGTTTTATGTAGGCTGCATTGTTAGAATATGCTGCTCTGTCCCTCAGTAGTTTTTTATTCTTGGTTACTTTAGATTTTTCAATAAACAAATCTATGCTCGTAAAAATACGAGCATAGTCAAACCTATAACGTTCAAAGTCTAAGTCATTTCTTAATACTGTGTCCAAATTAGACACTTCCTTAGTCAGTTTGTCAATCTGGATGTTGCAGTGCTTAATCAAAACATCAAGGAGCTGTAAACCTTGAGCATCAAACAATAATGCCAGCTCCTTGTTAAAATCAAGGTCAAAAAATAATCCAGTAGGGCAGAAAGAAGATCTCAACCCCTTAGGGATCAATTTTTCAGACTGGCATTGTCTGAAGTATTTAACTTCAAGTTGTAGTCTTTTTAACTTTAAAAGATTAGAGTCAAAGTCTTTTAAATTGTCTACAATAGTAACATTACTTACTGTAGGATTAGCGGAATCCATGGCCGGTTGTTCCTGTCCTGGGACAAAATTCATATTATCCACGTTGTTTATCCAATCGTCCACTTTAGGAACTCCTATTAACCCATGATGTTGTTGGTTGTTACCCAAAGGTGGAAAATGTTGATCGTACATACTTCCAGTCAATGGGATAGCGTTGTGGTCCAAAGTTGGTACTCGTGTCGTATTAGATGCTTGGCCTGGTGGTAACGACCCTGTTGGTGTGTTACTCAAAGGTGTAACGCCGACAGCATCTCTTGGGATTGTTTGGGCGGTCACTGGTCTCCCTGGAACTACTGTTGGTTTAAGTCTGTTTGGATCATAGTCGCGCTTTTCCAAAACGTCAAGCTTCAATGAAATGGCATCCATCCGTTGAGAAAGATCCCGTAGAAGGGAAGACAAACTATAGTTATCATTCTCAACCACCGAATTAGAAGGCCTAGGACTGACAGGACTGGAAGGTTGGCCGGACGACATACTAGCGACTCAACTCCACAGGAAGACAAACTGTTAAAACACAAAAAGAATGCCACCTCCCAGTCTAGTAAAGGCTAGGCTCTAGTCTTAAGTCCTGCAAGTTTTTGAAGTAATAAGTCCAGAAGACGTACTTAACGCTTTTATTTCTGACAAAAAAAGAACGTTTTCGCCGTAGTATCACCACAGCTTCTTTGGAGTAAAACCACTTTTAAAAAAAAACGCCAATTAAATACACACAAGGTGCATGACGTGGTTAGGTGAAATCGTACATTTAAAGAACCACTGTACCAAAACCACGCATTGTGCACACACAAGCTGCAGCCGTAATACTGTTTCATAATAAAATCATTTAGTAATGCCCTCTATTAGAAATATATATTAGAGAGTATTCGTAATAAAAACATGTCACTAAGATAAGCAAAAAATTAGATAAATGTATACAGATATTTATGGTGCCCAAAAAACACCTCGTTGAAAATCTAAAAATTATCTGATACAAAATTTCCAAGTTCCAAAACAAGTTCCAGCACAAGAAATGGAACAAAACCAGAAATTAACACCTCCAATAACTTGCAGTTTTAGTAGTCCTACTGTAACCTCAGAACCAATGACTGCACTAACTGACTTGGAAGTAATAACAACAGAAGGCACTTGTAACAATAATTTGAAAATATTGACTAACAAGAAAGATTTTAAAATCTATAATTTTCAAGTGTGCAACTGGACCCTTGTTTAATTGAACTGCTTGCTTATGGGAACACTTTTGTTCCCACAAGGAAATGTAATATTCCCAAAACTATTATAGACTTAAAATGTTTTGTGAGGAAACTCAACCTGCATATTTTCTTTCACAATACCAATATTATGTATGATCATAATTTAAAACTAGCTAGCACGTTTAATCCTCCTTTACACACCGCGCTAGCATCTTTTGAGAAAACATGCGAGGTTGACATCAGGAGTTTAAGTCAAGAAGATAGGTCATTAAAAAAGTGTGTAGAATATAATACCTCAGTTGAACAAATGGAATGTCTCAAACAACTTTGTGTCTCAGCAACCAGAGTTATTAAGCCAGACAAGGGAGGGGGTTTGGTCATTTTTGATAACCACTCCTACATAGAAAAGATGGAATGTATACTATCTGGTCCAGCTTATATTCCATCGTCGATTAATGAGATGAATATTTCAAAAACAAGGATCAGAAGTCATTTTAGAGACATGTTCATTGGGGGCAAAATTGACTTAGACACATTTAACTACATTGACATTAATATGCCCAAGAACCCTGTGATCTTCAGTATTCCGAAAATTCACAAAGACTTACATAATCCACCACTACGTGCATTAATTGATGGCCGTCTATCTATTACTTATCCTTGTGCACAACTAGTAGAAACAATCTTAGCTAAATATTTGAAACTAATTCCTCACATATGCAAGGATTCATGGTCTTTCCTTAACAGCATGAACAACATAGACTTTGACAACTCCTATAATTTCCTCACGGTTGACGTGGTTGACCTCTACACATCCATACCACACCTAGAAGCAGTGGAATGGGTTTCTCTTATGCTTAGAGAACTTGGTGCTTCAAAAAATGAGATGGATATAGTCTCTGAACTTTTGGACATCATATTGACATCCAACTATTTCATGTTTAATGAGAAAGTGTACCTACAAACACAGGGTGTAGCAATGGGGTCACCGTGTGGGGCCACGGTCGCCAATTTGTTCATGGCGTACTGGGAAAAGACGTATTTATTTGGGAATACCATTATGGAGAAGATCAAGTTATACACTAGGTACCTTGATGATGTGTTTATTCTTTTTGCCGGGGACACAGCTGAAGCTATGTCATTAGTAGAACATTGTAATAACTCTACCCCCTTTTTAAAATTTACATCCACTTTTTCTATCACTGAAATAGACTATTTAGATGTCAAACTTTCTAAGGATGTTACTAACTTTGAATATATTTCTACAATACATAGAAAACCAACATACTGCAATTCCCTTTTACATTTCAAAAGCTCACATCCTTTTAGACAGAAAAGAGCTATTATTAAAGGACAACTTATAAGAGCAGCCAGGATGTGTAACAAGGACACAGCTTTTTATAATGAATGTAAGAATCTTGAAAGTATGTTTATAAGTAGAGACTACCCATTACATCTGTTTTTAGAACTGCTGAGTGAAGTTGACACTAAACAATTGAATGGTTTATATGTCCCTCTTCTTAAAAAGACTACTATTGAAGTGGATGTTTTTACAACGGCCACTGAAATGGGAGAGGTGGTCATTACACCAGAGAATACTAACAGCAGCAGTGATTTTAAGAGAACTGACCCCCTCAAAATTAGCTTTATTTCTACTTTCAGTAGTAATTCCTTGGATATTCAATTGATCTTAATGAAAAACTCGCACTTCATCCTTAACAATGAAGAATTATTTGAAAAATTAGGTGATAGACCGAAATTTGTATACAAAAGAGGGAGTAATTTGAAATCTATTCTTGAAAGTAACAACAGGTACAACAACAATGTTAAACTTAAGGGGTGTATGCAGTGTGGTCTCTGTAAATATTGTCAATACATTAAAAACTGTAGCACTTTCCAGATAGGTGGTAATAGGTATTATATTAATAGTAAACTCAATTGCACTTCTAGGTCTATAGTTTACCTGGCATTATGTAATTGCTGCGAAGCATACTATGTAGGTAAAACTGACCATAGATTATGTGACAGGGTATATGAGCACTTGTATGCAATAAGAACGAAAAAATGCGAAAATGCCCTGGCAAAACACTGTGAAAAACATGAGGGACACAGTTTTAGTTTTATGGCCATTGACTCAGTACCACAAACCTTGAGGGGAGGACCTACTAATATTCTTCTAGAGGTCCGTGAGTTGGAATGGCAGCTTCACTTGAATTCCTTTAGTTTTCCAGGATTAAACGAAAGTTGTAATATTTCTTGTATATTAAAAATGAGGAATTATTTGAGACAAAAACGTAATAAGGGTCCATTGCTATAACACTAGTTAATTTTAGATCTTGTTTATTATGTGTTAAGGTTTATAAACTAATTGACTATTTTTATGACATGTCATAATTTTTCACATATATTTGTATAAACACTAATATACTTATTTATATACTATTTTATTTATTTGGTTTGGCCTTTTGTAAACTATTGTATTAGTTAAGGTATCTTAACTGGTACCTAGGATAAAATCCTTTAGTCTGCTAGTTACTGAATTTTGTATCAGATAATTTTTAGATTTTCAACGAGGTGTTTTTTGGGCACCATAAATATCTGTATACATTTATCTAATTTTTTGCTTATCTTAGTGACATGTTTTTATTACGAATACTCTCTAATATATATTTTTAATAGAGGGCATTTCTCAATGATTTTATTATGAAACAGTATTACGGCTGCAGCTTGTGTGTGCATAATGCGTGGTTTTGGTACAGTGGTTCTTTAAATGTACGATTTCATCTAACCATGTCATGCACCTTGTGTGTATTTAATTGGCGTTTTTTTTTAAAAATGGTTTTACTCTGAAGAAGCTGTGGTGATACTATGGCGAAAACATTATTTTTTTGTCAGAAATAAAAGCGTTAAGTACGTCTTCTGGACTTATTACTTCAAAAACTTGCAGGACTTAAGACTAGAGCCTAGCCTTTACTAGACTGAGAGGTGGCATTCTTTTTGTGTTTTAACCAAGAAGAGACCCTATGTTTATCAATTTACTGTGTGAGCCATACAGCATGTGCTGTTTCATTGCAAAAGGGCAGATAAGTATCTGCATTGAGAACCCTTCCTGTTTCACTAAAATTTTGATATCTCGTGTCAGCAGAGAGAGGTAAATGTGACTGCAGTAGGCAGATAACTTACAAAGACTAGCATTCTGAATACCATTTTTGTCTTAGTGCTAACTGCAACTTTGCAGAGTGTTCTGTTTGCAAATTTTTCATCCTTAAAACCATTAGAAGTTGTTTAGCCTCCCCTTAAAATTTGCCAAGGAAATCAAATGCATAAGGAGCTTGCATGAAGTAGGATGACCCCTGAATCGTCCTTGTTGGGCATCCCTCAACATGTTGAGTCTTTCGGCTTTTCCCGGTTAGGGGTCGCCACAGCAGAACTCCGGTCGGCTAATGATTGGTAGTTGATTTTTACATGCCGAGTTACCAGCCCTGATGCACAACCTTCAATGAAGGTACAGCCATTCACGCATGTCTCCACGCAGAAGACGCTCTAGCTGAGAATCGAACCAGACAGCATCTTACTGTGAGGCGACAATGCTACTGCAGCACCACCACACGTAGCTACATAAAAAGCTTAAGAAGTCAAAATCTTCTGAAGTTTCAGCTGCCCAGTCAGAGCTGGATGTATCTGTTGTTGTGCATGATGAGACCCTCAGACTGCCTGTTTTCTGTAGCTGCTGTTGCCCTGCTGTCATTACCTTATTAGAGGCCAACAAGGCATAGCCTGATTGCATGTCTCATATGACTTATCAGCCTACCATTAAAGCCACAAAGGGGAAACCTCTTCTGATTATATTTCAGGGACCCTTGGGCATTTCACAGGTCCTCATCCAAGAGGAAGTCCCTGATACCTTTAAGGTTCATTAGGGGTTGGATCCTCCTCACTTTGTTTCTGATGACACTCCCAAAATGAGGAAGCAAAAATCTAAACCTGCCTCTCCTCCTGCTGCTTCTTCCCCTTTTGACCCACAGAAGGAGTGGTGTTATTTTCCTCAATGGCTATTAAAAGCTGTTATGTCTTATTTCTTATTCTTTCCTGCTTCTTCCCATCAAATGAGGGCAGGAGATACTTCCTTTGAGGAAGAGCATTTGGATTCTGAGATAGAATCCCTTGCTTACTGCTATCCAATCCAGTCCCCAAAAAAATTTGAGTGAGAGGATGAGGGCAGTATTTCTCATGACTCCCTGTCAGAAGAATTGTTCTTTGAGACACTATTTTAAAGATGTTGCAGCATCTGGAGTGAGAGGGAAAACAAGTTTCAGAGATAAAAAAGCGACATTGTGATTTACTGACTATAGGTGTCCCTAAGCCTACAGCTATCCTCACTGTGCTTGAAGTCTTGAAGTACCCTTTTTTGACAACTGGCCTGAGCCCTGAGTCACAACCACCAACACCTAAGAATATGCTTTATAAGGTACCAGATACTCACAAGTTTCTGTATAAAAATTCTTCTTTGGATTCAAATGTTATATCCATTGAATCTGACAAGGCAACCAAGCTTCTACCCTCAGTTAATTCCTTGCCCAGTGACAAATATAGTAGAGCTAAAGACAGGTATAGGAAAAAAGTGTTGTACATGTCTGCTTACCCCTTCTTTCCATGCTATCAGATATCAAGCTGATATGTCTAGGTACCAACTTTATTTTACTGACTAAGACAAACTTCTTTATTGTCTTAACTCTGCTACTGTGATAGCACGCCACTGTATAAAGTACAGTTACACTGCAGATGTTTGTCGTGTTTCACTGTTGCAGTCATTACATTTGGGTTATCCTGCTGGCAGGCTACCCGCAGTCAGCCTGAATTCCAAAGTCATGGTCCGGCGTCGGTTGCTGTCACCTCTTCCCTGACGTCAGTGAGCCAGGGGTATAAAAGATGCAGCCGACGCCATTTTCTTCAGTCTTTCTTGCCGCGCGGTGCCCGAAGCAAAAGCAGTTCGCAAGTGCTGGTCGGCCGACTCCTGAGATTTTCAAATCGAATTTCAGATCCTAAGTCTTCAATAAAGCTAAGTACCCCGTTGGGGAAACTTTTTTCTTGCTCCAGACCGATGTCAGAAAAAGTTAAAAATTGTATTTCTTGTGGGAAGCAAATATCTCATAAGGATTTTCATTTTTACTGTATTCCTTGCCTAGGCCCAGACCACGACGTTGCTAGCTGTTGGTTTTGTGCTAGATTTAACCAACGCACTATTAAGCATCGGTACGATTTTGCCTTCCATTACTTTGGCCGAAGATTTAATTATATAATGCCGTCGGAACAGCCGATGACCGGAGTATATAAAAAATGCAAGGAAAAGGACAGGCATCCGAGGTCCAAAACCGACGACAAGGCCTCCGCTAGGCCAGTCGCCGGTTCTCAGTGAGGTGCTTTTGCAGCCCCTGACACCCGCTACCTCAGAGCCACAGGCCGCGTCTGACTCCCACGTGGAGCCGACTAGGCCTCTTGATACTCAAGGTATTGGACACTCGGAAACTATTCCCTCAGATGGGTCCGGAGCAGCTGAGCAGGCATCGGCTTCTGAGGGTGTTTTCAGACCTACACAGTTATATGTCAAGCAAACCTCAGCTTCAAAGGCAAAGACTAAAACAGCTCTAAAGACAAAGAAACAAGTACAGCATTCTCCTGGACAGACTTCCATGCCTAAGAAACAGATGCTTAAAATGGCCGAAAACCTAATTACTTTGATCAGGGGTTCCCATCCCCCTCCTGATAAGAGGCCTAGGCAATAGACAGAATATGATTCTTCTGATCAGGTTTCGATTTCCTCTGACTCCTTTTCTGAACAGCGATACTCTCTTCCTCCCTATGAAGATTCTGATGCTGAAGAATCTATTCCTTCAGCCTCTCCTCCTGAGGATTATTCTTTTGGGGAAACCCTGCATACCATGAGGGAGCATTTTCACTGGGAGAGCCAAGATTACTCAGAATCAAAGAAAAGGCTCAGAGACTTTCTTTTACTACCTCAGCATAGACCTCTTGCTATTCCACCTGTTCTAGACATTGTAGATGATGTATTTTCAGAGTCCAGCCTGTCTCCTGACTCTTTACCCCCTGCACCTGTTAAGCCAGAAAGATACTACAGGCTTCCAGATTCTCATAAATTTCTATATAAAAACCCTGCTGCTGACCCAGAAACTATATCTCATGGTCCCAAAGGGGTCAAGGCTTCCACTGCAACCCCCCCTATCCCCTCTGATAGGGATTCTAGGGCACTGGACAGATGGGGGGAAAAAGTTTACACTTCTGCTACCTTGGCTGTAAATTGTCAGTTTCATATGCTTAAATATCAGCAATATCTAATGTCACTGCTAAAACAGAAAATGATGACAAATTCTGAATGCTCTGATAACAAGGAAATGCAGGATTTATTGCATGCAGCTGAACAAATGGTAAAGCATGCTTTACAATGTGGTTTTGATTCACTGGAGGCCTCTTGCAGGGCCGCTGTCACGGGTTCTGTCATTAGAAGGCATGCTTGGTTAAAGGAACAAAATCTGCCTGATCATGTTAAAGCAAAAATTATTGGATGCTCCATTACAGCATGATACTTTGGTGTTAAGGCAGAAGAGGTGTTGAAGAAAATGGAGGATAAAGCAAAATCTATGCAGACAGTTAAGGATTTCCCACAGGTACAGCCACCCAGATTTAGCAGGAACTGGCCTTCTAAGAATTGGTCCCTTCCAGTGTCAGACAGGCCACAAAGAGGCAGATACAGACATCCTAGAGGCAGATCCCAGCCCCAAGGCTCATACAGGTCTACACAATGGGGTGCTTCTACCTCCAAAAGTGGAGAAGACAAATCACAGCCATTCAGGAAAACAGTCCCAGTGACTTTCCTCTGCCAATGCCAAACACTCTTCTTTTGGCAGCACCCTTAGGGGGAAAACTAACACTTTTTTCACAAAATTGGCTCATGATCACACAGAACAAATGGGTCTTGAATATAGTGTCTCAGGGCTACAGGTACCATTTGCACACCCTTCCAAAGACAAAAGGTATGCCATACTGGCCACACAATCAATGGACAGAGGCACAAAAGCAAGTTTTATCCCATATGGACATGAGGGCTATTCATCGAGTACCACAGCAAGAGCAGGGACAAGGATTTTACTCAAGACTTTTCTTGGTACCCAGAAAGGACAAAGCCTGGAGACCAGTACTGGACTTGTCTATTCTAAACACTTTTCTGGACGTTCCAAAATTCAGAATGTTGACTCTGCAACAGCTACTGCCCATGCTGGGCAAGAAGGCTTGGCTTATAACTTTGGACCTCAAGGATGCATACCTGCATGTCCCAATAAGAAAATCTTGCAGAAGATACCTCAGATTCATAGCTGGCTCAATGCACTACCAATTCTCTGCACTGCCCTTTGGCTTATCAACTGCGCCCAGAGTCTTCACAAAATGCCTGGCACCAGTAATTGCATTTTGCAGACAAAGAGGAATACAACTATATCCCTACTTGGACGGCTGCCTTATACAAGCAGAGAACAAGGACATTCTACTGAAGCATCTGGCATTTGTAAAAAAGATTACTGATTTGCTTAGGGTACACAGTGAACGAAAAGAAATCAAAACTGGTACCCTCTCAAGAGATAATATTCCTGGGTGCAAGCTTAAATACAACTGCCCAGATGGCTTATCTCACGCCAGACAAACAAAGGCAACTGACTTCTTACTTTGAAATGATGGCAACAAAGACCCAGTTATCTGCAAGAAAAATTCTGCAGACTTTGGGCTTCAGGGCATCCTGCATTCTACTAATTCCATATGCAAGACTGCATATGAGGAAACTACAATGGTATCTAAAAAGTGTTTGGACTCAACATTGTCACAGCCTGGAAACATTAATTACTCTCATTCCCTGCCTGCAACAGGAGTTTTGATGGTGGGCACAGGCCTGTCACCACAACAAGGGACAGCCATTCACTTTACCCACAGCCAGGCAGACACTGACAACAGATGCATCAGATTATGCCTGGGTGGCACACATGGCAGGAAAATGTATTCAGGGCACATGGCCCACAAGCCAAATGCATCTTCATATCAATCAAAAAGAGATACTAGCTGTACAGAATGCCCTGACAGCCTTCATGGATCTACTTCATCCAGGACAACTGCTGATAAAGACGGACAATACTACAGTCATGTGGTACATAATCAAGCAAGGAGGCACACATTCCTACCCCCTCTGCAGACAAGCCATGGCGTTGTGGAACACAGCATTGACTTATCAAGTACACCTGCAAGCACAATTCCTGCCAGGAAAGACAAATACTCTGGCAGACGAACTAAACAGAAACCTCATGGATCCTCATGAGTGGAAACTAAATCCACAAATCTTCAGCATGATAACAGGGAAGTGGGGATGCCCAGACATAGATCTATTTGCCTCCCCTCACAACTGCCAGCTACAGAGATTCTACACAAGGACTTATCACAAACAAGCATGGAAAGTGGATGCCCTATCATTCAGCTGGAAAGTCCTTACAGTATATGCTTTTCCTCCACTACCTCACCTCCCCAAGGTACTCCTAAAGGTCAGACAAGAGAAACCAAGGATTATCCTGATTGCCCCAGACTGGCCACGCCAGCACTGGTACCCAATCCCAAAGAGCTTGTCTCTAGGCCCAGCCTGGACATTACCTCAAATTCCTCATTTGCTGACCCAGCAAAACAATCAGATCCTGCACAGCCAACTCAGAACCCTAAATCTGGCTGCATGGCGGATAATGTAACCAGTTAGAACACACCTCTCTCTAAAGCAGTTATGGATGTTATTTTGGAGGCCAGGAGGCCCAGCACCAGAAAATCTTATGCAGAAAAATGGAGGAGATTCTGTGCTTGGAACCAGGCACAAGGAATGGACACGCTTATACCAAATATTCCTCAGATTTTACAATACCTAACTGAGATGCTGGACAAAGGCCTATCCTTCTCATCCATTAAGATCCATGCCACTGCCATTTCAGCTCATTACAATACGGACCCACCAATTTTTTCACATCCACTGCTAAGGCAGTACCTCAGAGGGGCCAAAAACATAAGACCTCCAAGGAGAGCTCCAATACCTGCATGGTACCTCAATTTTGTCTTGGAAAAACTCACTCTGCCTCCTTTTGAGCCAGCCAATACAGCTGAGATAAAATACTTGTCATGGAAAACAGCTCTGCTCCTAGCAATAACTTCAGCAAGAAGAGTCTCAGAGTTACAGGCACTAATGGCTGTGGAACCTTTTTATTATTTTCCATCCGGACAGGGTTTCTCTAAGGACAAACCCAACATTTATGCCTAAGGTAGTGTCCAGTGTGGCTCTTAACCAAACCATACATTTGCCTACCTTTTATCCAAACCCGCAGAATAAGGGGGAGAGACTTCTGCATTCTTTGGACATACACAGACAGCTATGCTTTTACTTGGACAAAACTAAAGCTTTCAGAAAGACTGAGCAACTCTTAGTGGCATATGCTACAGGATCGCAAGGAAAAGCTATTTCAAAGCAGACTATTACAAAATGGATAGGCCACTGCATTCATTTCTGCTATTCACAACATGGCAAATCAGTGGCTAAGGGCATTAGGCCACATTCTACCAGAGCAGCAGCCACTTCAGTAGCCTTCCTCAGAGGAGTACCAACCAAGGACATTTTGGAGGCTGCAACTTGGTCTTCAGTGCACACTTTTACAAAGCACTACCACTTACCTCCTTACTCTAAATCCAGAGCAGGCTTTGCCACTGCAGTTCTGCAGGGCCTCATAGCCACTCCTAATTCTATTTAGGCCCAGCCACCCAACCTCAGCTTTGGGATTCAACCCAAGTGTAATGACTGCAACAGTGAAACACTAGTACAGTTGTGTACCTACCATAAATGTAGATGTTTGAGTGTATTCACTGTTGCAGTCCAGGTTACCCTCCCACCACCCCCCCCCCTTCATTGCTGGGACTTATCTGTACTTCTCTATTCTATATAACCTATGTGGTGTATTTGCTTGTAGATGAAGATAATGTGCATGCGTTTTTATGAGCAGAATTGTTAGCCTACCCTTTTGGGGACACCTGACATCTGGGGCAAGAAAAACTGAAGAAAATGGCATTGGCTTCATCTTTTATACCCCTGGCACACTGACGTCAGGGAAGCGGTGACAGCAACCAATGCCGGACCATGACTTTGGAATTCAGGCCGACTGTGGGTAGCCTGCCAGCAGGATAACCCAAGTGTAATGATTGCAACAGTGAATACACTCGAACATCTACATTTATGGTAGGTACACAACTGTACTTTCTTGCTTCTTCTGGGGCTGCAGCTGCTGGTTTTGTGTTAAGGAGATACTCTTGGGTATGTTTACAGTCCATGCCTGAAGATGTTAAGATCAAATTGCTTGATGTCCACTTAAATAGAGATGACCTGTTTGGTCCAGCAGCTGTTGAGATTCTCAAAAACATACACAAAAGAGGTAAAGTAATGCAGGACTTCAAGTAGCTTATTTTGTCATCTCTGCCTAAACTCCAAAGGCACTACCCCTCAAAGGCATGACCATTTTTTTGTAAAGACCAAAATATCTTAGCAAAAAGTTAAACAGTTTTCCAAAAGAAAATTCCAAGAAAAATCCAAAATGGATTTCAAAGGACCTAAAGGGTCCTTTACTGAATAATCTTCCAGTTCGTGACTATCAGCTCACTTCATCGCTCCTTGTCTTCCATCTTGGCCAATCCCCTCCCATTTTTTAAAGAGACTTTCTCAGTCTTTGACTGGTTGGAAACCTGTAATTTCAGACCAATGGTTTCTCAACATTGTAGTGAAGAGCTAGGCATGGACTTGGCATCTCCTTCTATCCCTTTCTGGGATTCCTCAAGTCCCCCCAAACCAAAGACACCTGGTTTTACCAATACTGCAAGAATTGTATCATCAGGGAACTATAGGATTAGTCCCTCATCACCAAGAGAGAAAGGGATTCCATTCCAAAAAAGGAAAGCAGCTAGAGGTTCACTTGGGATTTATCAGTTCTCAACACCTTCTTAACTGTACCAAAATTCAACATGTTATCTCTTTATTCTATCAATGATACTTTCACAAACTCTCCGGGTAACCTGGACTTCAAGGATTCATATCTTCATATTCCTATTTACCCAGATCACCAACAGTTCTTAATATTTTATGCTTTACAGTTTAATTTTCAATGTTCTGCTTTGCCTCTTGGCCTTTCTGTGGCTTTAATGGTATTCACAAAATGCCTTTCTTGATTTGTAGCATTCTGCAGGCTCCAGGGTATCCACGTATCCCTGTCTAGATGATTTTCTTCTTCAGACCTCTTCAAAAGACAAGTTTTTTTTGCCATGTCAAGTTTATAATGGATCTTTTACCTTTGTCTGAGTTTTACCCTAAATCTTGAAAAAATCTCTTTCACAGTGTCTGGTTTTCCTAGGATGCCACTTAAACACAGTGTCTTTGATCACATTTTTTTTCCTCAGAACAAAATGCAGTTTTTTGTTTCTTTATTCCAGTCAATACTTCCAACTATAATTGACCCATGCAAGAGAGATATTGAAAGCCCTGGGGTGAATGGTTTCAACCATGTAAATGATGAAGAAACTTCAATGGCACCTCAAGTCAGTCTGGGTATAGCACTGCCACCCCCGAACTTCCCAATTCCTCTCTTACCCTTCATAAAGAAGGAATTCCTTTGGTGGCTCAATTGGATGTCACTCAATCCTGTTCTACTCTTTCTGGTTCCCTTTACCCACCAGGAAGTTGCCATGGCTGTTTCAGATCTGGTTGGGGGCATGTTCCAAGAACATAAAAGTCCAAGGTGTGTGGTCAAGACAGGACAGGAGCATCACATAAATGTCAAGGAATTGAAAGCCCTGATTCCAGCTCTTTAATGTCTGCATCAACTCCTTGAATCCTAACAGGCAGTACCATTGTAATGTGGTGCATCAACAAACACAAGAAACAGCAAATTCCTTTCTTCTCTGCAGATTAGCACTGATAGATTGATATCTAACCCAGTCTTTTCTTTAAGGCAGTCAACATTCCCTTAGAGATGAGTTCAGTGGCAGATGCAAGACAGCCCTCATGAATGGATGTAGAACAGAGAGGTCTTCCTATAGAGTATCCATCAGTGGGAATTCCCCAAATAGTCCTGTTTATCTCCACTTCAAACAGGCAACTCAGACTGTTCTTCTACAGAGTAACATACTCAGAGGCTTGGAGAATGGATGCCATGTCAATATCTTGGAAAGGGAAATTTATTTATGCATTTCCTCTCTTTTCCTGATTCCAAAGGTTCTTCTCAAAATCGAGATAGGCAATCCAAAAATGCCATTGGTGACTCCCTTTTGGCCCAGGCAACATTGGTTCTCCCTTCTATTTCATCTGGAGTAATGCGGTCACCACAAGTCTTGCTCACACAACAGAAGGGCTCGCTTACTCATCTCCAGACTTACAAACCCTAAATCTGATGGTTTGGATAATAGGATTTTAATACCATTTATGCACCTAAATTCTAAGAATGTGCTATAGATATTACACGAGTCTAGAAAAACTGCTTCAAGAAAGTCTTACATTTCCATATGGAAGATGTTTTCTGTTTGATGCCAAATGAAAAAAGGGCCCTTATTAAATGGGTATTCCTACTATTCTTTCCTATTTGCATGAGCTGCTGAATTCTGGACTGGCATATTCTTTAAAAGCATATTCATCAGCTATTCATCAGCTATCTCTGCCTGTTTACCAGTAGCTTCACCTGTTTCTGCACATTTTGAGGTCAAACAGTTTCAAAAAGCATCCTACCAAAAATGTTTTCCTTCTCCTTGGGACCTGAATTATGTTTTAGAGAAGTTAGTGCTTTCTGTTTTTGAACCAGTCTCTTCCAACTCTTTAAATATTTTCACTTGGTAAGCTGTTTTGCTAGTGGTCCTGATTTCAGCAAAAAGAATCCAGGAGCTGCAAGCCCTCTATGGCATCTCCTTCTTTTCTAATTTTTCACAAAGACAACACATTCCTGAGGGCAAACTTGTATGCCACAAGTTGCCAATGAGATGTCCTTGAACCAGTCTGTAACTTGCCTACCTTCATCCCTAATCCTCAAAATAAGGGACAAACAATTCTACGTTTGCTGGACATTCATAGACTGCTTCAATTATATTTAGACAAAACTTTGACTTTTAGAAAATCTAAACAGCTGTTTATCTCTTATCAAGGTAAACAACGTGTTGCCATTTCTCAAAACAGACTATCTGCAGAGGGCTTTCCTTGGGCATTTCCTTTTGTTGTCCCTTTCATGGAATATCCCATCCAGGACAGATCAGAGGTAATTCTGCTAGGGCTGTTGCTTCTTGTGCCTTTCGCAAGGGTCTGGACTCAAGAACTCTTTTAAAAGTAGACAATTTGCTTATAAAACACAAAATAGATGCTTTTTCTAGGGCCAGAACTGTTTTTGCCAGGTCCATTCTTAAAGAGATGCTGTATCTCATTTAATTGGCACAGCCCTTCCAGGTAATCTAAAAGGTTTAGGAATCTTCTCATATGTGGACAGTACTGCAACAGGGATCAAATAAAGGGCACAGTACAATTATGTAAGAACTTGCCATAACAGTAGATTTCCGAACTGATTACTGTTGGAGTATCTGCACCCTCCCTCCTTCCTTGTTTTTTAATTGTTTTCTCTATGTTATTAGCTGAAGTTGACCTGCAATTATTTTCCCTCTCTGTGTCTGTGTTGACCTGAGCCTGGTCCCTATTCCTCATTATTGCCTCAGTTTCCTCTGCCTAGGGCAAGAAAGTTTTGAGGAGCTTTGTGCTCATATGTCCCTTATGTGCCACCATACTTCCTTGTGCCTAGGTCATGAGGCAGACTTACAGCATGAGAGGCAGTACCCAAGCTTCGGTATACTGGTCAGACATATGGTATCCTTGGCAGGATGCTTCCCATATGTGAGCAGTAGTACAACAGTGACTTATTTGGACATCAGCTGTTATGGGAAGTTCTTATACAACTGTTCTTTATTAACTATACATAAAAAATAGTGACATATTTCTTAAACAGAGTTTTGAAAGGATATGTATAGGTGGGGGATACGAAACTAGGAAAACTTGCACATAGGAGATGACAAATTTCCTGCTGCTGAATACAGCTGTTCACATAAGAAGTTAGCATATGATGTTATGTAGTCCAGTCTCGCCTACATTCTTACCCGTGGGGTTCGGATCCGAACCTCGGCTCCGACTCGGCCATACTCTAGCTCGAAGTCTTTCAATTGGCTGGGCTAAGAGGTATCCCATACTGCACTGCTCGTTTGCCGCTTGTAAAGCTCAGACATGGTCTCGCTCTTGGCTGTGGCTAAGTATAACTTTTCTTCTTCTTTGACCAAAGTTGTTGCTCCAAAAACTATTTTCATAGCTAAGTTGTGTGTTTTTGGTTTGTAGAAGCTTTTTTGTGTGGCCTTTCATGGCCTTTGTCTTGGTATCCCGTTAGCTATCTCCCAACGGGCTAGGCCCGTTTCAGTTAGAGGACCTAGTCCTCCCTCCTTTTGTTATCTGTTACCTTTCTGTGTTCATTTTTTCGGTACCCTATCCCTCCGGGCTAGGGCCATTTAAGTTAGAGGACCTAGTCCTTCCCTTGTTTCCTGTCTGGGCTGTTTGAGTTAGAGGTCCTTGTGTGGTGTTTGCAGTTTATTTAGTGTCTAGTTCCCGTGCTTTGTTGCTGGTGTCGGGTTTGTCAGTTGTGTTGTGTCTAGTGTCCTACAGATCATGTCTAAGGATACAAAAGAACACAAGCCATCGGGCTTCAAGAAATGTAGTAAATGTGGATATAATATGTTGATTACTGATGGGCACTCTGTGTGCGTTTATTGTTTGGGGGCTATCCACCTTCAGGAATCTTCTGCGTTCTGTCACGTATTCAGCCCTTGTGTTCTTCAAGAAAGGAAGAACAAACTAATTTTAAAAGGATTACTGAAACCCTCCTCCAAAGCAAAGAAACACTCTCCGGCTCCATCAGTCTTATTGGAGCCTCCGGAGAAGGTTACTAAGTTTACTGTGGCATCCTCGGCTCCACTGTCTTCGGTGCCAAAGGAAGTTGGTGAATCAACAGAACCTACATCGGCTCCCAGCCTCTCGGAGCCAGTGACGGGGATACTGGTTCGGAGCCAGTCTCCAGTTTTTAGACTGGTTTCTCCTCCTCGCAGGTCTCCTTCTGAGAGGAGGTCTAGATCTCCTACCTTATCCTCTAGGTCCTCCAGGACTCTCTCTGATGTGGATGTGGATAGAGTGGTGCAGAGACTGCTCCAATCATCAGTGCTGGCTAAATTGCTTTTGGCTCCAGCCCAGTCGGCCCTGGAGCCCGTCACCCATCCAACGTTGATAGATCCTCCGAGCAAATCTCAGCCTTCGGAGCCAGAGTTGTCAGTGTTGTCTGATGCTTCTAGGGCAGCTCCAGTAGCCCATCCTGGCTTCTCGGCTCTGATCTCAGCTCCGACCCCGTCGGCTCCATCCACGGGGTCCAGGACTCATGGTTTCTTGGTCTGACCTAAGGGGGGAGTCTCGGGATGCTCTTCGGCTCCTAGCCTCCCCTGTCGGTGCTTCGGCTCGGGTGAGCCTGACCCTTGCTTCAGCTTCAGACCTTGTCTCTTCTGCTCCGAGGGCTTCCATGGTTGGTGGATCTTTGGAGCCGGAGGACCAGCGTTTGAGGTCATGCGAAGCATCCTCAGCTGCACCATACAGCACCGACACTCTACTCCCTCAAGCTCTGGTATAAGTCTCTGATCGCCCCCTATCCTTGGACAGCTGAGACCCAAGGCCTTAGGATATCTCCATGAGTGGTCCCCTAACTTTCTGAGCGCCCCCCAGAGTTTTTGCCTGAGGAGCCACCCAGAAAAAGAACGTGCAAAAGGAAGCACATCGACTCCCAAAAAGAATCTCTCACGTCGGACACAGACTTCGAGGAATCAGAGGGGTCCCCCAAGTCATCCTCTGAGGATATCTCTTTCGCTGATATCCTAGAAATCTTGAAGCAGAGAGGTGACTGGCCCTCTAAATCCCCATCTGAGGAGGAGTCAGTGTTCCTGAAGGCCTTTGGGGCTCAACCCTCCGCCTCCTGGGTTTCTCCCCCTTTGACGAACTTCTGGATCTGGTTTGTCGAAGGGTGTGGGAAACCCCTGACACTGTGGAACCAGTCCCCAGGAGACCCAACAAATTTCTGTCCGCCCCAGCTGACAAAGAGTTTCTCATGAAGGGCATTCCAGTAGATGCCATGGTGGTGGCAGCGGCCACCAAGTAGGAACTGGCTGAGACTTCATCTACCGTTCATCCCCCTAACAAGGAGTCTAGGACCAAGGACCGGTATGGAAAGCGTATGTTTCCTTCAGCGGCCTTTACTCTGCGGTCGCTGAATTATTTGTCACATTTTACATGGTTCCAAAGAGATCTCCTGAAAGAGCTTGGAGATTCTCTGCAGGGTAATGTTTCTGACGCAGTGGCTCAGAAAGTCAGCACTCAGATGTCTACCCTAAATTCTATTGCTAACTCCTCCATGAGGCTGATCTCTTATGCAGCCAAAGGAGCGAGTAGGGCAGAGATTTCCATAGTTTCTCTCAGGAGGCACTCCTGGATGCACCTCTGTAATTTCGTGGAGACCTTCAAGTCTACATTCACCAACACCCCATTTGATGGTTCATCGTTGTTGGGAACCAAGGTGAAGGACACTCTCACTAGGTGCGAGCAAGAGGGAAAAACTGTCTGCCGTGGGAGTTTGTTTTTCCATGCCTTCTAGACCTTATCCCAAGGTCCAGAAGAGTGGGAAAATGTGGTTCAAAAAATCTGAGAGGTTTTTTCATGATGCACAAAGTGATCCCCCCCCCCAGAGGCAGGAGAGGGGGTGGTAACTCAGGTAGACGCCACCCTAGAGGCAGAGGAGGCTCGCGTAACCAGGGAGACCGCGACTCCTTTTGTGGCTTTCCCTACCAGCGCTTCTGATGGAAGGCCCAACTGCGCATCTCCGGAGCCAGTCGGAGTCGCATTTCATTATACCCAGAAGCCTGGTAACACATCACCCAAGACCAGTGAGTATTAAAAATACTTTCCAGAGGATATCACATTCCCTTCTGTTCTCCTCCCCCACTGATCAAAAGTATCCCAGATGTTCCACCCAATCAAAGGGATTCTACAGCTTCAAAAGTTCTAAAGCTGCTAGAAAAAGGAGCCATCCAGCATGTCCCCTCAGACCAGATCGGATTAGGGACTTACTCAAGATTCTTTTTGGTGCCAAAAAGAACAGGGGACCTGAGATCCATCTTGGATCTCAGCCGCTTGAACCTCCACGTGAAGAAGTCCAAGTTCCAAATGGTCACATTTCAATCTATTCCCTTATTGTTGGGAAAAGAAGTGTGGATGTGCTCCATCGACCTCAAGGATGCTTACTACCATATAAAGATGGACAGGGCATCCAGAAGTCATCTACGCTTCTGGCCGGGAGTCAGTAATTTTCAATTTCATGCCCTGCCCTTTGGTATCATCACAGCCCCCAGGGTGTTCACCAAATGTATGGCAGTGGTGACGGCTCACTTGAGATGTCAGGGATTCCAAGTGTTTCCGTACCTGGACAACTGGCTCCTTTCTGCCACCACCAGGCATCTGCTACTACAGACCAGAGAAGTCACTATCAAGCTGTGTCAACAATTGGGTATCACTTTAAACTGGGAAAAGTCTGCCTTGTTGCCCTTGCAGTGTGTCACCTTTATAGGCGCCAAGTTAGACACTGTGCTCATGAGGGCATTTTTACCACAAGAAAGGATTCAGGGTTTGCAACAACAGGTATACGCATTGCTCCCTCTGAAAAAAGTAAAGGCAAAAACGGTTCTCAAACTGTTCGGGATGATGGCTGCAACAATTATGCTGGTTCCTCTTGCGAAGCTACACATGAGGCTCCTTCTGTGGCTGCTCTTCGCCCAGTGGTCTCTACAACATCTTCCGCTTTCTCATCTTATAATGATCACAGACAACTGCAAGCAAGATCTACGTTGGTGGCCTCACACCAGCAACCTCAAAATGCAGGAAAGCCCTTTGTCCCACCCCCTCCTGTTGCCACACTGACCACGGATGCCTCCCAGATTGGGGGGGGCATTATCTCGGCAGGACAGTCCAAGGCACGTGGCAGGAACATGAGATACATTTGCATATCAGTATCTTGGAGATGAGAGCAGTGCTACTAGCATTGCAAGCACTTCAGAGCTTTCTTCCTCTCAAGACAATTGCGATCCACTCAGACAATATGTCGATGATATGGTATCTGAACAAACAGGGAGGAACCAAGTCATACCCCCTTTGCAGAGAGGCCATTCGAGTGTGGCAGTGGGCAGTGTCTTCCCAACATTTTCTTGTAGCAATGCACATTCTGGGGAAGTCCAACGTGATTGTCGACAGGTTGAGCAGAGCTATTCTGATGCCTCACGAGTGGTCCCTGAACAGTCAGGTTGTGGAGCAGATTTTCCGCAGATGGGGTCAGCGTTGCTGTGACCTATTTGCCAGACCGCTCAATACCAAGTGCAGCAGCTACTTCACCCTTATCCCCCCTCAGGGGGAGTCACCCAGGTTCACGATTGTCCCTCCGGTCTGCTTTATGCCTTCCCGCCTGTTCCTCTGCTGACAAAGATTATTCAGAAAGTGCAATCCTTGGGAAGCAGAATGATTCTGATTGCTCCACACTGGCCTCATCAAATTTGGTTCCCCTTTCTCCATCCCTATCACATGGACGACCCCTGGATTCTGGACCCACAGTCAGATCTACTGACTCATATGTCAGGGCAGTTCCATCCCTCTCTTCAGACCCTCCGGTTGACAGCCTGGCTACTCCAGTTCCATTACTAGTGAGGCTTCATCATTTTTCTCCAGAAGTGGTTCATATTCTGTCTTCTTTCCATAAGCCTTCGACCAGAAAGATCTATTCCAGTAAATGGAAAAGATTCTCCATCTGGGCTCATGCAAGACAAATTGATCCTTATACAGCACCAATTTCTTCAGTTCTGGAATTTCTCTCCATGCTTTTCAATCAGGGATCAGCAGCCGCAACCATTAAAGTCCAGTTGGCGGCTATTTCCACTTTTCATGTCGCTAATCAACCCAGTCTAATGGCCCATAGACTTTGTAATGCATTCTTGAAGGGCACTATGCAACTTCGCCCTCTAGTCTTTGACCCAGTCATGCCTTGGGACCTAAATTTTGTGCTACAATGTCTCACATCGTTCCCCTTTGAACCTGCAGCTACTTGTGAATTGAAATATTTGACTTGGAAGACAATCTTTTTGGTAGCCATCACTTCAGCTAGATGTGTCTCTGAGCTCCAAGCTTTGTCAATCAGACCGCCTTACTTGATATTTCACAAGGACAGGGTTTCCCTCAGACCAAGCCCTTTTTTTATGCCGAAGGTGGCTTCGGTTATTAATCTCAACCAATCCATTGAACTGTCCGTATTTTTTCCAGAGTTTTCTAATAAGGCAGAATTTAAATTTCATTAGCTGGATGTTCATAGACAGTTGCATTTTTATTTGCATAGAACGAAGGATCTTATAAAATTGGATCAGCTATTTGTCTCATTTTCAGACAATAGGATTGGGTCTCCTGTTTCCAAAGTGATCTTGTCTAGATGGATCTTTAGTTGTATTTCCTTCATTTATGCCTCAGGTGGTAAGGAGTCACCATTTAGAGTAAAGGCTCATTCTACCAGGTCGATGTCTACCTCTACAGCATTTCAGGCCAGGATGTCTATGGATATTTGTGCTGCGGCTACATGGGCATCTTCTCACACCTTTATTACTACAAATTGGATTTGATATCCAGAGGCAGATCTTCCTTTGGTTCCACAGTGCTCAGGAGTATTTTCCACTGAGCCTCCCAGGGTTCAGGTGCTGGGGACGCTGTCCCATGGATAAGAATGTAGGCGAGATTGGACTACATAACATCAATAAGTTATGTACTCACCATAACGTTCAATGTATGTAGTCCATCTCGCCTCACATTCTTACTTACCCCCCCTGCCTTCCCCCTCCTGGACGGCCTAGAGGTTAGTTCTGGTTTCAATACTCCTTTTATTATTGGGATGTTTTTCCTTCTCTATGTGTTACGTGTATGGAAGGTGAGTGACTGAGCTTGCAGCAAACAAGATCTGGGGAAAGGGAGCAGTGTAGCATGGGATACCTCTTAGCCCAGCCAATTGAAAGATTTCGAGCTAGAGTATGGCTGAGTCAGAGCTGAGGTTTGGCTCTGAAGAATGTGAGGTGAGATGGACTACATACATGGAATGTTATGGTGAGTACATAACTTCTTGTTTTTGCACTTGTTCGATACTTTTTCATTTGAAATAAGGGAGACTTGACCATAGCTTTCTAGATCAAGTCATAGTGTAGTAAAAAAGATTATTTCAGGATGAGTGAAACATAAATTTGGGAACTACTTAAGCAATCAGATTGGTTCCAGTATTTTTGGGTATTTTAGTTCTTGAAATAGTTTACTTTTAGCATACCTACAGTGTCCTCTGGAATACCACATTTATAATTCATCTTATTTTCATTAAAAGTTTAAAGAATTATGTCACTCAAGTTTAAAATGTGGTATTTTATATTTAAAGCCATCTTACTGTGCTTTTTGGGGACTGTGATTTTATCTCAATGGAGAAGGATCATTCAGTGGTAGCTTGTGATGTTCTTGTAAATAGCAGTAAATATATATGCATGTATATTGATATACCATACTTATTACACACACACACACACACACACACACACACACACACACACACACACACACACACACACACACACACACACACACACACACACACAAACACACACACACACAGGGCATCTATCAACTAATCGATACAGCATGCATCAAAAATTAAATCAAAACACAGCACATCAAAAGCAATTGGCTTCATAAAACCCATTCACACCTTAAACAAAGAAAAAATGCACAAAAGAGCATGTTATGGGGGGGGGGTGCCACCTTGTCCTCCACATGGGGGTTTCCCACACCAGCTACTTTAAATACACCAACTTGCAGATGACATAACAGGGAAAAGGAAAAATTCCCTTGCTCCACTGTCTGCTGATCTTCAGGGGGAATAAAACTTACATGCAGGATTATCAGTGTAAGTAAATGGAACATATCCATTCACTTACATTGATAAAATACTTCAACCTGTAATTAGCAGAACACTATACCTCTCTAGTGTACCTCCTGTTTAGAATTTCTTTAACTGATATCCATGGTAAATAATACTGAATTGTATTATTTCATCAAAGTAACATTTTATATGTATAACGTAACATATTTTAATCATCTTGTGAACTTTATAGTTGAAGTTGTTAGAGTTGCACATTTCCCTGTTTGTTCCACAATATGAGAGGCAGTGTTCACATTTTAGAGATGGAAAGTTGAGACCTATACTGAACATTTGCAGCATTCAAAGAAAAAAAATCTTCGATGTAATGCTGTAAAGTGAAATTAAGCAAAATTGCATGTCTGTGTGTGTGTGTGTGTGTGTGTGTGTGTGTGTGTGTGTGTGTGTGTGCATAATGAAATTAAATGAAGCACCCAAATGTTGATATTTACAAAACTTTGCAAATATCAATAAGTTATTACACATACTCTGAGCAACAATCTTGACCTGTGCAAAATTTTAACTAAAAAATATAATAAAACGTGTTTTGCAGGGACAAATCCCCTTCCCCTTTTGTGGGGATTGTGACCCCCATCCCTCTTAAATATTTACATTGGTTGTGCCCCCACACCCTGTCTTATTTACACTAACTCTGAGATTGCACAGTGTGAAGAAGAGGGCACATTTTCCTACCTCGGGAATAGTGCAGTCTGCCCAAGAATAGTTGACTATATTTTATCAGCTAAACAGATGCCAACCAAAAATAAGGTTGACGAATTTCGGTGGACCCATATATGTATGTGTACTTACAAATCTTGAAAGAAAAATTTGACATTACAATGGCCAAGACATTACCCTGTGATATGGTCATAGTCATACAAACAAAATGGTTGCATAAAATGACTACTTTAAAAAAAATTCAAAGCAATGTTTTTTTTTTTTTTTTTTTTTTTTTTGCACAAGGACAATCCCCCTACACCCCAAGTGGAAGATGCCCCCTTACCACCTACTACTTATATATTCCAACTTTGAGATCACACCACAGCGAGGAAAATAGAAAAGTCTCTGAACTTCACTGTACACTAATTTCACACAGAGTCCAATCCCATAATGTTTGAAATATGAAGAATTGTGAATAAAGCAAGTCAGTCACTCAAATTACCTTTTATTCAAATAAACATTTGACATATCGAAGAGATACTATGTTGTACAGAAATTCAAGACAGCAGGTAAAAACAAAATAACATAAAGTACCTTTTCTGTTACAGTTCCATCCAGTAGGAATACTGTCTCTTATCTCAAGTCCATAAGTGCTTTCCAGTAGATTTCCTCTGTCTAGATTTCCTTATCAGGAAAAATATCCATGTTCCTTCTGGTCCCTTTCACAAGGTCTCTTCTTTCTGCAGCACTTCTCCCACAACTGCTGTAGCAGGTGTAGAGTCCCCCTTCAAGAGAGGCTATTTTTTCTAAACTTGAATGGTTACAGTCCACCTTATATACCATTTTATTGGTTTATTGGCTTTGTTAACAAAGTCCTGCAGGAATTTTCTCTGTTCAATGTACCACGTATCAGACAGCCTTAAAGTAACCATTCTACTTACATTGTGTTTTTAAAGAAAATGTTTTATTTACAGTATTTACAGAAATAGTTCTGTTTACAGCAACAGTATTTACATTATTTTATGTTGCATTTACATCACTTTGGGAACAATAGGAACACTAAAACAAATGATGGTGAGGAACACAAGATGCCTTTAAGTAAACATCCTTAAAAGTTTGCACCTTCTTTTTCAAGCACTTAATAGTGTTCTTATTCCAAAACCAAGCAGGGCTGTGCATGATAAATGTACTGTAAATTTGTGTCTATCCATTCATTAATCAAGACTAGCTTTAAAGATAGAGTAGTACTTATAATTTTTTGTCTAAGCTGATCTCTCAGCATGTTTTGCATTATTTGTTGGTGTAGATTTATGTTCCTAGTGTGGGTAGTTCTAGATCCACTGAGAAATAAGAGGAAAACATAGGATTAGGTATTTCATGGTTTGGAAAGTGAAACACAGGTCACCTTGAGGCAGCATGTAGGCTACTGAGTATAAAGAGATAGATGATAATATGTCAGGATATTTGAAGTATTTAAAGCCTTTAATTTTCATGATTGGGTATCTTTGGGGCATTTCCAGTTGAGCTATGTGCATGGATTTGTACATAACAAATGGGGCAACTGTATTCAGCGATGAGTCTGTTAGGGTATGAGTGCAAGGATAGGATGACTTCTGCGGATCTTGAAGATATTCTCTTGGAAATTAATTGGACTTGGTAGAAGGATTTCTTGACTATACAGATAAAAAGAGAGGGTCACAGGAGTCAGGTCAGAGGAATGACCAGACTTTTTTTGGGTAAATACCTATCTGAAAAAATGGCCCATTTTAAAAAGTGGAAATGTGTAGAACATCTAGATATGATTTGGGGCTCGCATGTATTTAGTCAAGGTGGAGTCCATTTGGAAGGACAAGGGAAGATAATTTTTGCATTAGATATGTTGCAGAATTTGACTAACACAATACAGGATTTTTGCCACTTCAGAAATTTAAAAGTTTTCAGATAGCAAAATTTGATTTACCTGTGCTAGTGGAGAATTAGTAATGTTTTTATTGGAAAATTTGCTACATTGCATAAGCTTGATGTTATTTTTTGTAAAACATGTTTAAGGAACAGTGACTAGAAGCCATTTATATTAGGCTATAAATGTTTTTTTACTGTAACACGTAAGATATTAGGTGGAGGTATTATGAGAAGGATTACAGATTGTTTTGAGATCTGTAATTATTACATGATCAGTGATAACAGAAATACTGTAGTGTGTGTAACTGTGACAATAACTACAAGACTGGAACAGATTTTGGAGTGTACAGAACCTGAAGTCAAGTGCTGATGATCTGGAGGAATTCATACTTTTTTTGCATGAAACACAGGAGGGAACATAATAGTAGCTGGAGACTTAAATATAGCAGAATTAGACTGGAATTAATAATGATTCAGAAAAATTAGTAAGGAAATTATTTACAACATAAGTTCAGGAATAAAATTTGCTACAGATTGTAAACAATTAAATGGAACATTCTGGACATTGTGCTCCTAAGAAAATGATACTTCCTGTCATGTTTCACTTTATGCAGTAATCATGAGGTTATAAAGGTTAAACTACTGATAGATAACTCTGCTAAACTAAAATCTAAACCAACGTGCAGAAGATTAACCATAGATTAAATAAAAACAAAACTGCAGCTGTGTAAAACTAATCAGAGTAATGCATTCAGTGGAAAGACTGCAGAAGGATTGTGGCAAATTTTGAAATGGAAATTGTTTGAATCCAAAAAATCAGAAAAAGATTAACATAAAGATCTAGTTTCACAAGGCCAGGAGGATACATTTCCTTAAGAACAAGATACTTTATTAAGATGGGAGATAAAAATGCATGCAATGGAAATGAGATCAAACTAAAACTATGAAAACTGAATTAAACAAACTTAACAGACAAAGTAATCATAGTGTGAGATATGATCAGGATAATTTGAAGAAAATTTATGTAAAGATATTGAGCATAATAGGAAATCATTTTATATATAAATAAATGTGAAAGGAGCAAAGACATACACATGATAACTGTGTAGACTCTAAAATTTATTCTTAGACACAACAGATTATGCAAAACAGTTTGGCTCCACAAAGGATGTGATAAGTTGTCCTAGTGATACTTAGGTAACCTCAAATACAAAAATTAAATTGGTTTATATTGAAAAAGATGTGCAAATTGGATCCAAAAAAGCACAGGGGGAGATGGAATTAGTAATAATGAACTGAGAACACCTTAACATGAACTTACAGTACCATTATATCTGTTATTCACTGAGTCATTTAAGTAAGGGGAGAACCCTCAAGATTGGAGACATGCACTTGTTAAACATGTCTTTAAGGGAAAGGGGTATATGACAACCCAGAGTCATATAAGCCCATAAGTGTACTTTCTTATTGTGGAAAATTATTTTTGATAAATTATTGTCAGAACTGGAAAGGTTGGGACTTGAAATCATATATCAACATGCATATGTTGAAAATGGATCTAGAAGTACCTGTAACGTGATGTTCTATAATAACATAACAGCTATAAAGTAAAACGTGCTGTGATGTAATTTGTATATACTTATCTTCAGACTTTGATAGGGTCATACACAAAAAACTGATCAATAAATTAGAACAACTAAATTTGAATGTAATCTTGATAAGATGGATAGTTCCATGGCATATAACTAGGACAGCAAATATCACACAATTGGACAGGTGAAATTCTAAATTACAGTCCTGGTTTCCCACAGGGCTCTGTCCTAGGCCCACACTTGTTAAGGTTGTTTCTGTCAGAATATCCTTTCATCTGAGGTGTTCTAAAGTCTCTCTGTACATGACTTGAAAATGAGTAAACTGATTGCATCTGTTACAGATAGGGTATGTCTGAAAATGGACTTGGCTAAATTGATCAGTTGGACAAAGGAGAATAATATGTTGAAAAATACATCAAAACTAAACATATGATATTTGGGAGACATAGACTGAAGGGTGAATATTTATTAAAGTACACAATGTAGATTAATTTTAGGACCTGGGTATATGGGTAAATCCAGCTTTGATCTGATCATATCAACTGATTGGTTATTTACATTTATAAAACTATAGATTTTATAAAAGAAAATTTATAAAGTCTACAAAATCAGAATTGCAGAAATCCTTGTTTATAAGTTTATTCAGACCCCAGCTAGAATAATAATATGGAAACCTTATAGAAAAACTATCATGAGTAAATGTTGTTGTGTGATATAACTGAGTATCTGTTTACTTTTGTGACCCTTTCAGCTTCCAGTGAAATCTTTGCCTAGAGAGGACTAGCTGTTTTCTTTGTGAGAGAAAGTAAATCAGAATGGTTTAATCTAGCTAAGGGCATTCCTGCAAAACTGTTTTTTTGATTGGATAATTGGGCTGGTTTCTGTTTCTCTGCCCTTAATAGCCAGTGTTAAAATCAGATATACTTGTTTGCTCAAGCTGTTCTAAGCTGCAGAGAGACTGGCCTACAGCCCTGCTGTGATATTTGAAAAAAATAAGTGTTTAATCTGATGTTGTTAATCTTCGTTTATTCCTTACTCTTGGAATTTGGTTCCAAACTCGGAACCAAGCCAGCCTTTTTTTCAAGCTCGCGTCAGCCACAAACCTCTCGAGCTAAGATTTTACCCATCATGCCCTTCTCCCTGTTACCCTAGATCTAGTTTGCCGCATTGCTGTTCAGCCATGTCGAGCCAATGCTCTTCGTGTTTCACTGTTGCAGTCATTACATTTGGGTAATCCTGCTGGCAGGTTGCCCTCAGCCGGCCTGAATTCCAAAGTCTTGGGTCCTGCGTCGGCCACTGTCACCCCTTCCCTGACGTCAGGTCGTCAGGGGTATAAAAGAAGCAGTTGACACCATTTTCTTCAGTCTTTCTTGCCACGTGGTGCCCGAAGCAAAAGCAGTTCGCAAGTGCCAGTCGGCCGACTCCTGAAATTTTTGTGTTTGAGTTTCAGAACCGAAGTCTTCAATAAAGCTAAGTACCCCATTGGGGAAACTTTTTTCTTGCTCCAGACCGATGTCAGAAAAAGTTAATAATTGTATTACTTGTGGAAAGCAAATACCTCATAAGGATTTTCATTCTTACTGTATTCCTTGCCTAGGCCCTGATCACATTTCTGGTTGTGGGTTTTGTGCTAGATTTAACCAACGCACTATTAAGCGTCGGTATTCTTTTGCTTTAAAGTATTTTGGTAGCAGGTTTAATTATCCTAAAATGTCATCGGATAGCCATCCGACTACCAGAGTTTACAAAAAACGCAAAGAAAAGGATAGAGAAAAACAACCAAGGCCCAAAACCAATGACGAAGCTTCTCCTAAGCCAGTCGCTGGTTCGCTGGTTCTCAGTGAGGCTCTTTCGCAGCCCCTGACACCCACTACTTTTGAGTCGCAGGCCGCTACCGACTCCCATGTGGAGTCGGCCATGCCGCTAGATACTCAAAGTATTTTGTTCCTCTCCAGCTAAGTATATATTTTGATAATTTTTTGATTTTTTTCTCACAGAATTCTTAGTTTTTCGACTTTATTAAGTCATATCTTCTTTCTTTATTACCTGTACCTTTTTTGGTATCTTCTACTACCTTTGTTGGTAGTCTTGCCCTCACTTGGGCCTTGCTCCAGTGTGTGTGTGTGCCTAGTTTTTGAATATTTTGTGGATATAATGTCTGAGAAGAAAGGGAGTCCAGGCTTTAAGAGGTGTTTGGTGTGCAGACACAAACTGCCTCACTGACATACATGACTTGTGTGTTTACTGTTTGGGAATGCCTCATCTAACAGTGAAGCCACCCTGTCCGATTTGTAAAGGTTTTTCTGCCAGGACTTTGAACGAACGTAGAAATAAACTAGTACTAAAGGGTCTCCTTAAGACCTCTTTCTGCAAGGCTATTTCTGGGTCACAGGAATCTCCTCCTCCTTTCAAACACCATAAAATGTCTAAGTCTCTTCTATCATCTCCCTCTGGAGACCCTAAGGAATTGAAACATAAAAAGGCTAAATTGTCATAGTCGTCATTGTCAGCGGCTACTTCAGCACTGACTCACTTGACTCTGTCTCCGATTATGTCTGCTGGTCCCTCTACACCATTGCTTTCGATGCAGACTTCAGCCTTCATGGCACCGACTGAAGTCTTGGTGCAAACTCCTTCAGCACCATCCAGTTTCTCGGGGCAGACATATTCGGCGCTGACAGTTTTCTCGACGCAGACCCTTTCAGCACTGGCAATTTCTTCGGTGCAGGTTTTTTTGGAGCCGATGGTTTCGGTGCAGACAACTCCAATTTTGACAACACCATTCTCGGTGCAGGAATCTTCCACACCGTTGATTTTGGTGGATACCGCTTCTGCACCGGCTTTAGTGGCACAGACTACAAAAACACCGCCAGTTTCGGTGCAGACATTACCTATTCAGACACCTTCTTTCAGTGGTCATGCTAGCCCTTTTTTGGACAGGCCCAAATCGCCATCAGGACTTTCAATGAGGTCTATCAGAAGCCTTTCTGAACATGATGTGGTGCATCTTATAGACCAGCTGCATTTGGCCAGAGGAATTCCTGACCCTTGTAATGTGTCTCTCCCTTCTGGAGTTGATCACCCTTCTCCACAGACTCCTACCTATACTCCTTCGACCTCTTTGGAGGTTTTGAAGCATCCCTCCTTGGGTGGGCCAACCTTCCCAGCCTTGCAGAGGACACTGGCAGCTGCTTCTTGTCTGCCTCTGTTGGAGACTACTCCATCTGAGCCTCAACTGTCTCAAGTCGCAACCCCTGGACTCTGGGCACAAAAGTCTTGGGCCATTCTCTCCCTGGAGACCCCATCCTTGCAGCCTTCCCCAGAGTCTCCCACTGAGGAAGTCCACCACAAGACTATGTGTAAGAGGAAACACATGGACTCCACAGAAGAGTCAGTGACCGAAGACACAGATTACGATAACAGGGAGGGGTCCCCATGTTCACCTTTGACGAGGTTTCCTTTGGTGACATCCTCAAAATTTTAAAGCAGAGAGGTGAATGGAAGTCTTCTAACCCTTCCTCAGAGGAGTCTGTGTTCCTGCAGGCTTTTTGTGCCTGGCCCCCTACCTCCTGGGTTACCCCACCTGATGATGAGCTCATCAAGTTCATCATGCAGTGTGCGTGGAAGGCACTGGACTCTCTGGAGGCCATACCTCGTAGGCCGGACAAAATCCTTTCTCCTCCAGAATAGTGCCCCCATTGGTTGAAAGGTCTCCCAGTAGATGCCATGGTGGTGGCTGCCACTACAAAGAAGGAACTGGCAGAGGAGGGCCAGGCTGTTCACCCACCCAATAAGGATTCCCAGGTGGTTGACAGATTAGGGAAGCGAGTCTTCATATCATCGACCTTTGCTGTTAGGTTCTTGAACTAGCTGGCACATTTCACAAGGCTACAGAGAGACCTGGTGTCCAAACTCTCTGAGACCTTGGCAGGAGCAGTTTCTGATGAGGTCTGAGACAAGGTGGCCTCTCAGTTAGCGACCCTAGAATCGGTTTCCAATTCCATGTGTTTGATATCACACGCTACTGAGGGAGCGACGAGAGCTGCGGGTGCAGGCATAGTAATGAGACGCCATGCCTGGATGCACCTTTGTGACTTTGCAGATCCCTTCAAGGCTTCCTTCATTAACACCCCTATTGAGACCACTACTTTGTTTGGCTCCAAGGTAAAAGATACATTGGCCAGATGCGAAAAGGACGGTAAGACACTATCTGCTGTGGGTGTCTGTTTATCTTCTCCTTAGCGGTTCTATTCTAGGAATCAGAAGAGTGGGAAAATATGGCACAAAAAGTCTCAGGGTCCTTTCTGTGACTCTCAGGCTGAGTTTTCCCCTAGAGGCGGGGAATGGAAGACGCCCCTTTCAGGGCAGGGAAGGTCCGTGAAACCGGAGTTCCATGGAATCTTTGTCTGGACAGCCCTATCAGTGATCCTGAGGAGCAGCTTGATTGCTTTCCTCTGGAAGCAGTCTTGGTCATTTTTCCTTGTACCCTTCTGCCTGGCAAACCATAACCACAGATGTATGGGTATAAAGGCTCATCACCAGAAGATACCATATTCCTTTCTTATTCACTCCCCCCTTACCCAGAAGCTTACCCAATGTACCACCCAGTCAAAGGAATGCCACAGCTATAGAGATATCAGAGCTGCTTCGAAAAAGAGTCATCCAAACAGTCCCCCCAGACAAGACATGATCCCGCTTCTATTCAAGGTTCTTTTTGGTGCAAAAAAGACGGGACTGGAAACCAATTCTGGATCTCAGCGCCCTAAACAGATTCGTAAAGACAGAAAAATTCCAGATGGTCACGGTTCAGTCTGTACTTCCACTTTTGGAAAAAGATGATTGGATGTGCTTCATAGATCTTCAAGATGCATACTACCACATAAAGGAGGAAAGGTGCTCAAGAAGATATCTTCGCTTCCAGGCAGGAGCCAGCCATTACCAGTTTCATGTATTGCCCTTCAGACTCTCTACAGCCCCAGAGTGTTCACAAAGTGCATGGCAGTAGTCACAGCTCACCTGCAGCTTCAAGGATTCCAGGTGTTTCCCTACCTTGACAACTGGCTTATTACTGCCCCAACAAGATGTATACTGGATCAGGCCTTGACTTACACCCTAAACACTGCAAAGCTGCTTGGAATATCGATAAACTGGAAGAGGTCAAACCTTACTCCAAGTCACTCAGAGTACATTGGAGTAATTCTGGACACTATGACTTGTACAGCCTCTCTACCAGGTTACAGAATTCAGAGGATCAAAGAACAGGTTCAGGCAATACTGTCACAAAATCTAGCCTTAGTTCAATCCATTCTTCAACTGCTGGGATCGATGACAGCCTCCATCACCATAGTCCCTCTAGCAAGGCTACACATGAAGCTTCTTCAATGGCTGCTTCTTACTCAGTGGTACCCATCCCAGCACCCCTTATCTTTTCCAATTCAAATGACCAAGATTTGCAAATAGGACTTGCTCTGGTGGATGTCAAACAACCCTCACCAGTGGTCTCGCCCCTTCACCCCTCATCAGCCCAATACCACAGTGACCACAGATGCCTCCCTGATGGGGTGAGGGGGCTGTTTCAGGGAAAGACAGTCCAAGGCACTTGGTCACAGATGGAGGCCCATCTGTATATCAATGTCCTAGAACTGAGGGCGGTGCTACTAGTATTGCAAGCTTTCCAATCAATCCTTCTGTCAGGGACTATTGCAATTCAGTCAGACAACATGGCAGTAGTCTGGTATATCAACAGACAATGGGGAACCAGATCATACCCACTTTGTCGAGAGACCATGATAATATCGCAATGGGCGATAGCCTGCAACCGTTTTCTGATAGCAACGCACATTCCCGGGAGCTCCAATGTGATAGTGGACAAGTTGAGCAGATGCATTCTACAGCCTCATGAGTGGTCTCTCAATCCCCTAGTGGCAGCAAAGATTTTTGACTGCTGGGGCCAGCCTTGCTGTGACCTATTTGCTTCCTCGTCCAATCACAAGTGCAGCAACTACTTTGCCCTGATATCCCCTTGGGCACAGTCACTGAGAGATGCTCTACTCCACGATTGGCCCTCGGGTCTGCTATATGCCTATCCTCTGATATCTCCCATTCCCCTGTTCCTCAAGAAAGCATGTTGGTTGAAGAGCAAAGTGATCCTCATTGCTCCATATTGGCTTGACAAGTTTGGTTTCCCTTCCTGTGGCCTCATCTGCTAGATCGACCATGGATTCTCAATCCAACTCCAAAGTTGATCTCTCACCTGCAGAATCTGGTTCATCCAAACCTATCCAGCCTGAAACTGACAGCTTGGTTTATCCACTTCCATTGCTTGCCAGGCAGCATGATCTATCTTCCCCTGTGCGTGACATCCTCATTGCCTCTCATAGATCATCCACCAGACTACTCTACCACAATAAATGGAAGATGTTTTCTCTCTCTGGCTACAAGATAAACAAATGGACCCTTTTACAGCCCCTGTTTCTATTGTGCTAGAATATCTTTCAGACCTTTTTAAATCGGGGGTAGCAGCCTCCACAGTTCGTGTTCATTTGGCTGCGATTTCTAATTTTCATAATGGCTTCCAGGGCACTTCCTTAATGACACACAGACTTTGTAAGACCTTTCTGAAGGGTGTAACCCAACTAAAGCCTCCATTCAGAGAACCTGTTCAACCTTGGGACCTGGCCTTAGTCCTTCAAGCGTTGACAACTTCTCCCTTTGAGCCTGCATCTACCTGTGATCTAAAGTATCTGTCATGAAAAATACTGTTCTTAGTTGCTATTACTGCTGCCAGATGTATTTCTGAATTACAGGCCTTGTCTATCAAACCCCCCTACCTCATCTTTCACAAGGACAGAGTTTCATTAAGGACCAATCCAACCTTCTTGCCCAAGGTCATTTCTGAGTTATCTATCAATCAGACTATTGATTTGTCATTGTTCTTCCCTAATCATTCTAACAGAGGGGAATATTGCTTGCATACCTTGGATGTACATAGACAAATTTGCTTTTACCTAGACAGGGCTAAATTTAATAGAAAATCTGACCAGCTGTTTTTGGACTTTTCTGAATCCAGACTTGGTTGTCCAGTTTCAAAAGTTACTTTAGCCACTTGGTTGAGAAATTGTTATTACTTTCATTTATAAAAACAGATTCGGCTGACCAGGAAGATAGTGCACTAAACAGAATTATGACCGGACTTCCAGATGAAAAGCAATAAACTCTTTAATAATAAAAAAGAATAAAAATGTTAATATAAATCCAATCAAGTGCTTTCATCTCCACATTCTAAGACTTTATCAAGATAAAAAGTAGTTAATACAACAGTCCATTTTAAATAATTGGAAAACTAAAAAACTGCTCCAAACCAAGACCAAAAGACATGGACACCAAAGGTTAGCGCTTTCATTCACTTTAATATGCTGTGAACTTCATCAGAAAAACACTCTAACCACCCTAAAACAGCATTTAAATACTTAATTAGCAGTCACAACTGAATAATCATATTTTAAAAAGAAAGCTCATTTTTATAAATGTAAAAAAATACATACAAAAATCCATATAGTGGAAATAGTAGAAGTAGAAAACATAATTAAAAAGTTTTTTGTACATTCTAATAAATGTCATCAAATGAAGTTTTAAAAAAAAAATTATAGCTTAGTTTGCAAAAAACACTTTATGTTAATGTTGTCATTTAGACCTGGTGCAACATCTGCACCCAAGTAAATTTGCCATAAGGATTGTTTGCATTCTAACCAGGTTTTATAATCACCCGAAAATGTTTCTTGACTGACAGCATCTATCACTGAAAAAACACATTTTTTGAAGTCAATACAAATACCAGCATTTTAGATTAGATAATTGAAAGGTTACAAAAAGGGAGGTGTATGCTCGGAAGATTTTTTCATCTGATGAAGTTTGAGTGCTACTCTTATGAAAACATGTGGTGTTATTTAGCAACGTTAATATATTAACAGTGAAAACGTGTTGTGGCAGTTTTCTACATTAAAACTTGGTTTTAACTGGAAGCTTCGTTCCCAGCTCATTATTCACAGGAAACGTGTTGTGGCAGTTTCTTGGTTTGTGTTTGGAATTCAGCTGTGGTTTGCTGCACTTGGTGACTGGTTTGTGTTGTTTTTTGTTGCCTTTATACCAGCCGTACTCCTTTTTTGTTGTTACAAATACCAGCATGTTTTGCCAAAGCATTGGTTTGTTCTTTTTTTCTTAATTGCTAAAAGATGTTCATAAATACGTCTTTTTAAACACCTAGTCGTCTTTCCTATGTAATAACTTGGGCAGGATAAGCATTGTGCAACATATACTACCATTTCACTTTGACAAGTGTAATATCGTTTGGCCCCAAAAGTTCTTTTTATGCGACTAAATTCCACTGAAGATGTGTTACTGATGTACCTACACTGTCTACAAGAATTACAAGAATAACTACCTTTTTTCTGAATTAGTGTACTTTTTATGTCAGTTTTATTATTGCAACCCTGTTCTAATAAACTCTTAATGTTTGTAACTTTTTTATAAGTAAACAGAGGTCACAGTCCTATAATCTTGGCTAAATCTATATTACCTAGTATAATTTTACAATTGTCAACTATAATTTTTCTAATGGTCCACATCTCATTAACTATAGGAAGTGGAAATGAAAATGTAAAGCTGTTGTTCAAATTCTTGGAGTGGTCACTGATACCCTGTCCTTCATTCAATGCTTCAAAGTGGGCGTGACCTCTCAAAATTGGACTTGCCTTGCCATCTCTTAACTTTAGAGCTTCATTTTCTATTTGGTTCAGCCATAATCTGTCATAACCTCTAGCCTCAAATAAAGTTCTCAAAGTCTCCATTTCTTTTATAAAGTCAGTGTCTGATGTAGTTAATCTACTAAGTCTAATTAGTTGTCCTTTAACAACACCATTTTTCATATGAGGAGGATGGAGGCTGTCTCTATGTAGATATTGGTTGGCAAACACTGGCTTTCTATAAATGCTACTGATAAACTGTTTGGACTGAAAGTCAAATGTCAAATTTAAATCCAAAAATTTAAGACTACAACCAAAACCACTGATGGTGAACTTTATGAAGTCAGTGGAATTGTTTAAGTCAGAAACTAGCATTTCGAAATCTTCATAGCTACCTTGCCAAAGAAAAAAGAGATCATCGATGTACCAGTGATATATCAATATCCTATCAAACAACCTGTGTTTAATATGAAACTTATTTTCCCAATTCGCCATCACAAGGTTAGCAAAAGCAGGGGCAACTCTAGCCCCCATAACTACTCCTGATGTTTGTTTGTACAGTTGTTCATTGAATTTTAAAAAATTATTATCAAGAACAAGATCCATTAGTGCACAAACAGTAGTTATCTTTGTATTGTCAAAATCAGTATTTGTAGTTAAGTATTCTCTCAAAAATTCCAAGCCTATTTCCTGATCAATGCAGGTGTAAAGAGAAACTACATCCAAAGAAGCAAAAACAAAAGTACTATCTGGTGGTCTAAAGTCCCTTAGGATTGCTAATAGATGGCATGAATCTTTCAGGTAATGTTTTGAAGCCTGCATCACAGGATTTAAAAAAAAATCCAACCAAATAAACAGTGTTTCAGACTTAGACTTTGCTGCAGATATAATTGGTCTAAAAGGGGGATTAACATTGTTTTTCTGTATCTTTGGAATACCAAAGAGTACTGACATTTTGGGAAATTCAACTTATAAATAGACGTAAGTTTGATCATCTATTTTTCCTTGACAAAACATGTCAAACAGTAAGGTGTCCAATTTCAGATAACTATTTTAAATAGTGGACAACTCTACCCTCTGATATGTATCATTGTCTTTTAACATTTCTTCCATTGCTGTAATATAGTCTTTTGTATCCATAATAACAATTTTTCCCCCTTTATCTGCTCTCATAACCCTAACTTGGGTGTTATTGCACATACTTTTGAGTGCTTTTTCTTCCAAATCAGTCAAATTGTGAACCTTGTTATCAGGCTTTAACTGTCTAAAGCTGGAGTCACATATATTTTGGAAGACCTGCAAAGTTCCTAGTAATGGTGGATTGTAGGTACTACATTTTTTAGGCATTTGAGAGACATTAACCTGGTTGTCTATGTTAACATCCTACATGACATAACTCAAATTCAATTTTCTAAGGAACAATCTAAAGTCCACAATAACTTTAGCTAGATTAAAAGAATTTGCTGGTATAAATGATAAACCTTTTTTCAAAACTTCACATGCCTGCGGTGGTAAACACATATGGGAAAGGTTCACAATTTCAATACCGTAATGGGAATTTTCTTTGCCAACTACCACTTTTTCTTATTCCTGCCTTTGCCCTTCCCCTTGTCCTGTACTGTTTTGGACCACATTGGTGTTTTCTTGTTCCCTTGTTGGTCTACTAAAAAAGGACCCATGTTGTTTACAGATACAGAACCTTCAACAGCTGAAATGTTGGTCCCCTGATTTTGAATAATGTTGTTGTTAGTAACATTGGCAATATTGTTTCTACCTTGACCAACTGCATGTTCTTTAACTGTGGTGTTACCCATACTATTGTTAGTAAAATTTCTTTCAGCTGTAACTTCTGATACTTCTCCTACAACTTCATGTATATTGTTGACATTATTTAAGTTAAATACACGATTATTCAAACTACGAACTGCATAGGCACTGTTATCAGCATAAGCCGATATAGCTCTTCTTAATTTACCCTGTTTCCTTGTTACAATTGTTGCCCTATATCTATCCGCTTTAGCAGCAACACCACAAAACAAATGGTTAAGCAATTTGAAACAAGAAAAGTTCTTAATTTTTGCATCCAAGTCGCCCATGGCAACTTTTACTTCTTCCATCTGTTTCTGGTAGTGTTTAACCAGAATCCGCATCATGTTGATAGCGGATTCATTGAACAAATCAACAAGTTGACTGTGTAGTTCGTCCCCAATTTTCACACAGTTCGGGAATTTATTGAACCGCAAGCCTTGTGGAACACACTTGCGTCTAATACATTCACCAAAATAGCTTATTTCAACGTTAAGCATGACATATTTAAGAGTTAGTTTCTCAAAGTCAAAAATAAGTTTTTTACATTTACTTTGCTCAACAATGCCATTGTTTGTATTATCAGTACTTAAAACAAGTAATCTCCGTGGTATCCCCGAAGTCTCAAAACAACCCACTAAAGTGTAGTGGGTCTAAAAACAAAACAGTGTAAGAAACTTCTCTGTGTGGAAGATTTTCAATCCATATATTTCTAGTTAATCACTATATATTAATCAGATCAGACAATAGTAGTAGAAGTAGCGAACGTAAACTCGTCAAGTCAAAAAGTAATAATAGAAAATATATAGTTCTACAGCATTACTAAGTATTCAAAAGTAATCAAAGCAAGGCAGGCAGTCTGTTTCCAGTCGAATCTGCCTGCCTTGCTTGGATTACTTTCGAATACTTAGTAATGCTGTAGAATTATATATTTTCTATTACTTTTGACGACAGTTTACGTTCGCTACTTCTACTACTATTGTCTGATCTGATTAATATACAGTGATTAACTAGAAATATATGGATTGAAAATCTTCCACACAGAGAATTATCAGTACTTACTGACTCGCTGTTTGACAGGTTCGCAGTGTCGGCAAAAGGATTAGCATGAGTTTGAAAGACATGCTGTAAAACGTTGTTGTTGAGCACCAGTGTTGATTCAACTGGAGTGTCTTCAGCTGGAATCACGTTGGGTACATTCACCAAGTTACGTTGCTGGCTAGTAGAGCCAGAAATGTTGTAAAGAACTACCTGGGATCCTCCTGCTTTTTCGAGCCCTCTAGTGATGGCAGTTGTAATGACAGCTGTAATTTGCTCAGAAAAAGAAGCAAAGCTGCCAGGTACTGGATGGGTGGATAAATTGAGCAATGTGTCCTGAGAATTGTCTTCCATGGTGAGGGTCAGAGTCAGTCACAAACGACAAGCAAACTCAAAAAAACTTGAAAAGACGCAAAATCACTGGAAAACTAAAAAACTGCTCCAAACCAAGACCAAAAGACACGGACACCAAAGGTTAGCGCTTTCATTCACTTTAATATGCTGTGAACTTCATCAGAAAAACACTCTAACCACCCTAAAACAACATTTAAATACTTAATTAGCAGTCACATGACTGAATAATCAAAGTTTAAAAAGAAAGCTCATTTTTATAAATGTAAAAAAATACATACAAAAATCCATATAGTGGAAATAGTAGAAGTAGAAAACATAATTAAAAAGTTTTTTGTACATTCTCATAAATGTCATAAAATGACATTTTAAAAAAACTTTATAGCTTAGTTTGCAAAAAACACTTTATGTTAATGTTGTCATTTAGACCTGGTGCAACATCCGCACCCAAGTAAATTTGCCATAAGGATTGTTTGCATTCTAATCAGGTTTTATAATCACCTGGAAAAGTTTCTTGACTGACAGTATCTATCACTGAAAAAACACATTTTTTAAGTCAATACAAATACCAGCATGTTCTGCCAAAGCATTGGTTTGTTCTTTTTTCCTAATTGAAGAAAGATGTTCATAAATACGTAATTCTTGTAGACAGTGTAGGTACATCAGTAACACATCTTCAGTGGAATTTAGTCACATAAAAAGAACTTTTTAGGCCAAATGATATTACACTTGTCAAAGTGAAATGGTAGTATATGTTGCACAATGTTTGTCTTGCCCAAGTTATTACATAGGAAAGACTACTAGGTGTTTAAAAAGACGTATTTTTGAACATCTTTTAGCAATTAAGAAAAAAGAACAAACCAATGCTTTGGCAAAACATGCTAGTATTTGTATTGACTTCAAAAAAATGTGTTTTTTCAGTGATAGATACTGTCAGTCAAGAAACTTTTTTGGGTGATTATAAAACCTGGTTAGAATGCAAAGAATCCTTATGGCAAATTTACTTGGGTGCAGATGTTGCACCAGGTCTAAATGACACCATTAACATAAAGTGTTTTTTGCAAACTAAGCTATAAAGTTTTTTTAAAACTTCATTTTATGACATTTATTAGAATGTACAAAAAACTTTTTAATTATGTTTTCTACTATTTCCACTATATAGATTTTTGTATGTATTTTTTTACATTTATAAAAATGAGCTTTCTTTTTAAACTATGATTATTCAGTCATGTGACTGCTGATTAAGTATTTAAATGCTGTTTTAGGGTGGTTAGATTGTTTTTTTGATGAAGTTCACAGCATATTAAAGTGAATGAAAGTGCTAACCTTTGGTGTCCGTGTCTTTTGGTCTTGGTTTGGAGCAGTTTTTTAGTTTTCCAATGATTTTGTGTCTTTTCAATTTTTTTTTCCATTTTAAATAACCCACACCCACAACCTGGACCAATCGGCACACTACACTCATAAATAATCATGAGCATATAACTTCATAATCAACGCCCAATCACTATATATTTAAACATGCAGTATGTCATGTGAAATAATGTATGAGCACCCATTATATATATATAAAAAAGTCTCCTTTTCTAATAAGCAGTTTCTAAAAAAGCTTAATTATCAATTAAATAAAATAAAATACAAATGGTTTAAAAGTATATTTATATTTTTATATTTGGATATATATATCCGTACATTGATTATTTTCTATTTAATATGTGTTATAATATATTTATTAATATACATAATAGTAGACTGTTGTTCTGGGTGAGTGTCCCTTATGGGTGAGTTGATGTCATATATTATGTACTATTATGTACTATTACTTTTAAACCATTTGTATTTCATTTTATTTAATTGGTAATTAAGCTTATTCGGAGATGAAAGCGCTTGATTGGATTTATATTAACATTTTTATTCTTTTTTGTTATTAAAGAGTTTATTGCTTTTCATCTGGAAATCCGGTCATAATTCTGTTTGGTGCACTATCTTCCTGGTCGGCCGAATCTGGTTTTATCAGTTTGTTCTTGTTTTTGGATTTTTTACTTTCATTTTTGGCAAGAATGGTATCTTTTTACCTGGCAGAGTAAAGGCCCACACTACAAGATCAGTGTCACCTTCTGCAGCCTTCCATGCGAGAACATCTTTGAATGATATTTGTGCAGCCACAACCTGGGATAGGTCTCATACCTTCATTGCTCATTACAAGTTGGACTTGGCCTCCAGAGGCAGAGCTTCTTTTGGTTCTGTGGTGCTCCAGAATGTCCTTCCATAGGGCCACCCAGGGAACAAGATAGCTGGGGACTCTGTCCCAAGAGTAAGGAATAAATGAAGATTAACAACATCAGATAAAGAAGTTATGTCATTACCATGACGTTCCATCTGAGTTGTTTCATCTTTGTTTATTCATTACGGCCCACCCACCTTCCCCCTCAAAGGTTTCTGGTAGATCTCATTTGTCCTTCTTTCCAGTTGTTAGGTCATGTCTGACCAGAGGTAGCCTCAGCTTCATTTTTCCAACTTGCAAACTAGATCTGAGGTAACAAGGAGAAGGGTGTGATGGGTAAAAATCTTAGCTCAAGAGGTTTGTGACTGATGTGAGCTTGAAAAAAAAGGTCAGCTCGGTTCCAAGGTTGGAACTGAATCCCAAGAGTAATGAATAAAAGAAGATGAAAAAACTCAGATGGAACGTTATAGTAAGTCATAACTTCTTTTTTCAGTTGTCTTCTGCACATCTGTTTAATACATATCTCTGTAATCTGTACAACTGTTTTTTAAGTTGTTGTGGTTGTCTTACGTTTTGGTGGCTTTGAGATGCCCACCTCTGGTATAAAGTTGATACTGGGCACCCCCAAGTCACATTACATTAGGCTCACCCCTTTAGCTTCTGAACCTTGAATTATCTCATTATTTTCTGTCTCTTCACTGTCTACTATAAAAAAACTGTACCTCTTTCTACTTCATTTTACTGTTTGCCATATTTATTGCTGCTTGTTGGTAGCCTTACTAAATTGATGACAGTATTCTACTGAATCGCTGCTTTATTAGTGCTGTCTGTTACTGTTGTGATTTTTGAGCCATTGTTTCAAAACAATCTCCTGATTAACTATATTTCATTGCTATCTACTGCAATTCATTACTATTTACCTGCATTTTACTGCATTTCGTTGCTGTTTAACTGTGACTGTAAGTAGTTAATCTGTGCTTCACTGTGAGTTTTTTCTTACTGAGTTCTTAACCTTTAAATTGAGTAGCATAGTCTCAATACAGGTCTGCAGTATCCAGAGCTTCAGCTGCACAGTTTTAAACCCTTTTTGAGGTATTTCAGCTATAAGCTGTTTTTTTTTTTTTTTGGAAAAAAAAAAGTTTTAAGCTTGTTTTCCACCCTTTCCTGTTACTATAGTAGTCCAGATACATATTTGCAGTATCCAGGACTGTTTTGTAAGTTTCTGAGTACCCCAGTCCTTTCTGTGTTAGAGGGAAGCCTTCCAGCTTATCAGTGGGAGTGGTAAGCACTAGGTAGCCTATCTACCACAAGAGTAGTGTTTTCTGGCTCTGAAATTGTAGTTTATTGCCCGTTTGGGCAATTCTTTCTATCTCTTTCAATTTTCCCTTCTCTCTTGCACTTTAATTAGCTTATTCGCCAGCACTTCATCAGGCTTTTTGTAGCAATTATTGTAGCACATGTAAGTGCTATCAGCAATCAGTAATGATGACCATCCCTCCTGGCATGTCTAAAGGTCAGTTTCCTGTGCTTTCTCCTATTAACCTGGTGAACTTGGGCATTCTGAGGCAGTGTAGCAACTGCCTCATGTACACAGACAACCTGCTCCTCTTACCTCCCGACACTCAGACTTGTGAGAGATGCACCTATATCTCCAAATTGGAAACTATGCACTCTACAGCCAAGACCGGAATAGCTGGTCAAGTGGAGAAGGCAACACCTGCACCACACCACATGGAACACATAGCCCTCCAGAACACCCACCAATACAGCCCTCACATAAAAACACAAACCACACACCCACCTTGTGGAGGCTGTCAATAGAAATCTACCCAAACAGCAGAGACCTCCAAGGCAGAAACGCACTCAACCACCACAACACAGCACAAACCACAAGACACATAGCTCACCTACACAGTGTGCCCCTCAACCTAAGCCTCTAAGGCAAAACAGCTTGCCCAATACAATAATCATAGGTGACTTAATAGTGAGGCACACTGATGTCCCACTCATTAGGTTGACTAAGGAGAAGGTAACAGTCAGCTGTCTATCAGGTGCAAAAATTCGACACATAACACATGCACCTAGGTCACTCCAAAACAAGTATGACTCTGTCATTGTGCATGTGGGTGTGAATGACCCAAGATGCACCTCCCTGGACTACATGAAAAAAGACATGGTGGGCCTCTCAGATTATGTGTTCCAAGCAGGAATGACCCTTGCCCGGAGCAGCATCCTACCATCACCCAGAATGATATCACAGTACAAACAGAAAATGATTGACTTCAACAGTTGGCTAAGTTTCTGGTGTCATTCTAAGGGGATCCAGTATCTATCTGCTTGGGATGACATGATTGACAGACCTCTATGCTTTGCCAGAGGCGGCCTGCATCTGTCACCCCTGGGTTTCCGGGTACTGGCTATAGTGCCTTTTTTAGGTGGTGTTCCAAAGACCAACTTACCACCGTAACATCAGCTATAAATAAATGCAATCTGAGGGGCATGCTGCTCAATGCTAGAAGTCTAAATCTCAAGATGCACTCGCTCAAAGCATTCCTCAAAATGAAGAACATTGACATTTGTGCTGTAATGAAGACCTGATTTAAAGCAGCAGAAAGCACCCCTGCACTACCAGGCTATAACTCATTCCACATATTTTGGCCCCAGAACATGGACTGAAGCTCCAAATGTGGTGGTGTCTCCATATTCATAAAGGATATACACACCTCCAGACTAGTAGTCCAGCGTAACACATCTGAGATACTCCAGGTACAATTAACATTGGGTAAGATAGTGATTCAGGTCGTAGCCTGCTATAGTTCCCCAACCATGTCCCAAGACTCTCACTCCACATTCCTAAGCTCCATGGAAACTATTAAGATACAACCCAATACTCATACTAGATGACTTCAACTACCTCTCCATCAGGTGGGAAAACTACTCATGCACCAATGCACTGGCCCAACGCTTCCTGGAATTCATCAATTCCAGTGTCCTGGACCAGCTCATTCTTACCCCCACTAGAGGAAGCAACATCCTTGACCTGGTTATTACTAACATGGGCAACCGTTGCTCTACACCAATAGTCAACTCCTCCCTGGTTAGATCTGACCACAAACTAATCACCATGGAAATCCACATCTCACCCACACCCCCCACAAAGGTATCCACCATGAAAAACTTCTCCATAGCTGACTTTGGACTCCTAAAACTGAGGTGGCTAACTTCACAGCACCCATGCCAATGGAAAATAGATGCACGAGTGCCAAATCATACACCAATGCACTGTACGAACAAGTACACAAATGCATGGAACTAGCCATACCCAACAGAACTAAGATGCTGTCCTCCAAAAAAGGAAGCCAGTCTGGTGGTCCCCTGCCATAATAAACTCTACAACAGAAGGAAGAAGCTGTTGCAGAAAAAGTGAAGTTCCAAGACTGGAAAAATTCCCTTATTAGCCTCAATTAAAAGTTGAGATCCCTCATTAAAACCTCCAAAGCCAGCTATAAAGGCAGAATTGCAGCAGACACTAAAAACAACCACAAAGCCTTCTATAGTTATATCAAGAATCTCCATGGCAATACCCAGATTTGCTCTGAGTTACTGGACAATGGAACCTCCTATACTGAGCCAACAGATATTGCCAACATACTGGCCGACATATTCAGTGTCGACTTTATCCCCCCCCAAAGAACCAATCTCAATACCAGAAGAATGCCAGGCACCCAACATTACTGCAGCACAAGTTAAAGCTGCATTGTTTAAGGCTAAGAATACACCTTCCATGGGACCTGACAATATCTCTGGCTGTGTTCTACATGAATTACAAAGTGAACTGGCACCACATCTGTGCACTCTGTTCACTCACAGCCTCACCTCAGGCTTTGTCCCTACTGAATGACGCACTGCTACAGTCATCCCTCTCCGTAAAGGAGTTGCAACTAGATACCTTGGAAATTATTGCCCCATTAGCCTGATGAGTCTGATATGTAAGGCTATGGAGCGCATCATCATGGGCCTAATTAACAAGGATATAGAGAATCTCCAGACACTAGATCTTATGCAATTTGATTTTGTGAAAGGTAGATCATGCCTGCTCAACCTGGTTGACTTCTTTGAATCAGTCACCAGAGCAATAGATGAAGGTAAAGCAGCTCATACAGCCTACCTCGATCTGGCCAAGACCCTTGATTCCATTCCTCACTCAGGAATTGATAAACTCAGCAAACTAGGCATCAACCCCTATATCGTTAGGTGGGTTGAAAATTGGCTCACAGATAGAACCCACAGTGTGAAAGTAGCGGACTCCAAGTCAAACTGCCAACCAGTCATGAGTGGATCAGTCCTGGGTCCTCTCCTGTTTGGCATCTACTTCTCAGAAGTCCAGGCCAACACGGAGGGACTCTGGCTGGTCAAATTCCCAGACGACTGCAAGCTTGGAGCCATTATTTACTCCCCAAGTGATGCAGACATCCTACAGAAAGGCCTCACTGAGATGAATGACTGGTATCGAAACCATGGCCTTAAGCTTAATGCCAAAAAATACGTCTTCATCCCCTTTGGGAAAAATTCAGTTCCCACTAATTACCACATCGATGGGAGCCCACTGAACACTGAAGGCATTATAAGAGATCTGGGACACAGGTTGACAGCAACCCCTCTTTTGACCACCACATTACCACTATGGTCAGAAAGTCCTTCTACTTGACACAGATCATTACCAAGTGTTTTGCATTCAGGAAGAAAGAGGTCATCATTTCTCTCTACTCTTCCCTCATTAGACCAATCATAGGGTATAATGCCCCATTTGGCATGTACCTCACTAGACACCTGCAACAGCTGGAGAGGCCACAAAAGTACCTCACAAAGAAGATCCTAGGCCTTAAACACATGTCCTACATGGACAGACTCAAAACACTCCAGCTATTCTCTGTCTCATATTGTCTACTAAGAGATGATCTCTGCTTGACTTACAAAGCCATGTCTGACCCAGCTCTGTTAGAAATGCTACAGCTAAAGAAATCCCAATCCCTCCTCACCACACACTCCAGAGACCTCAACCTCATCCCCACAATCAACAGAACATGCTGGAGGGACAGGTTTATAACCCAGAGACTAGTCATGCTCTGGAATAGACTTCCTAGACATGTCAAGCAGAGCACCTCACTAGCCCTCATCAAGTGAAATTTTGATGAGTGGATGGGAAATAGAAAGTTCACCCCAGGGATCACTCCAGTGGCTCTACCTGATAGAGACACTGAGAACTAACGATGGGCAGCACAATGCCAGGCCACTTCTATGGGCTAGGCTTGTAAAGGCCCCAGGGCCATTAACCTTGTACACACCTATGAACCTAAGAGTACAGTGGAAATATACCAAAGGCATCTATGGATGTGAAAATATATGTTATTATGAAAGATTAAAATATCTGAACTCATACAGTGCTTCTTATAGATATTTAAGAGGACACCTTATTTAGGCATATAGGGCATTTAGAAACAACTACCTCTGGAAATGTTTGGGGTTATTAAAGAGTAGTAGAAAATCATCTGATGACTTATGTAGGAGATTATAAAGGAGTAAGACATACTAATTTGTACTTTGAGAGAGTAGCTAGTGCACGGAGTAAACTACCAAATTATATTAAAGCAAGCAGTAGTTTAGTTATTTTTAATAACTTGAACACTTATGGGAATAATTGTTTTGGAATATTGGCAGGCTAGAAGGATATCATTGCACATGCTTGAAATATTTGTACGTGTATATGATTGAAATATGATGATAACATTACAAGGAGTTGTTCACATAAATACTCAGTTCCTGTCTGAAGAAGAGTACCATTTATAATATATGTGGTGGGAACAGCTTTTTCTTTTTTCTTCAAACACTACTGTGGTGCACTTAATTGCATTTAGCTTGAGACCTTTTTAGTACATTAGACATGTGCATATTCCAGCCCTCGCTAGAGCTGTTTAGTATCAGTGAATGAACAGATAGTGCCCAACTTGCAGTCATCAGCAGACATGGTTAATCACACTTCTGGGATGTTGGATTGAATGTCTGCAAAATAAATGCCAAGCAGGAAAGGACCAAGCACTGATTTCTGCAATACTCCACCATCCTGGTGAGAACTGCAACATTATGTTACAGTACACACTCACATTTACTTATAAAACATATGGGGTGGTGAATCTGTGGCCATTAAGTACTGAAACTGCATAATTTACCTGCATACAGTATGCACTAGTTGTCTGTCCTACACATCTTGCAAGTCTTAATATAATAGAAAGGTAGTAACTTAAAAAAGGGTAATGTCTGTAGTATACATAATATATGTATGCCCATTACAGATATGAGAATAACAGATTCATACTGTAGACCTGTAGCACACTTCATCCCATCCATTTTACTCACCTTACTGCTTCATTGTTCTATTAAGATTTACAAATTATTGATAAGCAGTTCAAAACTAGATTATAGAAAAATTGCTGCAAAGATATCGACTGCATAGTTTTCTTTAAAAACTGCCTCTCCCTGCGTAAAACTTGATTGGCTTGTACAACAGCTAGGGCAGGAAAGGGCGGTAACTTGTGAATGGCATGTTAGGCAGCCTATACTCATTCATTTTCTTAATGATGTGGCTTGCAGCCCAGCTTGTAAAGATGGCACTAAACATAACCATCTATGGCAGGGAGATGTGATAGCAGACATAAACTCATGCATTTCATAGGAGATATTGTTTCATTTGCTGGACTGTTTAATAAAGCAGCACATCAGCCTAGAAGTTTATTATTTTATGTTTTTCTTTTCTTCATCCTAGTTCCCCTTTCCATGTTTGCTAAGGGCATACTTAGCAGGTAACACAGAGAGCACATGTAATATACTTGGAAAGAAAGGATTAGCAGTAAGCTGAAAGAATAAAAAAGAAAAGGATTTTCTTGATAAAGGTGGAAGATCTGCATCAAAGCAGTCCAGTCTCATATGCCAATCCAGTCTGGTTTATGTATACAACTGGCCATCATACCTCTCTCAACTTGCAGACTTTGAAAATGGGAGCAAAGGCTCTTGAAAAGTAGGAACATTTTGCTAAAAATCTAGACACCTAATTAGCATAAAGTTTGAATACCAAATAGCACATAACTCTTACAACTTCCAGTAAGAATGTGGGATACTACTCAGAAGCACATTTAAAAGGCAAAACGTAGCAAAATGTTGGAAAAGTATATTCACATTATCAAAGAGACAGTGTAAAATCTATATTTTAATGAACTGTATTGCAAAATTCTACAACAAAATGTATTTTTTTTTGCTTCAGAAAAATAGATATGCAAGCTGTGTGTCTTTCCCCTTTAAATTATTGTTGGCAGTAAGTAGCATGCTGGCTGTGTAGTGTGGCTATCTGTATACTAGGCAGCTTCAAATCATATGTTAGGAGGGGGATGCAGAAAATTGTGTAAAGGGGAAAATTATGCCTGAAAATAGGGACATACCTTCAAAACTAAGGACATCCTAAACAGGGGTAAATTAGGCCTGTGGATAGGAACTTTCCAAAATAAGGATAGTTGAGAGGTCTGCTGGCCATGGAAGAACACATCAGTAATGTAAGTCTTCTAGTGTTTAAAAGAGACCTGTAGTTAGCTACTGTTAACTCTTTACATACACTTTCTCCTGTCAGGCTATATCAGTTGTTAAATGTACGTTGTATGAGATGATTGTAGCTCAAGACTTTTGCCATTTAGCCTTAGTCTGATTTTTTAAATATTTTAATATTTGATATTTGATATCATCTTTTACGTTTTGTCTTGAAACAAGTAATTAAGTTTCAAACTGAGAAGGTAACATTGTTCCTTTTAAGGCAATGTTTATCATTTAGCACAGAAGATTAAGATCAAAGGCTGTGAGCTGTTACTAACCTGCCTGTCTGGGATGTGATTCCTTCAGTCTCCATGAGCCTACTGTGCGACTATGAGCAAGTCAGTTAATCAGAAAATGCTCTGGGGAAACTGGGAAATTAGGCCCTTCAATAGTCTCCTGGACTGCATGCCTAGTAAATACCTATGAATCTTCATTATGCCTTAATAAGACACTGATAAGCTCATTTAGTTTACACCTTTCCACTAGTTCCTGCTTATAAGAAAGATTTCTAGTAATAGCTAGTGGAGATGTTATATAGTGTATTTCTATTTCAGTCAACACTGGGTTTGTCTTCTCAACTCCTTGATGTACTTAGCTCTTAATCTCCCTCCCACTGCAGTTTCACTCAGCTTCAGTTTATTAAGAGGTGCTTTACTGGTGTATTCTGAATGCAGTCCAGTGCTTTGCAACTGGGCAGAGATACAGTATGTAACTGTATATAAGCTACACATATTTTATTTAGCTGAATATTTACAGAAGATGAGGGAAAACAGCCCACTATCAGGATGCTTATCTCTATATCATCCTGTATGTTGTAGTTGTACATGTATGTGCTATGAGCTTATACTGTAGGGGACCCCTGTTGTGTGTCCACGTATGTAGTCTGAACATCAGACCACAGGATCTCACTGTTTTATCACTACATAGGTGTTGCTACTCCTGCTGTCAGTGAAGCCCACTCTTCACTTCTATATGCCTGTAGGCTTCTGTGTGGCAGGCACATATCTGTCCTGCCACTGGTATTGGGTACCATTGGCATACTTCACCATCTATAGCATGGCATGCCTATGGCACCTTCTTTGTTCAATCTCTGTCCAAACCTGTTCCATTGTGTATAGCTGTGGCAACCCACTGTTTGTAATTGCCAGCCTACTGTTCTCAGTAGTCACTGGCCTATAGCTGACATAGATCTTTTGCTCCCATAGGTGTCCTCATGTCCTCCAGAGGGACTGAATTGCAGAGATTGGACAACTACTGAGGTAAGAATGACACCCTGCTACAATTGGTCAGCACACATTTGTGCTGCCTGCTGGGGGTGGGGTGGTCATAAATTTCAACAGGACCACACATGGGTGACAGTTGTCTATGACACCACTGATGCTGGAAGGCATAAATGCACAGCACAGTAATTCAGGAGCTTTGTCACCAACATGATTAAGTGGCCCTGCAAGAAATCATAGTATAGCAAAATAAAGGTCAGACACTGGATGGGGGTCACCTCCTGCCACATGTTTAACTGATGAGATAGTGTTGGTAGTTTCCCTGCATGGAGAGAGTGGTGAAGACAGCTGAGAGGATCATTAAGACCACCTTACCACCTATCCACGACTTGTACTTATCCAGATGTCTCAGCAGGGCCAGAAGAATAATTAGAGACTTCAGTTACCCTGCTTACAGACTGTTCCTGCATCTATCATCTGGAAAGCACTTCCGAAGCATACGTTGCAGAACTACGAGATTCAGGAACAGCTTTTTCCTTAATGTCATCAGGCTGCTGAACTCAAATAACCACTACACCCCATGAGCAGAAACTGCCTCAAATTGTGCAAGACCCTGGTTACTACTCTCACCTAATACTTAGTGCAATATTCACCATGACTGTAACTTATAGGCCATCTAGGGCAGTAGCAGTGCAGTAAAATATCTCTTCTTTCAGTGTAATACATGCAAATTCATAAATTAACCATATTGCAATACTCTAATTTTCACAGTGTAATACTCAAATGGCTCTTTCTGTGCAAGGTTCAATGCAATGTCTTAACCAAGTACCTCTGCAATACTAAAGTCACATGCATGTAAGTGTTCAGTTCGAAAAGTGTTAAAATGTGTTCTAATTATGTGCAGTATTAGTCTGTCTACCTGCATGTCTGTGATGTAATAGCGAGGCGTTACATGTGTAAATGTCTGTGAAAATAGTCTATATGTTGTCTGCACATTGAGTCTGGAGACATGGAATTTTGTTCAGTTTTTGCACTTGTGTAATTTCTGAATGATAATAAAGTTTACTTTGACTTTGACTTTGAGATGATGAAGCATGGGTATCATACCTGGAGAAGTGGGTACAAGCTTCAGAAGTGACAACCCTCAGGTGTCTCAGAGGGAGGCACCAGGTTAGTAACCATACTGAATGTCTATATAGTAGCTCTGAATATGTTTTGTTGGGCCACAAATACCATTACATATGCTTTTCATGTGTGTGTGTGCTTATATATAATATATATATATATATATATATATATATATATATATATATATATATATATATATATATGTATATGTGTATATATATATATATATATATATATATATATATATATATATATATATATATATATATATATATATATATATATGCATATAAATATATGTCAGGTGTACAGGCACACAGTAATGCCACCAGAGATGTGTTCTGTAGCTTCATATACCGACTATGTGGCAGCCTAGCAGGGAATCCTGGAACTATCATGTGTTACAGCTGGCCCCTGATATGTGGGAACCACTAAGGCTCAGTCAGCAAATGTGCAGGGCTATTATCAGGGTGCATTCTGTTGCTACCCATGCCAAGATGGATTTGAGTGGTGTACATCAATGTTTTTGTCAGGATGTCACCTAGCACTACCAAAACCTTTGTGAAGCCACAGAGTCCAGAGATGATGCCATGATAATTTTCTGGAGGACTATGATGAGACACTAATAGCAGTTTGCCTAACATAGTCTTTTGTAATGTACAGCTATGTTCTGTCTACAGCTGCAAATGGCTGTTCAAAGCTGTGGACAGATGCATACAGCTGCACACAGTTGCAGACAGCTGTGTGCTGAGCACACTTGCATGTAGTACCTTTATACAGCTAGTGTAGAGTTTTGCTGTTGCTCTAGGCAAAGCTGTAAGTTGGCTCATTACATTTTATAAGACTGTTACTTCACACAATTAAATTTGATATATCCCAAATTGCTGCACCTTCACTAAATTTGTATTCTACAGTTCTGCTATTTTCACTGCATTTGTTTTGCCTTTCTGTGCTAACTCTTTGAATTCGTATCTTGTCATTCTGCTGTTAATGCTGCATTTGTATTAGCTACTTTATGTTCCTGATTTTCTGTATTTGATATTTTTGTTGTACTACTGATTCACAGTATTTGATATTGTCTGCTACGTCAGCATCTGAGCCAAACTGCTAGTCAGTGCTGATAGTATCCAGAAGTTGCTGCTACTGCTTTTACTGATACTGTATCACATTTACTGCTGCTGACTGTTGCATTTCTTTGCTGTTGCGGCAGTCAAGCCTAATTGCATGTCATCCTACTGCTGTTATTATACTGTATTTGCAAAGTTCTGCTACTGATTCAGTGATTGCAGCCTTCTGCTGTATTTGCTATTCTGGTGATAATGACTCATTGTGATATAGTACTGTTTTGACAAGCATGGCAGATTATTTAGCCATCAAACTGTATTTAAACCATCACTGTTACTGCTCTCACTGTAATTGTAGTTGAATACTGCAGCTACTACTCACTGCATTGTAACGTGTTGTGTAAGTTAAACCAGACTTTAAAATGTAATAACTGAGACAAACTTCAAACTGTAATTTTCTTGTTGTGACAGTTAACTGGTCTGCTAAGCCATTCTTCAGCACATGTACCTACTCTTTGTGTAAACCATACCAACTTGTTTTACTTACTATTGCATTTTGTGAAACCTGCCTCTTGTGGCTCCACTTCTGTTTCACTTCTTGTGCTTTGTCTGTACTGTACTTTCTTTCTTATTTCTCTAGCAAACCTCATCTCCTCATCAGTTTAACAGAAACTCCCCTCCTTACAATAAATGTCATCAGTACATTCATTGCACATCAGATACTATGAACTATGGGGCCACAATCACAAACATCATCTGTAGCTAAGCTGCAAATAGGCACCCATAGGCCATGTAACATCTGCCTCATGCTTATTGACAACCATTTTCTTCTACCACTAGATGATTCTGTATGTAAGAGGTGCAAGCATCTCTAACTTTGGAGACTAGCCTCTCACATAAACTTATTAGAACTACCCATCAAGTTGTCAGTACTGACACCCACCTCACACAACCATGCCCTAAATCAATAAATAAGCCATCTTTCCCTGTCCAAATCACAAAGCCTTCCAAGGGGTAGGCTGGGTAAGAAAAGTCTTTAGCTACACACTTAAAAACACACAGCATTTATAGAAATAACAGAGAGTAGAGAAGACAAAATGGGTCACACACCTAGTATGCCAAGGCCTGAAGGCAACATGGCTGAGCTGAGATATCTGGTAACATCCTACCCTTTGGTGACTCCATACTGAGAGAGATTCAGATGCATTACTCACCATGCTGAACAAGGAAAGGGCAATATAAGCTGATTCTTAGTTGCCAAGATCCACCATGCCCCTGGAGCCATCATGTCACTTCACCCAAGGTGCACTTATGACTTTGTGTGCACGGGGTGAATCACTCAGACATACTACCTGGTTCATATGAAGAGAGACCTGGTGGAGCACTCAGAATATGCCTCCGAGGTTGGTATGAAACTAGTCTTGAACAGCATGGTACCATCACCAAGAGTGATGTGAAAATACACACAGCATTTAACTGTTATCTTACTTATCTTTGTCATGTTAATGAATTTAGTATATATCAACATGAGATGAGATCAAAAGTTCTAACTACTTTTCTAAGAAAAGTATGCACACCTCTCCTCATGGCTTTTCTATATTGGCCTAAACTTTCTCTATCTCCGTAGTGACTTTTTTAGGCAAGGTCAGTCTTCTCAAATTGACAACATAATGAAACAAAATCAAGACTACATAAAAGTAGCCCTGTTCAACACTAGAAGCCTCCATAAGAAGTTGCACTCCTTATAGGTTTTCATCACCCTCAAAAATACAGATATCTGCATTATTACAAAAAACATAGTTGCATTGTAATGCTTGCAACCCCACGGTGAGTTTCAGTGCCTATCACTCATTCAGACCCACCTCTGAAAATAACTGTGTTGTTGGTGGTAGTTGTGGTGTGTCTTTATTCTATACAAGCCAAATCACATCAGGACTTGTAAGGCAAGATAATGAATATGAGCTCCTCCTCCTCATCCTGCTTGTCATCATTAAAAATTCATACCATATCGTACCCAACTACCATACCCCCTCCATGGCCCTTGCTTGCCAAAGAAACTAAGTTTCTAAAGAAACTAGAAGCCCTCTCTGTTGAACCAAATACTATTTTCCTTGGAAACTTCGTGTGCTTCCACTAAATTGGTAATCTACATTACTGCAAATATGTATGTACAACAGTTCCTAAATTTCATAAACACTAGGTGTTTAGACTAACTAGTTCATATTGCAACTAGGATCTTAAAAATATTAGATGTAGCTTTTACCAATGTAACCCTGCTATGCTTTATACCTATAAGTGCCCCATCACTGGTCAAATCTGACCACCATTCAGTAATATTCAGTATGAGGGTTAAAACTTGAGAGTATTTAAAGGCAAATTTATTACAGATAGCTGATGATCTGATGAAATTTACGCACCACCATCATTCTGATGTCCCTGCACTTCACAACTGTCCAGATTTTCAGAGAATGTCCAGATTTTGGCCACATATTTTTGGTCTGTCCTCATAAAATCTCTGGTTTTATGACAAATGACTGAAGACTGAAGTCACTAATAATGACATACATTTGAGTTTCACACTTCGCATCATTCAGAAAATATATATTAACACAAATCCTGTTATTCTAATAACTTTCTTAGTTTATAAGAGAAACATTTAAAATCTGTCTGTATTTGTGGGCCTTTCCCTCCCATTATTTTAGGCTATGTCCTAATTTTTTGCTCTAAGAGGTTTGGCGGTATCATATCCCCTTCTCACACACTGATACATTCATGGATGGTTTCTATGTTCCGCTAAATGCTTGCACTTGGGCATCAGTCCCATCAAGCACAAATACTGTGCTAAGCTCAGGAATTAACCCCCATGGTGAAATCTTAGTATAAACAAACTATACAGTAAAAGGAAGAAACTTATTTCCAGTAAAAAGAAACTAAATGTCCCAACCTCTAAAAGTGAACACAGGAAGATAAGTGAAGAACTTAGAAGCAAGCTTGGGAGGTTCCCTTGATGACACACTTCTTACTAAGCATATTGTGCAGAACACTACATGTTATAAATATAAATATCTTGCAAGTGGTAACAGGGGCATATACTGCAGAGTCCCTTGGATATATCCAAGCAGAGGAGTTGTCTTCTTCAGGCTAAACACATACCATATAATGTTTTTGGTTGTTTTACTTGGGTAGTGACTTACTGCTATTTGGCAGTGCTGTATGGTTTCCTTATGAGCATCATAATTTGGGGCTCCAGTGGTTATCCTGCATTGTCTTAAACACAGTGGGCACATATGGGGATAAAATATGTACTGTCTTTGGGTGTGTGTAAGTCTGGCTACCATAGTGTGTGTGTGCGCTTACCAACTAAGTGGACTTGTAGAATTTCTGTATGCTTTAAGAGGTGATGTTGATGACTTGTATGCTAGATGTGGAAATCATGGGCACTGCAGTGGTGTTCTATAGGCATACTGATTAACCTCCCCTGTGAGCTGCACCCACCTGATGGTTGATGAAGTAATAGACCTTCACATTGACATACCTTTGTCCAAGGGTAACAAATGAGACTTTTATTGCCACATGTACAATCTGAAGCACCCAGTACTTTGGGGAGGTGAACAATATAATAGAAGACACATAATGTGGTGGCTGTCTCCAAGTTGCTGTGAAAACTGATATACTCATGCATGTGTAGAAGTAGCATATCAAGAAACATAGTATTCTACAGGCCCACAGCTGTGATATACCCAGTGTGTCCTCTATTTGTCTCTGAAACATCTCCATAGCTAGTATGGTAAGAGTTATACATACTCATACCTCTCAAACTCTGAGCTGTTGAAGTCATAGCAGGAGACATTTAAAAATCATAGCAGAGTGTCCAAAGTCATAGCACTTAAAATTTGCTTTTGCATAAATTTATACCTCTAGAATGGGATGACACAATGAATAAATTCACAGGATTTTTTTTCATTTTTCCAAGTCTTTTGGGTTTCTAATACCATTGCGGGAATGGACCCTATTCCTAAGTCAAAGTATGATTAAAGTTCATGAAATTAGTATTGTTTCAATCTTTTCTGTTAGCCAGAAGTGCTCTTTGCAGCACCCACAATGTGCCCAGTAATGTCTCTTTCTGCAATTCATATGGGGCTACATCTATTGATATCATATCTAAATATGACTGTAAATTCTGTTTTATAAGACCTGTTGTTGGAACTGTCTGGGTATCCTTCTTCTACATTGCCCTCATTTCTGCTTGCAAATCCTGGTATTTTATGAATTTCTGTACGTAAGACACTATAATCACTGGGTAGAGCAATTTCAATAATCAAAGCTACTTTTATCTTCTTTTCATGGACTACTATATCTGGTTTTCTCACATCTATTTTTTTAACTTTTGGTAATGGGTGATCCTGTGTGATATAACCTTTATAATTTTCTATAATACTTTGTGGCTGATGTTTCCAGTGTTTTTCAGCTACTTCAATATTATAAGGTTGCAGTCTTGCCACATTATTATGCCTTTCAGTATACAGTCCTTCTGCCATTAGTATATCACAACCAAGATGTGTGATTGTTTCAAATTCTGTTTTACAAAACCTACATTTGTCTGTTTTTCACACATGTTCAATGGACTTTGTAAACCAACGTGTACTTAGTCCACTGTCTTGGCCCGCCAATTTTAACCTTTCATCTTTTGGTTTAAATTCACCTCTCCTTAACTATTCCTGGATTCAATCCTCATCAACATGAAGTTGTTCCAAGAATTTTCTATACTTGCAACTATATTTATGCATTTTCCACATTTCTTGCCTTCTCATCTGATCCTTCATCTTATAGAGGTGGGAGTATGATGCTTAAATTTGCCCCCTTGAGGACACTACCTGTAAAAGTAGGATCCTTGTGGTTCTAACAAATGTATTACAATGTAGCTGCAATAAAAATACATCCTTACTGCATTACGACATGTTTAAGTTACAAAAACACAATTTGATGTGTTACAAAACAGCCAAGTGACATCCCCTGAAACCAATAGTCAGCAGTAACTTCATCATAATAAACATAATTCAGCCTGTTTCTGAGGTTTGTAGTTTTAGAATCATTCACAACATAAAAGCACATTATGTGAACTAGATCAAAGATTATATCAGACTGATGGTATAGTTCTAATCCAGAATGTGCATGTTTTAGGACAGTATACTGTTTCAGTACTTAAAAAGTTATAAAATAGTTATAAAAGGATGGACTTAAAATGGTGGCTTACTAGCATTTTGAAAATAAAGTGTCTGACAACATACATAACCATAGCAGAAGACAAACATGCCAGCTTTGTAATCAAGCTTGTATTATACCATCTCTCTGTACTGCTTCATGAAATAACAAACAGCAATGGTACTGGCTCACTAAATAATCAAAATGTGGGCAGAACATGGAACAAGATTGAATCTTCTTTTCTTGGGCCATAGAGAAAATACACATAACACAGTAGTACATGCTAGCCAACCAGACAGTTGCAGATGGACTAAGTAGCTATTTGGCATTGGTAATACTTACCTATGTGGATCTGCCAGCAGCCTAGCACACAGAACCATAAATCCACTTCTGCAGTACTTTATACAGCCTTGCATAGACTCAGCAATTGATGACTATAGTGAGAAAAGGAATGATGGTTATGAAAAAATTATGCAAGATTTTTTTCTTGTGTATCAAACAAGAGCTTTATCAGATGGTGATAAAAATGCAATAAAGCAAAAATAGGAAAATGTTTGAAGATTTATGTGAAGCTGGGGACTTTTCATGGAGAATTTTGTTAAGTTACCTGTTAAGGAAAATGTAAAGTAATAGAAAAAAGAATGTTATGATTGCAAGGATTCAGTCACACTGTGTTCATGTCACTGAGCAGCACGAACAAGACAGTGCACCAATTTGTATTCAGTAAATGGCTTACATGAAGTCTAGAGCTACACAAAACAGATAAACATCAATGCATTCTAATGAATGCATAAGCAGCTGAATTATATGCTATTCAAGCAATCCAAGATGGCGAAGCTATTCAGCAAGCTGTAAAGGAATTGTGCATGTGCTGTGTACCCATTTGCCCTGTACTCCAAAACCTTTTGAAGTACAGGCACAGAAACAATACAGGAAAGAAAGAATGGTAGGGGCTGCTGATACTCTTCTGCATGTGCTTGTTCAAGAAGCTCAACTCTATGCTGCTGCTGGACCTCAGGGAAGGAGGAGGATGGTATTTAGACCTTATTTAATTTTCATGGTCTACATGAAATGGAAATAGTAGAACACTAGAAGGTAGATAGAGACACACTCCAAGAACTCTGCGACATGTGTCATCCTCACCTGAGACCAATAGCAAATTGAGGGGATCCCCTACCAGTGGAGACCAAGGTATGTGTAGCACATAGAATTTTAGCTGAATGAACCTTTCGGAGACACACGGCACATTCTGTGGGTGCCACAGGCATCATCATCCAGAATTGTACATCAATTCCTGAATACTATGATACAGCATGCCATTCACTGTATATATTTCCCCCATACCCCCCAAGGACAGAGCTAGAACTATACAGGAGTTCTACCCAATAGCAAACCTTCCTGATGTCTTGGGTACAAGAGACTGGACACACATTAAGATCAAATCATCATCCAGGGAACAGGGAGGGGTCTATATCAACAGAATGGGGTTTCTTGCACTCCCTTAACTACCAGGTCATGTGTAATGCTAGCGGAATCATCTTGAATATGTGCACTGGCAACCCAAGCAATTGCCACAACTCCATATCTGGCACACCTCACAGCTGTACCAGAGGTTTTACGGGAGTGATGTCATACAAGGCCATTTACTGGGGAATGCAGGTTGTGCACTGGAACTATGGCTAATGATGCCCATCAGAAATGCACACACACACACACACACCCATGGAGGAATGCTATAATGAGGCACATGCTCGAACAAGAAACATCACAGAGCATGTGTTTGGGCTGCTGAAGTCACAGTTTCAGTGACTAGATACATTGGAGGGCCTGCAGTATGATCTCAGGTCTTGCACTGAAATGATTGCAGTTTGTGCTATCCTACACAATATTATCTTGCAAAGACAGCTGCAGCAGGAACACCAAGGGGTAGGAGCACATATTCCACCACCACTGCCAGGGTAACCACATCCACATGCAGGTGAGGAATCAGAAGGGAACCCCCAGCTGCTGTGGGTGTAAGTGGACATAGGCATGCACAATATGCCCTGGCCTAGAGGCAATGGACAGTACACATGCTGATCACCTAAGGGGTACACCTTTCATCCTATGCACATACATAGAGTGCAATTGATGCCAGGCAATGCTTACAGTCTTTATTTCCCCATGTAATGGCTGTGTACTGCTGACATCAGACAGAGTCAGCCCTGAATAACAACAGTTATAACTGAAGGGCAGTCAATGTAAGTGTGGAAACTGTACTAGAAAAATGAATGTGTAAGAACATGAATGAATGACATATGCTGGGACTTGTAAATTTAGCTAAGTAGAATGTGAGTTGTCCAGCAGTACCATCAGTATCTGACATGACTGCCATCTGTAATATATATACTTATACTCAGTTTAGCAAATAACTTGCCCCACACAACTGAAAATACCCAGCATAGAAAAAGCAGTTGAAAATCTACTTATCCCTAGATTCTCACAAGTGGAACAATAAGCATGATTGAAAACAGTCTCCTCCCCTTCAAGTTCCCTAGATACACGGTTACCTTTTAGTGAAGATTCAACCATCTGAGCACTCTGAAGATGCAAATGAGGTCTGAACTCATTAGACTTGCTGAATACCAAATGTATGACTTTGTGTAGCAGATGTAAACATACTGTAGCCCTCATACTATTATTAGTTACTAATGGCTTGCAACTGGGAATGAGTACTCTAACTGAAGCAAAACAGAGTAATGCACAGACACCCTTCACTGAAGTGGGTGTCACTGAGTATACTCTTGCAAAATGTGAAACTAACTCCAGTGAGCTTTTAAACAAAACCAAACAACTAACGTATAATTTCTAGGCATGATAGACAATTTCCTGCCATTGCTGAAAACTGTTGTTCACTGTCATGTGTTTGCATCACACCTTGAAAGAAAAATGAGAGAAAATGCACTACAGATTGCATGTACATTAGTAAAATAGAGATAAAGATAAGAGAAGGATTTTCAGAATACAAAGAGAAGGCAGAGCTGCTGTTTTGCAAACATAGTCATAAATATTGTGTGATCACTCATTCCAGTAATTATGCTAGCTACATATTTATATTCAACTGAGAATGCCCAACTGTATGAACTTTTTAATACTGGTTATGAAATGCGAATGACTTGTATGCAAATTATTTGCTTGGTATTGTAAAGCTGTGTCTGTGGCAAAGAGAGATAATGCACTGCAACTGTGTTGTGTAAGTGCAGTGTGATGGTTCAAATCTAGTGCTTTCTAATTTTTTAACCTTTGTTTGCCTTTTTTGTATCTTTTTATTTTTCCTTTACCATGTGCACATCTCGTGGCATACTGCAAACACAGCTGCTTAAGGAAAAGTAAAAAAAAATGTAATTTCAGTTGCCTTATACAACACAAACATGCTTAGCGGCTTTAACTGTGGGCAACACCACCATGGATGATAATAACTGCAGAAATTCCACATGTTACCTGTCACAAGGTGTAAATTCTGTGAACTACAAAAGGGAAAACACAGGTAAAGGAGGGATGTTATGTAGTCCTATCTCGCCTACATTCTTTATTTGGCTCCGACTCGGCCAAACTTTTCTAGTTCGAAGTCTTCTATTGGCTGGGCTAAGCAGGTATCCCATGGTGCACTGCTCCATATCCCCAGATCTTGTTTGCCGCTCATGTAGCTCGGACGTGGTCTCGCTCTTGGCTGTGGCTAAATACCTTTTTTCTTATCTTGAGAAAATGTATTGCTCTGAACAAAAAGCTATTTTCATAGCTATTGTCTTTAGTGTTGTTTTAGCATTTTGGTAGTGTGCGCGTTTGTGGTATTCCGATAACTGTTCCCTCGGGCTAGGCCCATTTCAGTTAGAGGACCTAGTCCTTTCGTCCTTCTGTTTGTCAAACCATTTAAATTAGAGGTTTGATTTTCGGTTCTCCAGCCCTTGTAGTCATTAACCGTTTTAGTTAGAGGTGTTTTGGCATAGTTGGTCTCAGTGTGTCTCTCTAGAGTGTGTGTACTGTTTCAACCTTGTATGATTCCTGCGTTTTTTGTGGTGTTGAGTGTCTGTGAGTTTTCCTGTTAGACTTTCTCTTAGGTCGCGTTGTTGGTTTTGCTTGTGATTATGTCTAAAGATTCCAAAGAGCACAAACCTTCCGGTTTCAAAAAGTGCTCTAAATGTTGGTACAAAATGTCCATCACTGATGGGCATTCTATTTGTGTCTATTGCCTGGGAGCCATTCATCTGCAGGAGTCCTGCAGCTTTTGCCATGCATTCAGTCCCAGAGTGTTCCAAGAGAGAAAGAATAAGCTGATCCTAAAGGGACTCTTGAAACCCTCATTTGAAGAGGTCTTAGATTCTTCTCCCAGCACTAAGTCTAAATCATCCAAGTCAAAAAAGAGATCTCCGGCTCCATCAGCTTCATCGGACCCTCTGGAGAAAGTCTCAAAAATTGCATCGACCTCCTCAGCTCCACTGTCCTCGGGGCCACAGGAGGTGTCGGTGGTGATGGAACCAGCATCAGTTCCTGTTATATTGGAACCTCTTCAGATCCGATCACCCAGTCTCAGACCAGTCTCTCCTGAGAGGAGATCTTGATCTCCCTCCCTATCCTCCAAATCCTCCAGGATCCTTTCTGATATGGATGTTGATAGGGTGGTCCAGAGGCTCCTCCAGTCAACGGTTTTGGCAAAATTGTTTTTGGCTCTGGCCCAGTCGGCTCCGGAGCCCATCCCGACCCCTGCTTCGATCATTCATCCTCCGAGCGCATCTCTGTCTTCAGAGCCAGAGTGTTCCGTGCCGTGTGATGTTGCTAGTCCAGTTCCGATGGCCCCTTTGGCTCCATCGGTGCCGACATCAGCTCTGACCCCGTCGGCTCTGTCCTCGGGGTTTGGGACTTGGGATTCTTCGGTCGGGCCCGAGGGGGACATCTCGGGGCATATTTTGGTTCCGAGTCTCCCTCTCGGTGCCTCGGCTCGGGGAATTCCGACTCCTGTCGTGGTCTCGGAGGCTGGCCGGTCCTCGGACTCGGGGGGACCAGCCTTCAAGGCCATGCGGTCTGCGCTGGCCAGATCGTCAGCTACATCAGATGGATCAGTCACTCTGTCCCCCACCACTCCGGTGAGAGCCTCTGGTCACCACCTATCCAAGGACAGTAGAACACCAAGGCCTAGGGATACCCCCACGAGTGGTCCCCAACTTTCTGAGGGCCCTTCAGAGTTCATGCCTGAGGAGCCCCCCTAGAAAGAAAATGTGCAAGAGGAAGCACATAGACTCCCAGGATGAGTCCCTCACCTTCGATACTGACCTCGAGGAATCGGAGGGGTCCCCCAAGTCATCCTCTGATGATGTTTCCTTCTCTGACATCCTGGAGATACCAAAGCAAAGAGGTGACTGGCCATCCAAAGCCCCTTCTGAGGAGGAGTCGGTCTTCCTTAAGGCCTTTCGTGCTCAGCCCTCCACCTCCTGGGTGTCCCCACCCTTCGACGAGCTCCTTGATTTAATTTGTCAAAGGGTATGGGAAAACCCTGATTCTGTGGAGCCCGTACCCAGGCACCCCAACAAGTTTCTTTCTGCTCCCCAGGGTAAGGAGTTCTTGTCCAAAGGATTCCCTGTAGATGCCATGGTGGTGGCGGCGGACACTCAGAAGGAAGTAGCAGAGACCTCTTCCTCCGTCTATCCTCCTAACAAGGAGTCTAGGACCATGAACCGGTACGGGAAGTGTACCCTCTCATCAGCAACCTTTACCTTACGGTCGCTGAACTATCTGTCTCATTTCAGTTGGCTCCAGAGAGATCTCCTCAAGGAGTTAGGAGATACTTTTGCGGGTAACGTCCCTGAGGCGGTGGCCCAGATGGTTAACGCCCAGGTGTCTACCCTCAACTCCATTGTCAACTCCTCCATGCAGCTCATTTCGTATGCAGCCGAGGGAGTGAGTAGGGCAGCAAGCTCAGGAGTCGCCCTTAGGAGGTAAGCCTGGCTGCACCTGTGTCACTTTGTGGAGGCCTTCAAGTCTTCCTTCACTGACGCCCCCTTTGATGGTTCTTCTTTTTTCAGAACCAAAGTGAAAGACACCCTCACCAGGTGCAAGCAAGAGGGAAAGACCCTGTGTGACGTAGGGGTCCATTTTTCCCTTCCTTCTAGGCCTTACCCCAAGGCCCAGTGGGGTGGGAAGATGTGGTTCAAGAAATCACAGAGGTTTATTCCTGCCGCACAAGGTGAGTCCCCCACCAGAGGCAGAGGAGGGGGAGGTTATTCAGGGAGACACTGCCCTAGAGCAGAGGGGGCCCCCTCAATTCAGGAGACCGTGATTCCTTTTGTGGCTCACCCTGCTCTCGTTCCTGAGGGAGTGCCCGGCTGTGCTTATCCAGAGCCAGTCGGGGGTCGAATTTTGTTATATCTGGAAGCCTGGAAAAGCATCACCCAGGACCGATGGGTATTACTAATAATTTCCGGAGGTTACCTCATTCCGTTTACATCAGATCCCCCATCAATCAGAAATATCCCAGACATTCCACCCAGTCAAAGGGATCAGGCAGCCTTAGAGGTTTCAAAGCTGCTAGGAAAAGGAGCCATCCAGAGTGTCCCCTCAGACCAAATCAGATTAGGGACTTACTCAAGATTCTTTTTGGTGCCGAAAAGAACAGGGGACCTGAGACCCATATTAGATCTCAGCCAACTAAACAACTATGTACAGAAGTCCAAGTTCCGTATGGTCACACTACAATCTATTCTCCCATTGTTGGGAGAGGAGGTATGGATATGCTCCATTGACCTCAAGGATGCTTACTACCATGTAAAAATGGACAGGGCATCCAGGAGTCACCTATGCTTCTGGCTGGGAGCCAGTCATTTCCAGTTTCGAGCACTGCCCTTTGGTCTCACCACAGCCCCCAGGGTGTTAACCAAGTGTATGGCAGTGGTGACAGCTCACTTGAGATGTCAGGGATTCCAAGTGTTTCTGTATCTGGACTGGCTCCCTGCCGCTCCCACCAGGCATCAACTAATCCAAACCAGGGACGCTACCATCACTGTTTGTCAACAGTTGGGCATAACACTAAATTGGGAAAAATCTGCTTTGTTGCCCTCGCAGCATGTCACCTTTATAGGCGTAGAATTAGACACCATTCAGATGCGAGCATTTTTACCGCAGGAGAGGATCAGAATCTTAGAGCAACAAATACACATCCTGATGCCCCTGAGGAAAGCGAAGGTGAGATGGGTTCTCCAACTCCTGGGGACCATGGCAGCAACAATTATGTTGGTCCCTCTAGCGAGATTGCACATGAGACTTCTCCAATGGCTTCTCTTTGTTCAATGGTCTCTCCAAAAATGTCCACTTTCTCACCCCATTTTGCTCACAGACAGATGCAAACAGGACCTCAGTTGGTGGCTTTGCACCAACAATTTGGACGGGGGAAGGCCCTTTGTTCTACCCATCCCGGTTGCCACAGTGACCACAGATGCCTCCCAGATGGGGGGGGCATTATCTTGGCAGGACAGTCCAAGGCGCATGGCAAGATCACGAGATACATCTGCATATCAACTTCCTAGAGATGAGAGCAGTGCTACTTGCGTTGCAGGCACTTCAGAGCTTTCTACCTGTAGGGACGATTGCAATACACTCAGACAACATGTCGGTAGTGTGGTATCTAAACAAGCAAGGGGGAACCAGGTTTTACCCCTTGTGCAGAGAGGCCATGCGAGTGTGGCAGTGGGCAGTAACTTCCCAATGTTTTCTGGTGGCAATGCACATTCTGGGGAAGTCCAACGTGATTGCGGACAGGCTAAGCAGAGACATTCTGATCCCTTACGAGTGGTCCCTGAATCGTCTAATTGCAGAACGAATCTTCAACAGATGGGGTCAGCCTTGCTTCATAGGTTCATAGGTTCATAGATTAGTACTAGGCTAACTGCCCTTGTGGGCCATTTTAAGCCTAGCAAATTACCCTATGTGAGAATCAAACCCCGCACCTTGTGTCTCCAAGGTAAACACCTTAACCATTATGCCATCCTCCCTTGCTGCGACCTTTTTGCCAGCCCCCTCAATGCCAAATGCAGCAACTACTTCACGCTGATCCCCTCACAGGGGGAGTCACCCACGGACGCTCTGGTTCATGATTGGCCCTCCGGTCTGCTTTATGCTTTCCCTCCGTTTCCCTTGCTGTCAAAGGTAATTCAGAAAGCGCAATCCTTGGGAAGCAGAATGATTCTGATTGCTCCACACTGGCCTCATCAAGTCTGGTTCCCTTTTCTTCAACCATACATTCTGGACCCTCAACCAGATTTACTGACACACATGTCGGGACAGTTCCACCCCTCTCTGATGACCCTCCGGTTGACAGCCTTGCTGCTCCACTTCCGTCGTTAGTTAGGCTTCATAAATTTTCACCGGAAGTGGTTCACATTTTATCTTCCTCTCATAAGCCATCTACTAGGAAGATTTATTCCAGCAAATGGAAGAGGTTTTCTATTTGGGCGCATACCCAAGGAATTGATCCTTACACAGCTCCAGTCGCTTCAGTCTTGGAGTATTTGTCTATGCTCTTCCATCAGAGTTCTGCATCAGCTACCATCAAAGTTCAATTGGCTGCGATCTCTAATTTTCATGTGGCTAATGAGCCTAGTCTCATGGCTCATAGACTCTGCAAGGCTTTCCTGAAGGGTACTCTGTTACTCCATCCCCCAGTCTACAAACCTATCATGCCCTGGGATCTCAGTTTTGTTCTACAAGCCCTTACTTCACCACCTTTCGAGCCTGCAGCTACCTGTGAATTGAAATTCTTGACCTGGAAAACAGCCTTCTTAACAGCAATCACTTCAGCAAGGTGAGTCTCAGAAATTCAAGCACTCTCTATCAAACCCCCATACTTAATCTTCCATAAGGACAGGGTTTCTCTTAGACTGAACCCTTCCTTTCTTCCTAAAGTGACTTCCGTGTCTAATCTTAATCAATCCATTGAGTTGCCTGTATTCTTTCTGCAATTTTCAAACAAGGCAGAATTTAAATTTAATCAGTTGGATGTACATAGACAGTTACACTTCTATCTGCACCGAACAAACGATATCCAGAAGTAAGATCAACTATTTGTGTCCTTTTCGGAAAACAAAATTGGGTCCCCGGTCTCCAAGGTCACCATATGCAGATGGATATCTAGTTGCATCTCGTTCGCCTACCAAGCGGGAGGGAAAGATCTGCCATTTCCGGTCAAGGCTCACTCTACTCGGGCTGTTTCTACATCTACAGCTTACCAGGCCAGATTGTCAATGGATGATATATCTGCTGCAGCTACTTGGGCTTCTCCTCACACATTTGTTTCTCATTACAAATTGGAAGTGGTTTCTAGGGGCAGGTCATCCTTTGGCTCCACAGTACTCAGGAGTATTTTCCTATGAGCCACCCAGGGTGTAGGTGCTAGGGATGCTGTCCCACGGGTAAGAATGTAGGTGAGATAGGACTACATAACATCAGGAAGTTATGTACTCACCATAATGTTCGATGTATGTAGTCCATCTCTCCTCACATTCTTACTTACCCTCCCACCTTCCCCCTTCCTGGAGGATCTGGAGGTTAGGGTTTTATTTACAGAGTTCCCTTTACTTCAGCTTATTACTTTTATCTGGATGTTGTGTATGCATGGGGTATGAATGAGTATTGCAGCAAACTAGATCTGGGGATATGGAGAAGTGCACCATGGGATACCTGCTTAGCCCAGCCAATAGAAGACTTCGAGTTAGAAAAGTTTGGCTGAGTCAGAGCCGATATTCGGCTCTGAACCCACGGGTAAGAATGTGAGGTGAGATGGACTACATACATCGAACATTATGGTGCGTACATAACTTCCTGTTCGAGTCCCACTGGAAGGTCATAATGAGTACTTACACAACTGTGTGTTCCCTGTTACCTTTTCTATTTGCGAGTTGCCTACCTAAGTGCAAATACAGTTAACTACATTAGAAAAAAGTGAACATTTTAATTTGTTTCACCTTGCTCCATGCAAACAGGCTTAGTAGTGGATGGTGTGCAGCTGTCAGTACTCTGAACTGTACTGAGTGTGGAAAAATACACTTGCTACCTCACTTTACCTGTGGCAGCACGTATAAGTGCAGTGAGTTCTTGGTCACGACACAGGGAAGACCCCATCCTACTAAAGGCTTCTATTGTAGTACCTGATTTTATATTTGCATGAACAGCACAGTTACTGGATAATGTAGGCAATCATTAATATATGAGAGTTTCTATTTGTGAAGAGTTTTTTCATTGACAAGGGTTGCTGCTTCTATTTTTTGTCATACATGCTACACACTCTAGCTGGCTGCCTTTTCTAAGTGCTTAAATAGCAGATTTACAGACTGTATGTTGTGTAGCAAAGAATGTGAACTAACAGGCGTATTACCTGTCTCTCTAACATCTGTAAACCTACATTTCAGTAACTCCACAATTGCATGCAAACACATATCTCTTAGTTTATTTTTCTTTCTCTCCTATACTGTTTATTTTTCTTTCTGTCCTATACTGTGGAACCCACCATTTTTGTTTTTAGTAATCACAAACTTACATACCTACAAATATCTCCTGTACGCTTTCTTATTGTCTTGTTTAAAGGCTAGAAAGGTGAAATGCACAACTGTGAAATACAGTGCACTACTCTTGTTTGCCAAACATTACTTACATTGGGTGAGTATAGATAAATAGTACTAAACTCAACTAATTCAACCATCAAGATATCCTTATTAACTTACTCTGTCTCTCTCTCCCTGTGAAACAAGAACATAGTAAGTCTGACTATTGCTGCTCCAAAAGTTATATCCCACTACCTAAAGAACTTGCACAGCTGAATTTCACCTGCAGTTGCAAAAGTTCACAAGGAAAAAAACACTTTGTTAAATCTATGTAAGACAATTTCCAAGACTCAAACTAATACTTTAATTTGATAAGTCATGCACTAGTGTGTTCTGCTTGTAGTGTTGAATCTGCTGGAAGGATATCCCCACCACCACTTACTCTCCCACACTCAAAAGCCTTTTACTGCTGAAGGTGAAGCTACATTAACACTTCAGCATATTTTACTCTCATCAGTGTAATAGATCCCTGGAAAAGACCTCGAAAAGACCATAACTATAAAATGAAGTGCTGTGACTCGAGTCAAGTTTTTAGAGTTCAGTCACCTTGTCTTTGTATCCATGAATGCTCTACCTCACTGATTCTTTATGGTGGTAAACCATTGGGGGGGGGGGGGTTCTTCCCACTCCATTTGCTTCGCTCACTCCACTCCCCTGACCCCATATCCCACCCTCCCCCAGCACCTCTGCTCATATTCCAAGCAAACCACTCCCCGTCATTCTTATGATCCAATTATATACAACTGTACCTTGTCCACACCCACATTTCAGTCACACCTTACCTACGTTTATTTAACCAAACTTCTCTGTTTTCCCATACATCCATCACCTTGAATTCTCAACTCCCCTACTATAATTCTTTGCAGCTTACTCTGCTTTACCATCACAATACTATCACCACCTCAAACTGTCTTACTTTAACTCCAGACGTACCACCTTCTCTTCTGTTGTACACTAACATTGCACCATAATTTTACTACTGACCAGTCACATCTCCCCCACCCTTCCTTATCACAAACCACAGGGCAAAACACCTAACCACATTGTCAAAGCCCACCCTGAAGTCAAAACATTTCCAACCTTACCTTCAGCTGCACACATATAACAAGATAACATAATCTCTGTTTATACCTGATATTACATTCTAACACATAAATACCACTTTTACTATTATTAAATCCACTATCACAGTTGTCATGCTCCTCCTTCCCTGCCTAGCTTCTTTACTCTTAATTCTCAACCTCACTACAGCTATATCCTCGCTTACCCCCACACACCAATACACATCAACAACCTCCTCCAACCATCACCCCAATAAACAACACAGCTTCTCACATATCTCCTCCCAGCTTTTCCCCTATACCCTCCCATATTATTCAAGCCATAAATTGGCCTTCTCACCGCCTATGAAACCACACTTGACATCAGTACCACCTTGGAATAAAAAACACTTACCATGGTACTCCTTCCTTATTACCTACCTACTCAAATGTGAAGACATACATCCTAACCCTGGCCCACCCTCTAATCCTAACCACAAGAGTAACCCCAAAGATTTAAACATACTTAGACTGAACCTTAGAAGTATATGTAATAAAATATCCACACTGCATACCTGGATGGATAAAAATAAACCTGACATACAAGCCCTTACAGAAACATGGCTATACCCCGGTATAAAAGACTCAGAAATAATACCTCAAAACTTTGCAATAACCAGAAGAGATAGATCTAAAAAAGGGGAGGGGGGATAGCCCTTCCATATCCCTCTATGCTAAGCATCACACCCTACACCAGTAATATACCCACCTTTTCCAATGCTGAGGTACTAATCTCTTTTTTGAACCTCAGCATATCAAAAAGAATTTGTATAATGGGGCGGCTGCGATGGTGCAGCAGTTAGCATTACTGCCTCACAGCAAGAGGTTCTCCGGTTCAATCCTCAGCTGGGGTGCCTTCTGTGCGGAGTCTGCATGTCCTTCCTGTGGCCGCTTGGATTTCCTCCAGTTTTCTCCCACATCCCAAAGACATGCTGTAGGTGGATTGGATATTCTAATATGGCCCTAGGCATGAGTGCATATTTGTGTGTACCTTCTGTGGAAGGTTCGGTGCCAGGCTGGAAACTCGACACTGTAAAACTCCACTGCCAATCATGAGTGGACAGGTGATCCGTTGTGGCGACCTCTAACCAGGAAAAGTCAAAAGAAGAAGAAGAGGTAATATATATCCCACCAGGTAACAATATACCAGTGTTGGAAAATATTTTGTCCTGGACATCCCAAACAATAAACCTCAAAACAATAATCTTAGGAGACGTAAATATAGATTGACAAACCATAACTTCCAACTCCCCCACAAATAGTATAAATCTGTATGTTTTTTCTCAGCTTATCAATACTCCAACAAGATACAGCAAAGATCTTACCTGCCAATCCACCCTAGACTGGATCCTAGTAACCCACCCCACCATTTACCCCTCTTCTGGTACATTGTTTAGCTCCCTCAGTGAACATCTGCCAGCGTATTCCCTTAGAACAAACTTCTACCAACTAAGGGTACACACTGTAAAATCAGTTAGGAACTCAGCTCATTTTTGTCAGCATAAATTCAACAATCTCCTTCATGAAGTAGACTGGACACCCCTTAAGCAACTATCCCTTAATGATGCTGTACTATACTTTAATAACACCTTCTTTCACATACTTAATCCCCCAGCTCCCATTCATATGAAAAGAATCAAAAAGAACTCAGCTCCATGGCTCTTTAAGGAATGTAAACACCTGATGAAGCAAAGGGACCTAGCCTGGATAACATAGAAACAGAACAAAAATGAACAAAATCATGTCAATTTCAAAACCCTACATAACAAAGTGACAAAACTAATCAACAAAGATAAGTAGTCATACAATTTCCATCACAAATAGCTGAAAACTTAACAAGCACTTCATAAAATCAATATCAGACCTACTAACACCCCTAATGCTGGACCCCCGAACCTATTCAGATGCCAACCTGACCATCAGCTACTTCTAACCCTGTCATTACTAAGCCCTCTACTCATCAAAATGTCTTACAAACCCCATTCTCACTTCAGCCCATACCTACTGACACCATTAAGAAACTGCTACATAAACTAAAGCCCTGCTGTACCTCAGCTGATAATCTTCCACCACACTACCTCAGAATGGCTGCTAATTCAATCACCTACCCAATCAGTATTCTTATAAATAGGTCTTTATCTGAATCAAAAGTACCTACCATATGGAAACAATCTCACATCACCCCCATCCACAAAGGAGGCAACTCTTTTGATCTATCCAATTTCCATCCTATATCCATCTTTTCACCCATATCCAAAATTCTCGAGAGGGGTATCCATTAGCAGGTAATGCACTATCTATTGCAAAACAATCTTTTATCCAAATCCCAACATGGCTTCTGACCTAGCCACAACACAGCTACAGCCCTATTATCTTTTACAGACACCATAAGCAAGGCCAGAGATGTAGGATACTATACAGACTCAGTATTCCTTGATCTCTCCAAGGCCTTTGACACAGTGTCTCACCCCTTACTATTAAACACACTGCTTAACTTAGGCTTCTCACATAACACAGTAAAATGGTTTCAGAGCTACCTAAAGGATCGTAAACAAGCAGTGAAATGGTCCAATGAACTCTCACATTTTCTCCACAACTTTACTGGAGTCTCTCAAGGCTCCATGCTAGGACCCCTACTCTTCAACATTTTCACAAGCAACCTTCACACTGCCTCTCACCCTGGGACCCACATTCAATACGCTGATGATTCCACCATAATCAGTACTGCTCAATCACTACCAGAACTACTTTCAAAAACTCAACAGTCCTTTACTGCATTCAAATCCTGGCTAAGAAATACCCAACTCTTTCTTAATCCAAAGAAGACAAAACTAGTACTCTTTCATCCCAAGAACACCTCCCCTGTCACTGATCATTTTAACATCCTTGCATCTGACAACACTGTCATAAAAATAGTGCAGGAAACCAAACTTCCAGGAGTTATCATTGACAATAAACTTTCATTTAACCCCTATATACAGCAAAATATAAAGAAGATTCATCAAAAACTGGGACTGTTATATAGAAAGAAGCATTTCTTTGCTGCAGCAACCAAAACTACCCATGCAAAAACATTTTTACTCCCCTCCCTTATTTATGGTGCTCCTATCCTAACTAACTTGTAAACTTCTACCATAAACAAGATGGAACAGTGCTACAACAAAGTTGCAAAGTTTGCCACAAACTCTAACTATCACACACACCACTGTAAACCACTCCTAGAACTAAAATGGCTTGAACTCCCAAACCAACTTGCCTTTTTTCAGCTATCCACCTTGCACAACCTTATTTTCAAGCCTACTGCTTGCCCTGCACTAACCAATCTAGTCACACCTTACACACCAAATAAGAGCCCTATGATCAGAAGACAAAAATCTCTTAGCTATCTCAAAACCCACAAGAAAACCTGGTCACTCGCTGTATTTATACTCGGTCTCTAAACTTTGGAATTCACTACCTCTAGCTACCAGGCCTATGCTTGGCCTAACACATTTCAAAGCCTGTTTAAAAAAATCATCTCAAATGGCATGGGTCTGCTTCTGTATAAAGCCTGCCTGATGCTCAGCACTTCCTCTTCTTCCACACTAGCCTCATCCTCCTCTTCTGTCAAATTTCAATCCTTCACAGTTTGCAAGATCCTAAGGCTTTTCTGACTCCTTCTCTGTTTCTATACCATTTCCTTAAGCTACTGCTCAGGCTGTATTGCTTCTATTCTTTTTAACTCTCACTATCTTTCTGGCTATTATTTTCCTAACGGAAACTAACTTTCTATTCATTTATTTATTCATTTTTTCATGTACTATAGCAGTCAGTGTCACACTTTGCTCTACCTACGTATTATTTTTTGGATACATCATGTATAGTGACTGTTATTGTCTATAATGTTTTTAACTCTATAGAATTGCCTAGATGTGTAGTATATATTGTAACATTGATTGTTCTTTCAACTTATTTTGCACAGTATTTCTGATGTGATTTGTATTGTATTGTATTTTTATTGTACAGTTATGTGGAGCTTTTCTCTCTGGGTCTCTGCTGAAAATGGGTTCTGTAGACTCAGTCAGACCACCCCGGTAAACAAATATCAAATAAATAAATAAATAAAGGTAATACTGCATACCAATAGCTCAGTAAAGCAGGCTGATTAACAGAAAGGCATCATTACTGCTTGCATACACATACTGTTGTAGGTATCATTAATGACTGACATATGAACCCCTGTTGATTATGTGTGTAACTGGTACAGCATGACAATGATGATTTATATAATAAAAATGCATGTCTCTGATGGATATAATAGTTTACCGACAATCATCTACACCCCTCCAATAATACAATTATAACTGTAAAACAAAATGTGTTTTGAGGAATGTTTTCCTAAAGTCATGCAAGTCTACCCCTTTCCAATATATTGTCAGACATTAGTCCTGCAACACACCTGAAAATGCATGAGCCAGGACCTTTTAACGTCACACACATGCAGGACTAATTGAAGTATAGCACCAGTCACTCTTTAAGCCATATATCTGTAATGACCATGGTTGCTAAGCACTTATGTGGCAATAAGGACTAATCACCTGAGTGGAAATTTATGCATTCCCTTTTACATAGATTTGAATCCCACTTTGTACAAATTATTTTTAACAATGTGTAAGTTCCAACAGTTATGAACCAAGTCATCCCTTTGATCCCTCCAAAGTTAGGGTTTAAAAGCTAAGCCTTTGAGAATTTCATTGTTGACCACTGGACAAAGTGTGACCAGCTATAGAATTGCACATGCCAAAGATCACTGCCAAGTGTCACATCATCAATGCTGTTTCATAAACTCCCTTCCTCTTAGTTTGGCAATGTTTCTTTGCTTACCATCTCACAATGAGGTTGGCATGGTTGTGCATGTTTGTGCAGTGGTTATGAAATGCTGTATTACATTCTGGCGGGAAACCATTACTACTTTTGTTGGAGGACATTAGCAGACATGGCAGAATATGGCAAGGATGGTTCCAAATTCAGGGCACAGAGGTGAGGTGTGGAGAAATCAAAAGTCTTTGTTGTACTCCTTGCTGGGTGCTACAACTGCAGGAAGACTGCACTGGCTCTTAGTACAAAGCTGAGGCTTGGAACAGTCTAGCCAAGGCTGTCTCTAGTGCAGCTGGCATACCATGCACTTGGGAGCAGTGTAGGAACCACTACAGTGACCTTAAGAGGTGCAAGCAGGCACAGCTAAACCAGTGGCTGAATGAGTTTCGAATGAACACTCCCCCACAGTTGTGTGAGTATACAGATCAAGCAACTTGCAAAGATATGCATTGGTGTAGATAGTCGACTAGTATGCATAATGCTATCATGTCTTTTCCTCTCTCAGTCTTTATTTTACAGCTGCAGAGAAAATCGTAGTGAACTGAGGGGCACATGCTGAGAGACTGGCACTATTCAGAGAGGCAAGGGGTATGTCTGCAGCACAATTGAACCTGATTGTAGTGCATATTGTGATTCAATAGATCAATATTAACTTCAGCATGCTTATCTTAACTGTAATAGCAAGCATGCATGCTTTCTTCTGTAGCTACTGCTGATTGTGTTAGACAAGTGTAATAATATATTCAGATTACGTGGGTTTATTTTCCACAAGTAAGCTATAGATTCACATTCAACAGGTATAATTTTTACAGTTTTTAAAGTTGAAATGCAATAATATTGGCTTTAATGCCATGTTATTAACTTACTGTCTAGTATATTTGAATGCATCTATGGAATATGTGCATATTCCAAGAGTTACTTGTACCAATTCACAATCATCTTGGACTTGTGAAAGCTCTATAGCTAGTATAATAATTAATGTCTCTTTATTGTAATTAATGAATGTGACACATGGGTTCATAGGTTCAAAGGTGTTTACTAGGTTAAATAACCACAAGGGATTTTTGTAAGCCTAGCCATGCATCGCAAATTTTTGACAAGTTCGAGTACCCTTGATAAGTGTAAGCAGGGGCTTGGGAGATAAAACATTTACAAACAGGGGCCTGGGAGATGAACCATTTACAGGCTGCCTGTATCCATTAGAGACATAGGCACCAAACCAGGGATGAATTTCCTGTTTCCCATCTATTTGTTATTACAAAAACTCTTCAGTTCAAAAAATAATAAAAAAAAACACACGTAGCAAAGGTAGTAGACTCTTTTTACTTCACCACAAAATCATCTGGTACCTCGGCCTCGTGCCTTCAAGGATACATACATCCAAATGCATTCTACTTTTATATCAGGTGAAACCATCAATCAATCAATTAATTAATGCCTAAACACTTAATATAAAATATAAATCTCCCATTGCCTTAAACCTAATAAAGTGACACATGAATATTATTTAAATACATTTTCCTATTTTAACTATTGTTATATTTTTAAATACATATATTATAACATTTATAACATTTTATAAAATTTTGTAATACAAACATTTTATACAAAATATAACACATCTTAAACATTTACTTAAATATATACTTAAATATAATCTGCCTCTAAATTTAACCCTCTGGGCATCAAAGTGCCATAATTTAGAATCATTTTACTTTCAAGCACATTTAATTTTTGCTTCAACTCACAACTTTTTGCTTGGAAAGGCCTTGCCAAAACACAAAGGAAAAAAGTGGAGTCATCTCCCCATGTACTTTACAAAAATCACCTGCCACAGGGCTCCTATAATTCTTATTTTGAATATCACCCAAATGTTCTAAAATTCTAACCTTAACAGCTCTTTTAGTTTGACCTGTGTACCATTTTGTTTTTTCACATCCACATCCTACAGCATACACTACTCCACATGAATTACAAGTAAACCTGTCTTTGCTTGAAAATTTCCTGTTATTAGACCTCCTAAAATGTTTCTAATTTTATGACAAACTTTGCATTTTCTACAAGAAAATGAACCCATAACTAATTCACTCAAGCATAGATCTCCCCTCAACCGCCTGTAGGAGACAGAATACAGGGATAGGGCTTTGAGGCGGTCTGCATAGGACATGTTACTTATGCCCTGTATTCTTTTAATGAGGAACCTCTGTGGACATTCCAGTTTTTGGATATGCCTGGTAAGGTACATACCAAAGGGGGCATTGTGTGCAATGATACATCTGATGTACGCTGAATACAATTGAACAATGACTTCCTTGGATGCAGATGCCAATTTTGTTTTTTGTTTCAAAAAGAGAGGAATGCTGGGGAAAGAACCTAGGAATGCAAGAGTTAGGTAGGTAGGGTAGGTGAGGAAGCAGGTCCAGAAAAAAACAGGAACATGCAGGACTCACCCCACCCTTTATCTCTTTTAGAATCACAATGATCTGATGAAATACCTTTCTGCCAACAAACCAAATGTATTTAAGCCCAAGGAAGTGGGCCAACTGATGTGGACAGCCTGCCAACCCTCCTCCTCCTCCTGCTGCCGCACCAACACTCAGCACCTCTGGGATGCAACCTGGTAGTACTGCCTCCACAGCCCCTATCCTACCTGTTCCATCAGGTAGCAGTGCCCCAGCTGGTGGTGCAGTGGTACCCTTCAGGAGTACTGGTGGAGGTGGTGATTATATTACCCACCAGAAACTGCCAGGGATGTTGTATTGTCTAATAGAGAGTGGCATTAGTGCCCACATCAGCTGACTGGAGAAGTTGCTTCTAAAAATAGAAAAGAGACTCCCACATCAAGTTGTCTCACAGGCAACTGAGGAAGGGGACAGAGATGACAGTTCTGAGGGTGAGGACTAGATTCTCACTGTTCCCACACTTAACGGCATGTGCCACTGATGTTCCCTACCTATCCTCAATCATGATGTCCCCCGAACCTTTTGTGTCCATCATCATTCCTGTGTCTGTCTTGTACATCCTATTTTTCTGCACCTGCTTACTCCCCCGTCCTACCTACCTGACCCTCACATTCCTAGGTCCCTTCCTTGACAATCCTCTCTTTCTGAAACCAAAAAAAAGGGCACCTTGATTTGGTCCATTTGGCTGTACAACATTATTGCATTGTTGTTATCCATCCGTGTTGTGGTGACAGTCCAAATAAATCCGATTTTGTCTACAGAATACAGGGATTCATTGTGGTGAAGAAGTGGCCATCTATGGTTCTTTCCTAATTCCTGCCTGCAAATGCCTGTATTGCTTCCTCTTTATTCTTCCCTTTCTTGCCCCCAAAAATGGCCCATAAAAAAGCCTTCACTTTTTGTTCTATGCATTTGCACGAAGTTTGGCATCGTGCACCAATGCCAAATGGTGGTGAATGGCTTCTCATGTACTGTGGCAAAACTTGGTGAGTTTTTACCACCACTGTACTAGTCTAGTTATCTTGACACAGAGGTGCTTAAACATGCTGCACTGTAGGAGTACAGAGTGAAGGCCGAATACAGGCACTACTTTGAAACAGTTACTCTGATGGTTCTTAGACTGCTGAATGGATGAAACAAAGTGTAGCTTCTATGTGGAGTGTTGAATGAATCAATTGACTGTTTTTTTTTTACCCTAGCATCAAGGGTTTGATTCTGATACATCTCACATAATTTCTTAGTGTGATGTTATACGTATATGATATGTTTAATCACCCACATCTTAACATTTGTCACATGTATGAGTTCTCTTGGGGATATATTTAATACTGGCCAAAAAAGACTATTTCAAGTGACATGCATCCCCTCAACTATGAGATATTTATCTGACCTTGTTCTGTTTATCATAAACCTTTTGTCTCTTTCCTAACCCTTCTTTACCCCTCTCTCAGTCACTTCTTGCTACAAAAGATGGCAGCTTAATAATAACAGTCCAAAAACATGTCCATAAATTTTATATTATACCAAACATTGTTATGTGTCTGTCTCTCCTTGTATTCACCCCTTCACTCAAAACTGTCTTTACGTATGTATTAGTCTGATGGATGTAAACGTCATCTAATGATTTCTGCATGCTGTCATGACTGTGGATAATACCAACATGTTACCTTGATTCAGTTGATTAGCAGTATTCCTGTAGTGTGCATGATTTCAAAATCTGCCGTAGGATTCCCTTTGTGTCATGTTCAGATTATGATCAGATGTGTAAACATACATTTGCATCTTGTCAAGGTTTATAACCCAGCAGTAGGGGATAATGTTAAGGGCTGTTTTCAGAGGTCTCTTTCCTGTGTATCTGTTGCCTGTCCATCTGTCTACCCCTTCTCCTACATAAGTATGGTACCTCTGCCTACCAAGGTAGACCACAATTGATATAAATGTCAAAAAAATCAATTCCCACTGTTCATCTAATATGATGTGGAAACTGTCCTTAGTGTGAAGAAGCATACTGCACACACTTTTCAGGATATCCAGCTCTACACAAATAGCATATCTGACGAGTCACACAAATCATTTCAAAAGATATACACTTGGGCTTCAGGCCAGTCATTTTACATTAAGAAGGTTTGTGGTCTGCATTCTTGTGGGAGAAGAGGCTGGACTCTGCCCTTCTGAGCTGGGAATTTCTGGTTAAAGGCTTATTGTGCCTGCTTATTTGAACTGTTTCTTTCTGATGTTTGTGTGCCTTGTTTGCTGTAGCCCAGAAGTTAGTAGTTTATTGGCCATTTTGGGCTAATTTCTATCTCTTTCATTTCCCTGCTATAAAAACTGCATTTGCGCATTTTTTTGCACTTGTATTCAGCTCAGAGAGTGCCTGTCAGGTGTCCTGCAGAGTTCTACAGCAGCAGAGAGACAAAAAAAGAGAATTTGGAGTGATTAAGTATCATTTTTCTGCATTTTCTTGCTGTCTTTAACTAATTCCGCCTAAAACACCAATTCTTTTAGAATTTCTGTGATTCAAAAAGCTTGTTTCTGTAACATATTGTACTTATTTGCTGCCTGCACTTGAACCAAGTCATTTTTGTGCTTAAATAATCTGTTTAACTGTTGTAGGCTGCACACTAAAGTGCGATAGCCATTTCTGTGCATTTAAAGTGTTTTTTTATTGTATTTGCTTTATTTTCTGAAAAAAAAAAAAAAAATATATATATATATATATATATATATATATATATATATATATATATATATATATATATATACATTTGTTTACCGCCTTTCTGAACTAGTATAGTCCAGTTTTAGGTTACTGCTGAATTCAGGGCTGTGTTACAACTTTCTGTGTTGCCCATACCTTACTTGGACAGAAGGAAGTTTCTCTGTTCACCTGTGAGAGTGGGGAGCTTTGAGCAGCCTATCTGTCCCTGGAGTAGTGGTTTCAGCCCAGAAGTTAGTAGTTTATTGGCCATTTTGAGCTAATTTCTCTCTCTTTCATTTCCCTGCAATAAAAAATGCATTTGCGCAGTTTTGCGCACCAGGCAGCTCTGGTTAACTAGGGTTAAACTATCCCCGACTCCACGAAGTCTACTCTTCAATTTTCCCTTGGAACTAGACAAACTTTTAACTTAAGCACTCAAACCATTCATTTCACAGCCCAGCACTTGCTCAAAACTAATAGAAAGCACTAATTAACCATAGCACTAGACCCCCAATACTGTCCAGAAGGACAAGGCTCTCTATTCGTCCCTACCAGCCAATCAGTAAAACAGCTCACTTTACCTATTCAGGCATGTCCAAAGGGCAGTTTCAGGTGTACTCTTCAGTCCAACTGGTGAATATGGGCATTTTGAGGCAATGTTACAACTGCCTCATGTACACAGACAGCCCTCTCCTGTTACCACCAAACACTAATATATGCAAGAGATGCAATTATACAGCCAAACTGGAGGCAAAGCTCTCACAACCCAAGACTGGAACTGACTGTCAAGAGGAGAAGGAAAATACTTGCAACACACCATCAGTCTCACATAGACCTACTAAACTAACACCAGCAAATAACACACATAAATACACGAAAACATACTCGGAGGCTCTAAATAAAAATCTGCAAAAGCAACAGAGACCTCCATGGCAGACACCCAAGCAACCTCCACACCCCATCACAAACCATGAAACACATACTTCACATAATCAGTGTGCCATGCAATCACAGCCCTTAAGGCAAAATAACATACCCAACACACTAGTAATAGGCGACTCTATAGTCAGACACACTGATGTCCCAGTAACTGGACAAGGAAAAGGTTACAGTTAGCTGCCTGTCAGGTGCCAGGATCCACCACATAACACAAGCACACAGGTCACTCCAGAACAAGTACAAATATGACTCTGTCATTGTCCATGTTGGTGTGAATGATCTGAGATGTACCTCCCTGGACTACATGAAAAGAGACATGGAAGAGCTCTCTGATCACATAGTCCAAGCTGGTATGACCCTGACCAGCATCCTGCTCTCACCAAGAATGATGTCACAGTATAAAGAAAAAATGAACAATTTCAACAATTGGCTAAGTTTCTGGTGTCATTCAAAGGGGATCCATTATCTGCCCGCCTGGGATGACATGCTCGACAAGCCACGTTGCTTCGCAAGAGATGGCTTGCACCTGTCACACTTAGACTTTCAAATACTGGCCAAGGCTTTTGTTGGCTCCATAGTGCCTTTTTTAGGCAAGGCTCAAAAGACAAACCCACCACTGTAAATAGCACAAGTAACCAAAAACTAAGGGTAATGCTACTCAACGCCAGTAGTCTAAACCTCAAAATGCATGCACTCGAGGCACTCCTCAGTATGGAGAGCATCGATATCTGTGCAGTAACAGAAAACTGGTTTAAGGCTCCAGAGAGCACCCCAGCACTACCAGGCTATAACTCATACCATACTTTTTGGCCACAGAACCCAGACCAAAACACAAAAGGCGGGGGTGTATCCATATTCATCAAGGATACCCACACCTCCAGGTTATTGGTGCAGCACAATGCCTCAGAGATCATCCATGTGCAACTAACAACGGGCAAAACTGCAATTCATATTGTAGCTTGCTACAGATCACCCACCATGACCCAGGACCCCCATTCCGCATTTCTGGAGACACTGGAAAATATGAAGGTCCTACCAAATGCCCTAATATTGGGTGATTTCAATTACCCAAACATTAACTTAGAGAACTATTCTAGTGCTAACTCCCTTTCCCAGCTCTTCCTAGAATTTATAAACTTGAATGCCTTGGATCAACTGGTCAACACCCCCACCAGAGGTGATAACATATTGGACCTGGTCATCACCTCTCTGGTTAGATCAGACCATAGACTAATCACTCTGGATATCCACATTCCACTCCCACCCCCAATCAAGGAAACCACCATGAAAAACTTTTTAAAAGCAAACCTCACATTACTTAAGACCAAGGTGGAAAGGTTCACAGCTCCCATGCTAAAGGACAATGCTGTCCAAACTGCTGAATCCCTTAAAAAGGCACTCTATGAGCACCTGCAAGAATGCATGGATCATGCTATCCCAACAAAAACCAAGACTCACTCCTCCAAGAAAAGGAAACCAGTCTGGTGGACCCCTGCCATAAACAAGCTATACAATAGAAGGAGGAAACTAGTATAGAAAAGAGTAAAATCCCAAGAAGGGAAGACATCCCTGATCAGTATCAGCAAGAAACTATGATCCCTCATAAAATCATCCAAGACTAGCTTCGAAAGAAAAATTGCCAAGGACTCCAAAGATAACCACAAAGTGTGCTTTAGATATGTCAAGCACCTAAGTGGAAACTCTCAGATCTGTTCTGAGTTAGTGCAGAATGGCACAAAATACCACTGAACCGACTGATATTGCCAACATTCTGGCAGACAGGTTTAGTGCAAACTTCACCCCCCTCTCACCCCCTAAAGGGCCCATAACCATACCAGAAGAATGTAGAGCCCCAGCAATCACTGACACACAGGTTAAAACAGCACTATCCAAAGCCAAACACACAGCTTCAATGGGACCGGACGGAGTCCCAGGCTGTGTCTTACATGAACCCCAAAATTAACAAACCCCTCACCTAAACACACTGTTCAAACTCAGCCTCTCTACAGGCTACGGACCCATAGAGTGGTGCACAGCAACAGTTATCCTGCTCCACAAAGGTGGAGCCACAATGGACCCTGGGAAATATCACCCTATAAGCCTGACTAGCCTGCAAGGCTATGGAGCATATCTTCATGGAACTCATTAACAGAGACATTGGGAACCTCCAAACATTGGACCCTACCTAGTTTGGCTTTGTTAAGGGCAGATCATGCCTCCTAAACCTGGTGGACTTCTTTGAGACAGTTACCAAGGCTTTAGACAAGGGAAAGGAGGTCTGCGCAGCCTACCTAGACCTCGCAAAGGCTTTCGACACCATTCCCCATTCTGGTATTATAGACATGCTCACCAGCCTGAACATAAACCCCTACATCATGAGATGGGTTGCCAATTGGCTCATGGATAGAACCCACACAGTGAGAGTTGCAGGCTCTAGGTCTGACTCTAAACCAGTTACAAGTGGCGTCCCCCAGGGCTCAGTCCTGGGACTCCTCCTGTTTGGTATATACTTCTCAGAGGTACAGGCAAGCACAGGAGGACTATGGCTGACCAAGTTCACAGACTGCTGCAAACTGGGGGCCATAATTGACTCTCCGGCTGATACAGGCATCCTCCAGAAGGGTCTTACTGAGACGGATACCTAATGCCAAAATCATGGCCTCAAGCCAAATGCCAAAATGTGCATAGTCATCCCCTTTGGAAAAACAAAGTACCCACAAATTACCACATACATAGTAGTCCCCTAAATACAGAAAATGAAATAAGGGATCTGGGGACCCAAGTAGATAGTTATCTCTCCTTTGATAATCATATTGCCAAGGTGGTTGGAAAATCCTTCTATGTGGCCCACCTAATCACAAAAGGGTTCACATCTAGAACAAAAGAGGTTATTGTGCCCCTCTACTTATCACTCATCAGACCCATCATAGAGTACAACATCCCATTTGGGATGTACCTTACAAGACACCTGCAATAGCTGGAAAGACCACAGAAGTTCCTCACCAAGAGGATTACTGGCCTCAAACAGATGCCCTATGCAGCTCGACTGAAGAAACTCCAGCTGTACTCGGTTGCATACCACCTACTCAGAGGTGATCTCTGCCTGACATACAAGGCCATGTACAACCCAGAGTTGATGGACATGCTCCACCTAAAAAAAAACAAATCCCGGATAGCCACATGCTCTTGGGATCTAAACCTCACCATAATGATAAATAGGACTTGCTGGAGGGATAGATTCCTGTCCCAGAGACTTCCCATGTTTTGGAACAGGATTCCAGTCTACATTAGGCAGAGCCCTTCACTAACACTCTTCAAGAGAAACCTTGACAAGTGGATGGGAAACAGAACATTTACCCTGGGGATCACTGCAGTGGCTCTGCTGAACAGAGGTACAGAGAACTAATGGCTGTGCTGGACAGAGGCACAGGGAACTAATCCAAGGGGGTGGCAAAAGCCAACACATTCTGGCTAGGCTTACATATGCCCTCAGGCAGATAGCCTAGTACTTACCTATGAACCTATATACCTACCACCCCTTGTCATTTGTAGCAATCTGTACACACAATTAACTTGTGATTTGTAGTGAGGCTTGCAAAACAGTTGTAGAAGTGTATTGAGGTAGGCATTACTGATATAATTTGGGGAAGGCAAATACTTTAGTGTAGTTATTGATAGTCACATTTACAGTCCTGATCACATTTACTTAGCTAATGACATCTTGACACCATCTGTAAAAAAGAAAATCATCTGGATTTGAATTCAGACTTCTCTTAGTGTTGGCAACCATCCAGAATTCTTCTGGACTGTCTGGAATTAAGGGACACTGTCTGGAATCTGGGGACTGCACTATATTGTCTGGAAAAAATCTTTTATTTTAATAAAAAAAAAAAAATTACTTTTTTTTAAAGGGTGTTCTTCTTTAAGAATGCCCTTTGCGTCTGGTCGCACTCGCACAGACTGTGAGACCAGACGCAACAGATGCAGAAGGCAGAAGCTGAGATTGTTTACGTCTTTGTTTTCTGCATGGGTGAATTTGAATTCCAGAAGGTGTTTGGACTGCTTAGCAGCTGCAGACCACCAAACAGTCGGACAAGTGAGAGGTATGTGTGTGTGTCTGTCTCTGGATGCATGTGTTTGTGTGTATATCTACTAGGGTTGTCACTCTAGGGGAGTTAGATTGGTATGAAATCATGAACAAGTCTTAGTTGGGAATAGCCATTTGGAAGCAGTTTGAAGATTACTACTGCATGATATTTCCAGTTTGTGTTCAGGAAGTTCACCCTATCATCTCCTAATTTTTGGTTACTGCATGATATTTCACAATATACATGCAGTAGTACATATACAATGATATGAACATATACATAATATGCTAGTATAGGATGATAGGAATAGTTGAATGTTGTAAATAGTTAATGGAATTTACTAAAGGCTGAAATATGATAATAATGATGGGGAGATGAATTCATATATGTATTGATTTCAAGGAGAAAGGAGCAAAGTCATCTAATTAAATGCTCTGGAAAACAAAAGGGGGATACATATTCATTTATTCATTCTTTGTTGATAGGGTTAGTCCCACTTAGCTAGTACCTCTTTTCAGGGGAGGCCTGTGGTATTTGGGAATTTTGGCTTGGGCATTGGGGAACTTTGGCTACTTTTCAAAAGGTGCCCTGGCAAGGGAGCCCGCAGGATTTTTTGCAGGGGGGTGCAAACCCAGATCCCCACCCACATAGCTCTGCCCGCCCCCTGCCAACACAGCCACGCCCAAGTCCACCCACCCCAAGCCCCGCCCACACAGCCATTCCAGTGTCCCATTACTTGGCTATTTCGCCCCATTTGCTGTAGACACTGTTCAAATCTGTGTGCATACTGTTTTATGCTTTAGTTCTACAATGATTACAGGCAGTTGGATTTAATTTACAACTTTTATTTCAAACATTATAGCCCAAACACAGACATTTACTAAACCTAAACAAAGCAATAGTCTTACAATGAAAACAGACTTGGCATTAAAGCTTCTCTACTTTTGAAACTCACATTCAATGAAACAGCATTGAAACCCACATTCAAAGAAAATGCATCTGGCCAGTGGCAGGTTATTTACCTTTGAACTGTTTTTAAGCAATAGTCTCCTTGCACACTGTTAGGGTCATGCAAAAGTTATTTGATTTACCTGATTGTCTTAATTATAATATATAATTGAATTATATCCCTTGTATTATACAGCAACACTTGTCTGAGTGTCTCTGCCGAAGTAAAAGTAATCTGAATAATTCCACATTAAAGATATCTGAAACTAATGAAGATGTTGTTGCTAGAAAACAACTGTATATTTCAGTGTTTCATCTACAAATTCAGTGCCTGCTGCTGTCAAAAATAAATTGCCTATGTTAAATTAAAAAAAATGGTAAGCTGGTACATTGCAATAGAAAATGGATGGCAAGCTGAAAAACAGGTTCATAGTTATTAGGCATCTCATCCAAAGAAGGACATCTTCAGGACTGCAGCATACAAATGTACATGCTGTAGGAATAGAACCTCAAGCCTCTACATTAAGATGCAAATATTCTACTTGTGGTGCTACTAACATAGCTTTAAAACTTTATACCACAATAGAGATACCATTTGCTAAACAAAACAGTTGCACATTGTAAATAGACTTGGCATGAGCAGCAGTAAACTTCGCTTCCCTTAACTCACAGTTCCTTGAAAATGCACTTGAAAATAAATTCCACCTGCTAACTCTAACTTGGGCATTTCACTTTCTCTCTCTCACAAACATACCACACCCCTCAAGGCCTCAACCTTAGTGCAAGAAATCTGGACAAAGCCTAAAATAAATAGGGACGGATTATAAATATGGCTCTCATAAACTTAGAAAATTGCAAGAGTAACAGGATTTGTGTTAGTATGCATTTTCCTAAATGATATGACGTCTAAAACTGAAATGTCTCATTATTTAGCAACTTCAATCCTTTTTAGAAGGAATATGGGGCAAAAATCTGGACATTCTGCAAAAACCTGGACAGCTGAGGGGTATGCTACCTCACACACACACACACACACACACACACACACACACACACACACACACACACACACACACACACACACACCAACTTCTTAGTGCAAGAAATACATAAAACAGATTTTTTTCAAAGTTACAACTGTAAACTCTGTGTGACCATGGTGTTGGTTTTTGACAGAAAGGTATAAAGGAACTCATGGCTATGTATATAGTTGAATCTCTCTGTACTGAACTACTCCCTACTGTAATGCTGCTTTAATAAATAGTGTTTGCATTCAGAAACTTTTACAGTTTTTATACTGAATTTTATAGTTACATGAATTAGAAAATAACCAGTTTCCTTTTCAGAGGCTAAGCTAAAAAGTCCACTCTTTACAAGCACTGCTTCCCCTGGAAGACCGATGACAGCACTCCTTTAATGCAGGATTTCAATACCTGCCACAAGTTCAGGTCTACCACCTTAGATGAAAGGGTGATGGTATCTACATATTCTTAAAGAACAATTCATCTCCAGACTTGCTAGGTGAGATAATGACGTGGAATTCCTCTACATCCAACTTAGCATTAACAAAACTCCTTACTGTGTCATACCTAACTATAGGTCCCCTCTATGTACCCCATCAGTCCATATCTCCTACCTAACTAATATGGTGGCCCTATGCATTAAGCCAATACCATTATTCTAGGAGACTTCAATCACGTTTTCTTCCAAAATTGCCATTTTGAGGAGGGATTATTAGGGGAGAGCAACATTTTGAGCCAAAATTGGGGACAATGGAGAGGTTTGAATATTCCTACATCTACAAAGCGATTTGCACATACCTCTCAACCTCTTAATGCAGGAAATCTGGACAGGGTCAAATATTGGGGAACACAAACACTACTAAAAATTGCTCTTGTATAAACTTAAGACAAGTGATAGAATAACAGGTTTTGCATTAGCATACATTTTTCTGAAGGTTATGACATCTGAAACTCAATGTCTCTCATTTAGTGACTTCATTCCTAAATTATTTGCTAGAAAATCACACATTGTATGAGGAACAAACCAAAAATAAGAAGCAAATATCAATTCATTCTGCAAAAATATGGACAACTGAGAGGTATAGTTCAACCGGGGCTGTCTAAGTTTGCTACCCTCCCCCCCTCACAAAATCATGGTCGAATGGAGCTTCCCCCCCTGCAGCCATTCCAATGTCCCATTCCTTGGTTATTTTGCCCCATTTACCATAAACACTGTAATGTGCATACTGCTTTACTTCTGCAATGATTTAGATTTCATTTGAAAGTTTTATTTTGCATTTTACAGCACAAACCCTAATATCTGTTAAGCAAAGCAATGCAGTCTCACAATGAAAATAGACTTAGCATTAAAACTTCTCTGCCCTTGAAACTCACATGCATTGAAACAGCATTGAACTGAAACCCACATTCAAAGAAAATACATTTTGCCAGTGGCAGATAAAGATTAAGTTTGGGCTATTTTCAAAATCATAGGCACCTTGAACGTGAAACATACACATGCTCTTTGATACACCTTCCTGACTGCATTACATTATATTCCTTGTACTCACATGCATTGAAACAGCATTGAATTGAAACCCACATTCAAAGAAAATACATTTTGCCAGTGGCAGATAAAGATTAAGTTTGGGCTATTTTCAAAATCATAGGCACCTTGAACGTGAAACATACACATGCTCTTTGATACACCTTCCTGACTGCATTACATTATATTCCTTGTACAATATAGTACACTTGTTAGAGGGCATTTTAAATGTATTGTTTTGAGCATTTTTCCAGTAAACAACGAAACAAAATGCATACACCAAATGACAAAACTGTCCAATTCGGAACATTTACATCATAAATAAGTCTACTCAACCTTCTATAGTCCACCAGTATCAGTAAATATGCACAATCTCTGAAGTAGTAAAATCCACATTAAAGAAATCTGTAACTAATAAAGAGGTTGCTGCTAACAAACAAGTTTATATGTCATTGTTTCATCTACAATAAAGTGACTTTTGCCCTTGAAGAATAAATTGCCTATGTTGCATGTATTAAAAAATGATAAGCTAGTAATACCACAATAGGGAATGGATAGCAAACTGATAACAGGTTCATAGTTACTAGGTATCTTTGCCAAAAGGACTGCAGCATCCACCCCTTGTATAACACAGTACAGCATCAGCAATGCATCTAACTACTGTGGGAGTAGAACCCACAACCTTGAGCATCAAAAGCAACCTGTTGTGCTATTAACAATGCAAGCAGACTAAGCATAAACAGCATTAAACTTTTGTTCCCCTGCAGCTCTCAGCTCCTTGTAAAATCTACTCGACACTCAGCTGTATCTCTGAACTATGCAGCACAAGAAATCTAGAAAAAGCCAAAATTTATTGGGGGGGTGGACAAAAGGCCAAAAACCAGGGACACATTTTAAACATTGCTTGTATAATGTTGGAAAGTTGCTAGAATAAAATGCTGCGTTACCACCATACATTTCACTGCCACATCTTGAACCCAGGGGACCCTGTGCAAAACAGAGCAACATACCACTATGCCAAATAAGCTGTTTTGTGAAAGAGGAAGATGGAAACTTAAATGGCTACCATCTAGTGAATCCAGTTCTCACCATAGCACAGCTGTCAACCTCTTAGCAAAAAACAACCGGACAAAGCTAGTATTGGGGGAATATAGCCCCCAAACATATTCAGTTCTTACCATAGCTCTCAACCTTAGCACAAAACCTGGATGAAGTCAATAATGGGGGAATACAGTCCCAAAAATGGGGACAAATTTCAAATAACCATCTTATACACTTAGAAAATTGCTATAATAAAAGCTTTTGTGTTACCATACACTTTCTGAAGAATATGAAGTCTGATATTCAAATGCGTGTCATTTTTAACATTTGTTAACCAGGAAAGTCTGACTTGGAACAAAAGCTAACTTTTAGTAGGTAAGGCACCCCAGTCAAGAATCAAACCACAGAACATGTAGCTGTCAGGCAACAATGCTACCACTGCATCAATCCACTACTGGCTTTGCAAGGGCACAAAAATACAGAAACCACAGATTTTATGAAGAACAGAAGCAACCAAGGTCAACAGTCTTTTCATATGGTAATCCATTAGCAGGAATTAAACATTAAAATGTCACCATTTAATGGCAAAAGCAATTAAAAGACTGCCAACTTACATATTCTTTTTCAGATATCTGTGGATGAACATGAAGACATTGTGTACCATCTCCCAAATGCTGGTCAACCCCTCAATTAAGCTATAAAGGAAATAAAAACGTTTGTCATTCCGACTCCTAGCAGCATCTGCTGCAGCTTATTTTATGTTTTTTCGACTGGTTTTTATTATCTTAAGTGTTTACTTTATTATAGGCAAAGTCTAAAATTTAATTTATTCTTCAGTTTATCGAACCTACCAGACACAGTAAGCCCAAAGGCCAAATGGCTTGTATGGATGCAGTTTATCACCATCCTCATAGTCACTGAAATTCTATTCAGTCTGTTTTAGTCATTTTTTTGCCATAGGCCCTTAAAATACAGATTTCTATTCTAAAAAAGGAACTGCACATTCTAGACAAAATGGCTTATCTCTGATGTAGCTTTTCTACATTTTCTTGAAAAACAGAATTTGCTGAACATAGTTATTAATTAACAGACCTGTACTAGCACATGATGTAGCTGGTAATACGGTTTTATTCATTGCTGTACATACTGCTTTGAGTTCATTCTCTCACATAATCCATGTTGTTTTGCAATGAGTTCTATTGAAAGATGCCACAGAATTTCTCTTACAATGGAATGAGGTATGTAATATACAGCTACTTTTATACTTTATTTGAAACAGGTACAATAAAAATATGGAGCTAAGCACACACACACACACACACACACACACACACACACACACACACACACTTAGGAAGGTTGGTAATGTGAGCATTGAGGAGAGTTAGGAATCTATCTGTTGACGTGTTGGGTTGAAACTGTGAACTGTTTCTTGTGGTCTTGGGTTTGATTCCCAATGTTTTCATGCACCTACTGTTCATCCCTGATTAGGTTACTTAACCAGACAGTACTCTGGAGTTTATGAAACTAAAATAGTGTTCTCAATTCTGTACATGACTGCATACCTGAAAACTCAAAGACTGAAAATGCACTTAAATGGATACAAACTAGTATTTGATGGTAGGGGAGATGAGCTTGAAACTGATTTTTTGTTTTGCTATGCAATATGTTGGTACATATTGGTTAAAGTAGGAATGTGTTTGCTTTGGGCATTTAGAAGACTGCCACATTAGTGTCTGGTTTCATATAGATAATGGTTAGTGATGGCTCCAGATGTCAATTCAAATGGGATGTGACTTTACTTGGAACAAAAACAGTCTTTAAAAGATTGGTGGAGTGGGCATTGAAAAGAATTTGAAGTCTGGTGGTTGGTGCAGCAGATGAAAGCTACAGGCTTTGGGAAGACTGTTTCATGTGGTCCAGGGTTTGGTTCTCATAGCCTTCATTTTTCCAATATGTGGCTCTGAGTGGATTGTTTAGCTGGACAGTGCTCTGCGGCTTTAGGGGAACTAGGATAGTCAATCTTGCACACCTATTGACCATCTGTTTGGTAGGGCAATCTGTGCTGACTAAACAGATGTCCATCAAAACACCATACAACAATGGTAGTGGCATCCATATATCAATAGTCAATATTTTTAAAATAAGAAAAACTCTTAATTGGATGTAAGAGAGTAAAGAGAATTAGAAGCATAGTTCAAAAGATATTTCTATTCAAACTAGAAACATGAAGTTCCATTGAAAGGAAATGGTGTACTTGTAGTTTAGTTACTTTAATAACACTGCTTTTTGTGTGTATATCAAATAAAATGAGCTTTCAGTCAGTAGTTTTCCTGTTTTCATACAACCATTCCTCTTAGGATTTTAATTATTATGGAAATCATGTTATAGGAATTAATAATAGCATGTGTATGTATGTAACTGATATAAGAAGTCTTCTTTAAAATGTGTTCCTTTAAATGTAAATTGCCACCATGGTAACAGTAAGAGAGGTAGTGTGTTTATATATTTAAAAATGCAAAAGTTACAAGTGGCTTTTTTTTCAAGAAACTAATTTATTTAAAATGCTATTATATTATTTGATTAAATACAAAGGAATATATAGCCCTAACAAGCTCTAGCTTTAAAGAAAAGACAAGGGGTACAGAAATCTTACAGAGAAACACTGCTGTAATGTCCAAAGTAATTGACTCATACAGTGATGATAAAGGTATGATACTTATGGTCATTGTTTATTATTTAATTTATTTAACATCCGTTTACTGGGAAAGTCGACTTTGAATGAGATGATTTTCAGTGAAGGCCCGTGGAAAAGCACTCCAGATACATGTCTTTGTAACATGGTAGGAAACAGGAGCACCCAGAGGAAACTCGCACAAATGCAGGGAGGACATGCAGACTGTGCACAGAAGGCACCACAGCCAAGAATCAAGCTGTAAAACCTCTTGCTATGAGGCAACGATGCAAACCATTGCACTGCTATGCCATTCAATATCAAAACAGAATATTAACCTTAACAAACATACTAGATTCTGGGAATTGGAGCTAAATTCTCTAGAAAGTATCCAAAAATTTTAACTTCAGATATGGAAGAAAACATAATAATGACAGGAAACTTTAATGGTATACTTAAAGAAAATGATACCAGTGCAGTTATCAAACCTAGAATTTCTGCAACAGTGAAGAATTTAGTAAACTTTAATGACTTTATCTTAGAAACAGCATGTGTACCCCTGGTAGTAACAGGAAATATACAGATGAGGAAGAAAAAAAACACTATTAGAAAATTAAAGAGCAGAACAGTTGCTTAGAAAATGAAAAAGTAATTGATGCCTTTTAAACAAGGAAATAGAAAAAAGTATATAACATTTGTTAATGGAAATAAAGGCACAAAATAAAAGGTTGAAGGAAAATGAAGCTCCAAGTAATGACAGCATCACTTTTTTTTAATTATATAAAATATTACCTCACAGTGTTTTACCTCTCTTACAGAAAACATTTACAGAGACTAAACTGCATTTAACATACATCCATCATGGAAACATACACAATTTGTCCTTTGCTAAAACAGGATAAAGATCCATCTTTGGGTTCTTCTTCTAGATGTATGACACACACACACACCTTACTCACTCTGACAAGCGTCCCTGTTATCTCCCAGTCGCAGCTAAGGTAAACCCATCACAAAACTGAAACCGTCTGTTTCAGTTCCTGCTCACAAACCTGAAACTGTCCGTTTCAGTTCCCGCTCGCAAAACTGAAACTATGCGCACTGAGTGATGATGTCAGCACGCATCTGTGCCTGGACTTGAAGGGCGTTCTTAAAGAAGAACGCCCTAAAAATAAAAAATATATATTTTTTTAAATTTTAAACTAAAAGGAGATTAACTAGTCAGCCGATTCCAGGGGGGTGCAAGTGCACCCCCTTGCACCTGCCTGCAGGCGCCCTTGTGCCCTGGGATGTTTTACATCCACCTAAGCTACCACCAACTCAAGCAGATGGGACATTGGTTTAACATTTCATCAGAAAGATAGCACAATCAGGTGTGCAGCACCCCCCTTATGCTTCACTGCATGTAAGAAATATTAGCAAGTGTGATGTGAGGTTTGTTTGAGATTGTAGCGAATTATGGCTAATTGCAGTGTAAACCCCTGAATTGGACTGCAGCTAAATGTATTAATAATTTTTGATAGGTTATATAAGGGGAAATGGCCCAGTGATTGCTTTATGCTGCAAGTTCATCACATATATATAGAATATTCTGCAATGTTTGTCAATAAAATTATTTGCTCAAAACAGAGGTAGGAGTCCCACACATGGGTTGGGAATGTAGTTGAGAGCTTAGCTGCTATCAAGCGGCCTTGCTAGCATTCAAGGGCCAGGATCATAAGGAAGGTAGGAGGGACAGATGTAATGTGTTGCGCAATGTCCAACAGGAGTCTGAATGGCCCACTAACAACAAGTTTTACTTTGTTTCAGCATATGGCCAAGGAAGCGGGGGAACAAGGAGTGAATCCTATTAGCATGGCTTGGTGGCTAGTGGAAAGGACATGAGGAGCCAGAGGGAGAGCCTATTGTTCAACTAGGGTCAAAATGGATCCAGGACATGTAAGTGGTCATTCAACATTACAACAAACAACAGGAGGGGAAGGATCTTGAAGGGCAGGCCAGGCACACTGGTGGGCCTCCGTTCTAATGAGGAGGTCAAAGAAGAGGGAAAACTTCATGCATTCGATATGGTTTATAGGTTGCCTAAAGGGGATGTATATAGTAACAGATGAAGTGCATTGATGAGCCAACTGAATTCCCTTCTGAATGAAATGGGAAGGGAGGATGACAGCCAACTCTGTGTATGTGGAATGTACTGGGCTCACTGTTTTTATTTGATATTTCCCTGGTAGTTTGAGAGATTGGATGGTTGCAGCTGAGCCTGAGACAGTGTGAGGTCTTCCAGATTTGACAGTGTGTTTTTCACAGTTTCCAGTAGTGTTCATACTTGTTTTGGTTTATTCACATAAGCACATTTATTTCTGATAAATAATGATGCATGATAAGGAGTCATGGCAGCTGCAGCATTATCTTTGTCTACTTCTATGTTTATATGCTTTACCAAGTGACTAGGGAAGTGTCAATATCATGGCTTAGCATGAAAACCATGATGATAATGGGACTGAAGGCGATTGTGCTCCAGGTAATTTAGAAGTTGTCTGTGAATTATTTAATCAGACTCAGACACCTAGAGAGTGTTGAAACAAGAAAAATCGATCAGTACATAGAATATTAGTTGAAAAAATATATATATATATAGAAAGAGAGAGAGAGATACATATATGTATACACACACAGACACACCACAAACACACACATAGTTAGGTTCCCTGCAGAATGTTGAGTCTGTGTTTCGACAACAGCTCTTTATTCAACTGTATATGATTGACTAAATAGCTGGTAGACAGATGTGTGAAATCACAGATGAAGGGCAGATTACCAGTTTACCATTTTTTATTTTAAATAGGCAATTTATTCTTCAAGGGCAGCAGGCACTGAATTTGTAGATGAAACACTGAAATATAAAGTAGTTTGCTAGCAGCAACCTTTTCATTAATTACAGATTTCTTTAATGTGAAATTATTCAGATGACTTTTACTTAAGCAAAGATTGTGCTTATTGACTGATATTGGTGGGTTGTAATGAGAGAAGTTTGAGTGGCCTTTTATGGTTCAAATGTGCCGAACTGGGCAGTTTTGTCATTAATGGTTCATATGTTTTGTTGCATTGCTTACTGGAAAAATGTTCAAAACTATAAATTTAAAACATGCTTTAATAAGTGGTGCTGTATTATACAAAGCATATAATTTATCATATATTATAATTTAATACAATCAGGAAGGTGAATCAAAGAACTTTTGCATGGTCCTAAAAATATGTGCAAGGGGATGTGATATGAAAACAACCTAAAGGTAAATTTAATCCGTCAGTGACCAGATGCATTTCTTTGAACATGGGTTTCAATGCTGATTCAGTGAATGTTAGTTTCAAAGGTATAGAGGAGAGAAGTTTTAATGCTAAGTCTGTTTTCATTGTGACGCTGTATTGCTTTGTTTAGCAAATGTCTATCAGTGTCTGTGCTATAAAATTTGAAATACAAGTTTTAAATTAATTCCAAATATTTGTAATCATTATAGAAGCAAAGCACAAGACAATATGCATACTGAGAGGTTTGAACAGTGTTTATGGCAAATGGGAAGAAATGGAAAAGTAGCCAAGTAATGGGACACTGGAATGCCTGTGTGTGTGTGTGTGTGTGTGTGTGTGTGTGTGTGTGTGTGTGTGTGGGTGGGGGCTATCAAATTTACATGCATTTTGCTTTCACGACATGTCCAGAATTTTTAACATGGAAAGTTGGCAACCCTAACTTCTCTGTACTTTGACTAGAAGCTTGTCGCTTTTGCACAGTGTGCCTCAGAGAAATCTAAGCTGCAGTGGTATTTTCCACACTCTGTACTGTCCAGAGTGCTGATGGCTGTGCATCACTGCTGAACCTGTTTGCATGAAGGAAGGTGTACTACATGAAATTTTTCACCGTTTTCCTTAAGCAGAGAACTGTGTTTGCTTGGCACTTAACTTCAGACAAACTGGGAAGGCTAGGCCATCAGTTATTTATGTAGTAAAATTTTGGCCCCAACATTCCAAATGTAGATCATACTAACTGCCAGCAATTTCTCCCATAACTTATCTTGCAAGCCTGGCACATGAAACATTGACAACAAACAGTTGTATTTTGCAGTTAACCCCAATCAGGACAGTTAATATACAACCCTAGTTGCATACAGGTTGACAGTGAGCACCAGTGGAAACTGCTACTTCTCAAGTCCAAGTTAAATTCCTGAAATTCAAATCACATATGTACTAATACTTTTATCCACGCAAATCAGCTTCTTGGTGAAGCACTTTATGAATAGGTTTATAGCATGTCTAACTCTGGTTGATGGGCTATAATCCTTCAATACAGGTGGAGTGGTGCAGCAGTAGCATTGTCACCTCACAGCAAGAGGATCTCCAATTCAATGTTCGGCTAGGGTGCCTTCTCTGTGGAGTCTGCATGTCCTCCCTGCATTCGTGTGGGTTTCCTCCGGGTGCTCCGGTCTCCTCCCACCTCACAAAGAAATGCATCTGGAGCGTTTTTACCCGGACCTCTGCTGAAAATTAGCTTTGTTCCAAGTCGGACTTTCCTGGTTAACAAATGTTAAATAAATAAAATAAATACATGGATATGCATTCAAGAGAAGGGCAATGACATGTACTTGACTGAACACATACTTTCTGATATTCATGTTACCCTGCAACAATGCACTTACAAATGATATATCAGTACTTGAGCCATTGTCAGACTCCAGAATTACATAGCCTAACTGCATTGCTACATTTGGTATGAGTTTATTGTAACAGTAGACACTGATCATCCATGATCACATCCCATTGATATTGTCCGTAATTTGTATTAAGGTGGACAGATCTTCATCTGAATATGGAGACGCATAACTCCATCATTGCACAACTGGTGTTTCCAAATTGTGTGTATATCTGTGTGTATCAGTGTCATTGTCATCTATGCAACACCCTGGGAAACAGGTACATGTCTGTCTCACTTCTGCAATATGCATTCATGACAGCTTATTTCATCTAGGTTGCCAGGATGTATTTATATGTATTTTTGCAAATATCACAAGTCCAGTCTTTGCACCCAAGTCTCATAAAAGTGCGTGTTACCTCCAACACTATGATAATGGCATCTGCTATAAAGTGCAATGAGGTACTGTTAAAGTCAGACTTCTATGGTGGTGTGAGCATTAAGTACCATGTTCTCTAACTTGTGTAACTAGTTAGGTAGGGGTTCTGATCTCACATTTGTCAATCTGAGTGCATATTTGTGTCTGTGTCTTCATTCAGCTGTCAATCTGGAGACAGTTTTAAACCAGGATGTGAGTCCACAGCTATGTCAGTCACTCATCCCAAACATCTTCTTCTTAACATACACTAATGATGTCATCCTCTATAAAGTGCACTCTGAGGCTATTAAAGTCAGACACATGGTGGTGTTACTGTTATGTTGTATGGAATGCACCTTGTATGCCCTTCTATTCATCTGTTGCCATATTCATAAAATGAGGGAGATCTCTGCAGCAGGTGACCCAACATTGGCCAGTATACAAGTCTTTTACTACTGTAAGATGTGTGGTACATTGCATGTAAGTTGCTGTTGTATGCCAATCATACTAACTGCCAGCATGCATTTACCTCAGAACTTCTCTGCTGCCAGTCTGGAAGCTACCTTGAATGTTGGTCTGTTTATTGAGCCATTTGTCAGTCTGTGAATTCTCCAATATGTGCTTCATTGGGGAAATCTTGTTTCTTCTACCACTGTTTAGTGGTAGGGTTCATGTCATCCAAAAAGGCAAACGCCAGTGTGGAAGTCGAATTCCACATAAAGATAGCCATCTTCATGTCTGTTCTGCCTTGGGCCTACCCACAATCACAGGTCTTGCCCCATTTGCCAGGCCTTTATACCCAAGACATGTAGAAGTCGGCTTTCCTCCTTAGCCATTTACTTGGAAAATCAGTGCTTAAAGTTATTAGCAAAGAGCATGATAGCGGGATCCTTGGGGCTCGAGGTTGAGTTAATCACTAAGCAGAAGGCCAAAAAGTCTAGGCCTGAAGCTACTACTATGCCTCTTCATGTGGATGTCTGTCTTGAGTCAAATGAGAGCCCAGAGATATGTCCATTTCCCAGATTACTGGCTGAGCCCGAGGTTGAAGCTGCCTTGGATCCGGCCAGTGGCACGTCCTCAGAGGCTGAGCAGGCATCCATCCAAGATGTACAGGGGGAACTGAGGCTCATATTAACCAAAGTTCCTAAAGGGATGTCCTGGTGTGGGGGAAAATTCACTTGGATATCATTGAATGTAGGCCTATGTCTGGCCCTCCAACATTACATATGGCAGACCTGCATCAAATGAAAAAAAAAAAAACAAAAAAAAAACATTTGCTCCCTCCAAAGGAATCTCGTAGTGACTAGGAACAATTCACCCAAGGTCTTTTCAAGGCCCTTATGGCCCTCAAGCCCCCCTCTGGGGTTTCATTCCTTACTCCACCATGCACAGCATCTCCACAAAAAAAAAAAAATTCAGAGAAGAGGTTTCCTCAAATGAAGAGGCCTCCTCAGAAGAGGAATCTCTGGCCTACTCCTCACAGATCCCCTCCCCTTTAGATTATGCTTCCCTGGAGGAGGAGGACTCCAATGGAACTGACTAATCCATGGAAGAACTCTCTTTTGGTGAGATCCTAGTTAAAATGAGAGAACATTTCAAATGGGATAGCATTCAGGTATCTGAAGTACAAAAAAGATACTACAACCTTCTGCAGGTGGAATTGCCCAGCCCTTCAGCTATTCCTCCTATATTACCTGCTTTTCTGGATGCCTTCGCTTCTGCTTTGAAGGCCCTAGATTCCCAACCTTCTGATCCTAAGAAGCCTGACCATTTTTAAAAGGTCCCTAAGGAGTATAAGTTCTTGTTTAAATTGCCTTAAGTAGATCCATCAGTGATATCAGTGGCTACAGGCAAACCATCCAGATTATTGACTTCAGTTTCTCTTCTTCCTTCAAATAAGGACAGCAGGAACTTGGAAAGACTAGGCAAGAAAGTGTGCACTTCACCCATCTTGGCATTTTGAACCATTAATTATCAGACACACATGACTAAATTTGCCTTGGACTTTCTCTCTCAGTGCTCACAAGTCATTTCAGATTTACCAGACTCAGAAAATAAGACATCTGATGTTAATCTTCATTCCTTCCTTATTGATGGGTGTTGGTTCTGTCCTCGGAACTGATTCAGTCTTATAACAAGCTCGTGCCAGCCAAAAAACTCTCAAGCTAAGCTTTACCCATAGTACCCCTCTCCCAGTTAGCCCAGATCTCATTTGCCACATAGCGATCAAGACGTGTCAAGCCAGCTCTCAGCTAAGTACTATATGAATCATTACATTGAAAACCTTTTTTTTTCCCACAGACTTTCATTAATTATTTCTCATAAGACTTCTCTTCTTAGTCACTAACCTTTTTAACCACTTTTTCTGAGAAACTTTCTTCTTACCTCCTTACCAACTCAGTAATCTTGCTACCATCATTCCCTCCCTCCCTCCCTCCAATTTCTTCTCCCCACCTCTAAGGTAATCTTCATTCCATTGTTAGTATTTTTTCCCCTACCTTTAAAAAAAAAAAAAAAATTGTTTTCTATCCTTTTGCTATACAGTTTATGTTGGTATTTCTTTTCTGCTATGATTGTTGATACTTGTTAGACTAATGACTCAACTTGTTTTCCACCATGTCAGAGGAAAAAAGGGACAACCGGTTTTAAGCAATGTGACCAATGTGGTCGCAAAATGCCTAATTCAGACACCCATGTTTTTTGTGTATATTGTCTGGGTGTCCCACACCTATCTGTTCAGCCTCCTTGTGACATATGTAAAGGGTTCAGCTCTTGTACCTTAAAGGAGAGGAAAAACAAGTTGATATTTAAGGGCCTTTTAAAAACACCTTTCTCAGAGGCTATTTCTGGGTCAGAGGGCTCATCCCCTCCAAAGAGAGAACACAAAAAAGATCTCACTCTGTTCCTTACTTACCCTCTGGTGAAAGGAAGTCTGCACCTAAACCAAAAATGCCCAAATTGACACCAACTGCTTCAGCTCCAGGGCCTCAACTGCCCTCCATGGTGCCATCTTCAGTACTGAAGCTCTGCATGTTTTCACTTCGGTGCCGTCTTCAAAAAATTTGACCCCAGCATCAGCCACGGCACCAACAACTTCTACGGCACCAACTGAGCCTCCAATTTCTGTTCCACCCTATTCGGCACCAACAATAATTAATCCAGCAGTGGACACTTTCCCCCGCCCCATACATGTTGCTGGTCTTGAGGCCATGGGGCCGATAGGACAGTCTGCTCAGATCTGATACTCGCCTATGGCGGATCCTTTCTTTGGGCAGCAGTTTAGCCCTTTTTTGGAATGGCCTGGTTCCCCATCGGGAATATTGACCTGATCTACCAGGAGCCTCTTGGAATTGGACATGGTGTGTCTTGTGGATCAGCTGCTGACTGCCAGAGGGATTCCAACACCTTCCAGAACTCTCCTCCCATCTGGAGTTGGGAGTCTTTCTCCACGGACTCCAACATATTCTCCTCCTTTGACCTCATTGCAGGCATCAAAGCACTCAGCACCAACACCTCTTTCGCTTCCCACTTCTTTGGTTCCACTGGTGGGTCTCACCATGATTCCAGAGCTGACCCTTTGGTCTTTGGCTAGTTCAGAGCTGAGTCATCCTCAAGATTGTGACTGGACTCCAGGCACCATGACCACTAGTACAGCGCCTGTTTTTTCTACGGTGCTGTCTACTATGGTTCCGAGAGTCCTGACAGTACCGAGCCCTCTTGAGGCTACTTCCTTGGGAGTGGGCCCGTTGAAGCAGGGCGTGACCCCAGTTCTGAGGTTGTCCTTCTTGGTTCCGGGCTCCCATCCCCTCTTCAGGTAGGCCAGCTTTCCAAATGATGGAGAGGGCCCTTGCCTCTGTAGCCAAACCGTTAGCATCGGAATTCCATATATGTCCTCCCTCTGAAACGCAGCTGACACAGACCAGCACATTGGAACATTGAGCACAAGAGTCTCAAGCTACCCTATGACTGGGTGCCCCCTCTTCAGAGTCCTCATCAGAAGCCCCTGCTGAAGAGGTTCCACATAAGAGGACGTGCAAGAGGAAGCATGTGGACTCCCTTGAGGAGTCCCTCACCATAGATATGGACTATGATGAAGGGGAGAGGTCCCCATGGTCGCCCCTGAGGATGTCTCCTTTGGAGACATACTGGAAATCTTGAAGCAGCAGGGAGTCTGGAAGCCCACCAACCCTTCCTCCGAGGAGTCCATATTCTTGCAGGCTTTTCATGCTTGACCCTTTACTTCCTGGGTGACCCTGCCTGCAGACGAGCTAGTCCAACTCATCGTGCAGTGCACATGGAAGAGTCCTGATACCATTGCACTAATCCCATGAAGACCAGACAAAATTTTATCCCCACCAGAGGAAAGTCCAAGGGCCTACCAGTAGACGCTATGATGGTGGTGACGGCCCCTAGAAAATAGCTCACAGAGGAGAGCCAGACTATCCACCCCCAAACAGAGAATCTCGGGCAGTGGACAGGTTAGGGAAGTGAGTGTTTGTCTCATCGAACTTTGCCATTTGGTGTTTGAACTATTTGGCACATTTTACTAGGCTTCAGAGAGACCTAGTCTCAGAACTCTCCAAAACCTTAGCAGAAGCTGTCTGACGAGGTACGTGACAAAAGTTGCCTTGCAGCTTGTGACTTTGGAATCCATATCCTACTTGTCCATGCGGTTAATTTCTCATGCTACTGAAGGGGCGGCCAGAGCTGCAGGTTCAGGCATTGTCATGAGACATCATGCCTGGATGTGCCTTTGTGACTTTGTGGACCCTTTTAAGTTCTTCCTTTCTTAACACTCTAGTGGAAGCTTCTTCGCTTTTTAGCCCAAAATTAAAAGACTTGTTAGCCAAGTGTGAAAAGGATGGCAAGACCTTGTCTGCTGTGGGCATATGTTCTTCCACCCCCCCAATGACCTTACTCTAGGAATCAGAGGAGTGGAATGTGGCACAAGAAATCCCAGGGTCCTTTCTGTGACACCTGTGGTGAGTTTACTTCCCGACACAGGGGGGAAGGGGACTCTTCCAGAAGATGCCCCTATGGAGGCAGAGGGGGCCCATGTAACCTGGGGTCCAGGGATTCCTTCTCTGGACAGCCCTACCAGTGCTCCTGAAGAGTGCCCAATTGCTTTCCTCTGGAAGCAGTCGGGGGACGTTTCTCAATGCACCACCCTGCCTGGCAAACAATAACCACAGATTCTTTGGTGCAGAAGATCATAGCCAGAGGTTACCACATACCATTCAAAATGTACCCAAAGTCATCAAGACAAATTCCTGATGTTCTACTTAGTCAAAGGGAAGCAGGAGCTCAAGAGATAAGAAAGTCATCTCAAAAAAGAGTCATCCAAGCAGTCCCACCAGACCGAATAGGATCCAAATTCTACTTAAGATTCTTTTTAGTGCCAAAAAGGACTGGGAACTGGAGACCAATTTTGGATCTCAGCATTCTGAACAAATTTGTCCACCAAAATTCTGGATGGTCACAGTTCAGTCTATCCTCCCCTTTCTGGAGAAAGACAATTGGATGTGCTCAGTAGATCTTCAAGATGCATAATACCACATAAAACTGGACAAATGCTCCAGAAGATTCATTTGCTTCTGGCTGGGAGCCAATTATTACCAATTCCAGGCACTTCCCTTTGTACTCTCTACACATGGCAGTGGTAACAGCTCACTTGAGACTGCAAGGATTCCAGGTGTTTCCGTACTTAGACAATTGGCTCCTTACCAACCCCACCAAGCATCTACTGGTGACAGCTCTAAACTAAACTCTAACACTGGCAGAATACCTAGGAATCTCTATAAACAGGGAGAAATGCAAGCTGACTCCTTTACAAACTTTGGAATTTATAGGAGTAACTTTCAATGCCCAATCTTGCCTGGTCTCCCTCCCAGATCACAGACTGGAAAGGATAAGGTCCCAACTGCGGGTGATACTCTCTCAAGACCAAGTTTCAGCTCGGGCAGTCCTCCAACTTCTAGGATCAATGGAAGCATCAATTACAATAGTTTCTCTAGCAAGACTACACATGAGGCTTCTTCAATGGCTTCTACTAATGCAGTGTTATCCTTCGCATCATCCTATGTCCTTTCAGATCTGCATAACAAAATGATGCAAACAAGATTTAATTTGGTGGATGAAGCCAGAGAAAGATTTATGGAGTCACTCTTTTCTCTTCCCAGGGCCATAGTGACCATGGATGCTTCCCAGATAGGGTGGGGTGGGGGCCTTTTTCAGGGAAAGACGGTCCAAGGCACATGGTCAAATATAGAGGCCTATCTTCACATCAGTGTTTTGGAACTGAGGGCAGTCTTTCTAGCATTGCAAGAATTCCAGTCTGTCCCCCTTTCAGGGACAATTGCTATCCAGTCTGACAACATGTCAGTAGTCTGGTACATCAAAAACAAGGAGGAACCAAGTCCTACCCATTGTGTCGAGAGGCCATGATAATTTGACAATGGGTGATAGCTTCCAAACACTTTCTGATTGCAACACATATTCCCAAGATTTCCAGCATGATTGCAGACAAGCTGGGCAGATGTATCCTACTGCCTCATGAGTGGTCCCTCAACCCAATTATTGGGGTGAAGATTTTCAGCCACTGGGCCAGCCTTGCTGTGACTTATTTGCCTCTCCAGCAAATGACAAATGCAGCAGCTACTTTGCCCTAATTCCCCCCACACGGGGAGCTCCCAAGGGATGCTCTGATACACAATTCCCACCACAGGACTTCTGTATGCTTTCCCTCCCCTTCCCCTGATTCCTCAATTTCTAAAGAAGGCCCTTCAGCTGTGAAGCAGAGTAATCCTTAATGCACCCTGCTGGCCCCGACAGGTTTGGTTTCCCTTCCTTTGGCCTCACTTAGTATACCAACCATGGATTCTGGATCCAACTCCAGAAATGATGTGACACCCTCAAGGGTTGACTCACCCAAACATATCCAGTCTCAAGCTGATAGCTTGGTTTCTCCACTTCCAGTAATTGCCAGTCAGAATAACCTTATCTCCCCTGAACTTGATATACTTCTGGCTTCGCATAAATCATCAACCAGGAAAATCTATCTTAGCAAGTGGAAGAGATTCCTTATTTGGTCCCAACAAAGAGAACTAGACCCTCGCTCAGCTCCTGTTAGTGTGGTTTTGGATTATCTGTCAGGTCTTTTTCATTCAGGAGCAGCCATTCAAGTACATTTGGCTGCTATCTCAAACTTCCATAATGGATTCCAAGACTCATCCTTAATCTCCCAACATCTTTGTATACCTTCTTGAAAGGGGCCTCGCATATCAGACCACTCTTGAATGAACCAATCGAGCCTTAGAGTTTAACACTAGTACTGCAATCCCTGACACAATTATCTTTCAAACTGGCTGCACCTACGATATAAAGTTCTTATCCTGGAAATCACTACTTTTAGTAGCCATCACCTCAGCAAGATGCATATCCGAGCTTCAGGCCTTGTGCATAAAACGCCCTTACATGGTCATAAGGACAGAGTATCAATCCGGACTAACCCTTCTGTCAGTTAACCAGACAATTGACCTACCAGTCTTTTTTCCTAACTACTCAAATAAAGGAGAATACTGTCTTCATTTGCTGGATGTACATAGACAATTATGATTTTATCATGACAGAACTAAATCTGTACGTAAATCGGATCAGTTGTTTCCTATTCAGACCCTAAACTGGGAAACTCTGTTTCTAAAGTGATGTTATCTAAGTGGTTGAGAAACTGTATATCCTTGGTCTACCAACATAATAAAATTCCTCTACTGAGTGAGGTCAAAGCACACTCCACCAGCTCAGTGGCAACTTCTATTGCTTTTCATTCAAAGGCTTCAATGGATGATATCTATGCAGCTGCCGCTTGGGCTACCCCTCATACCTTTATCACTCATTACAAATTGGATTTGGTCTCCAGGGGGAGAGCATCCTTTGGTTCAATGGTACTCAGGAACATCCTTCCATAAGGGCCTCCTAGGACATAAAGTAGCTAGGGACTATGTCCCATCAGTAAGGAATGAATGAAGATTAACAACATCAGATAAAGAAGTTATGTTGTTACCATAACATTCCATTTGTGTTGTTTATCTTCATTCATTCATTACGTCCCACCCTCCTTCCCCCTCCAAAGGGCTCCTGGAGGATTGGACTTGGTCCAAATCCCACATTAGGGGACCTGCTCAGAAAAAGCCTCTGCTTTCTTTATCATGGGCAAACTCGATCTGAAGTAACAGGGAGAGTGGCACTATGGGTAACGCTTAGCTCAAGAGTTTTTTGGCTGGCGCGAGCTTGTTATAAGGATGACTCGGTTCCGAGGACAGAACTGACACCCATCAGTAATGAATGAATGAAGATGAACAACACAGATGGAACATTATGGTAAGAACATAACTTCTTTTTGTGGCTGTAACCTTGCTGGGAGCTTTCTCATAGGTAGTCTGCCACTCCATCAAATGCAGCTATGATGCTGCAGAAGACTCTGCCAGGGCAGCTGCATCTGGTTCTGTCTTAAGGAAATTCTCCTGTTTAAGACTTCATCCTTTAACAGAATATATCAAATCCAAGTTTATGGATGCCCATTTGGACAATTCTGCTCTATTTGGTCCTGCAGCTGCTAGTCTATTTAAATCTCCGCAGGAAAGGGGTAAAGAGATGCAAGAATTTAAACACATCTTGGTATCTCCATCACCTAAATTCCAGAGAAATTATCCAACAAGGGCTGCTTTTGTATGTAAGCCCTCCTGCCCTCCTCCACCTAAAACAAAAAGGGATGGAAGGAGGCCTTAACAGTCCAGGGCTGCTGCTGCAACTCTGGTTCAGAAGCGGCCCCTTCCAAACAAGCCTGGTTTCCTCTGACTTTCCAGTTCAACCCACTCACATTCCACTTTGGCAGTGCCTTTCTTTATCTCTGCCACTCTGGAAAAGCATAACTCAAGGCTCTTAGGTCCTCTCAATCATTCAAAAATGGTATTTTCTGGTATGGGATTCCCTCCCTTCCTTCAAGGGTATTCCCCAACCACCAAAAGAACAACTACCCTCCTTCCCCAAGGTACGTCTAGACCTATGGAGACAAGGAACCATTCAGAAGGTCCTCTCAAGGCTAAATAAGTAAGAGGTTTCTACCTCAGAATGTTCCTGGTACCCAGAAAGGATGGTCCTTGAAGGACCATCTTAAAGCTGTCTCATCTCAACACCTTTCTAAAGGTACCATCCTTCCGAATGTTAACTTTTCAAACTTTGTTCCCTCAAATTCTACCACAAGCCTTCTTTGCCTCTTTGGATGTCAAAGACACATACATATGCATTCCAATACACCCCAGCTGCAGGACGTTTTTACATTTTCCTTTTGCTTCCTGGCATTTTCAGTTCTCTGCCTTGCCCTTTGGACTTTCTACAGTGCCAAGGGTGTTTGCAAAATACCTAGCTCCTGTGATTGCCTATTGCAGGCTTCAGGGCATTCATGTTTTCCACCAACACGCAAAAAAAGGTGACTCAACTGACTTGAAAAACAAACCAAAAGCTCCAAAAGAAAGTCAGTAGAGGAACTGCAACCACGCGAACACTGTAGGTGAAATAAATCGCTAAAAATAGATTTTATTAACGTTCATAAAATACTCTTAAATGTTTTCGTCATGCAGTTGCTTGACTTCATCAGATAAAAAACACTGAAATACCAACTCATCTTGTATAGTCTTGATGAATTAATTAAACAATTAGTATTTAAAATGGCAATGTCCATCTTGAGAGGTTCTTCATTTATAAACATATAAAAAAATTCTTGTATACATTAGTATACTTATTGTGTTGATAAAAGTTAGTAAAATTCATAAAATTTGTGAACATTTATATAAAATATTAAATAAGAATGATGAATAATAATAAATGATAATAAATAAGCATGTGTATTGTTTATCATTATATAATACTATATTAAATATGTTTAGAAGAGAGTTGAAAATGTATTTGTTACATTAGCTTCATGTAAATAACTAATATCTAATTATATATGTGCAAATAATATTTTCATATTCTACCTGCTTTTAACTTGAGAAGTGGAGCAATGGAAATAGTGTCATTTAAACCTGGAAACCTGTTGGCTTCTAATGTTATCTGCCAGCAGGTTTCTTTATGTTCTAGTTTAATTTACCAGGGTCCTCCCCTGTTATCTCTTGCCATCATCTCGAGAACAAAAAATTGAAATTTGGCAGATATACATACCAGAGAGTGACGATATAAGGCATTGTTAGAATTATTCTTGGCTATATCATAATTGTGTTCATAGATCCTCCATTTTAGGGATCTTTCAGTTTTGCCAACGTAAAATGCTTGGCATTGTTGGCATGTCGCCAAGTATATAAGTCCCTGGCTGTTACAATTAGAATAGGAGCTTGCCCTAATCCACCTGTTTCTGGATATTAAATGAATTTTATCAGTGTTAGAAATAAATCTACACCGTGGACAAGTTCCACACTTATAAGTGCCCTTACGTTGATTTAAATATCTATTGGTCAAGGGCGCCCGCAGGCAGGTGCAAGGGGGTGCACTTGCACCCCCCTGGAATCCGCTGGCAAGTTAATCTTTTGATTTAAAAAAAAAGTTTTTTTTTTTTTTTTTTTTTTTTGGGCGTTCTTCTTTAAGAAGTCCAGTCGCAGGCGTGCTGACATCATCGCGTGAAGTTTGCGAGTGAGAACTAATATGGACAGTTTAGAGGATGCTGTGCTTGTGATCATCGCGTGAAGTTTGCGAGCGGGAAGCGCGGGAGATGAAACGGACAGTTTAGAGGACTTTACTGGAGAGGAGACTCTTGCAAGCGAGCGGGAACTGAAACTGGCGGCTTTAGTAAGGTAGTTGTGTGTGTGTGTGTGTGTGTGTGTGTGTGTGTGTGTGAGAGAGCAGTCCCTCCACATGGGGTGTATAGGGTGTAAAATTCCAGTTTCCTTTAGTGTTTTACATTCAGAATCTGTTTTAGGACTGATTACAAGCAGAAGTACCAAAAAACAGATTCATGATAACAGCTGGAAATCACAGTTAATAAACAAAGGCATAATTCACAAACTTCATAATGAGAAAATGCAGTTAATAATCCTGAGTGTAATTTGTTAAATGTCATGACTAGAAAACACAGTTAATAATCAGACCTAATTTCCAAACTTCATGACTGGAAATTACATTAATAATTTTAAGTATAATTGCTAAGCTTCATCTCACAAAAAATGTAATTTGATAAAAAAAAAAAATCAGTTATCAGCCTAAAGAATAATGATTGCCTAAATTAAAATCAGATAGGACAATTAGAAGAACCAGCATTCTTGGAGTGTATCTTGCTCCCTGAAAAAAATGTTTCTGCTGAAGGTGGTTCCAGTGAACTGCTTTTTATTTATTTATTGTATTTGCCAAAACTGCCTTTGATAAAGCGATATGAATCCAGTCTGGCAATGTGCAACTAATGTAATAAACAGGATTTCATCAACCAACAATGGTGATATGGCTGACTCTCAGTTGTGTGAACACTGACATGTCTAAAGATTTTGATCTTTCAACATACATTTAATGGGATATATGAGCATTCCAAAACCATGCTTATGCCAGTACTTTCTGAGGCCTGTAATTTAAAGTCTGTAGTGGAAGCAGTTGATGCAGAGCTCTCAAGAATATTTACATATATAGACAGTGGTTCATATCCAGGTGGATTCACATCCTATGGTTAACACAGCAGCTGATTTGATTAGCAATGGGTTCATCAATACATATGATGTGGATAAATCAACATCGGGTAAAGGCTGACAAGCTATATTATTTTGATTTCTCAATAAATATTTTGAGACTCATATTGTTTTTAACATACCACTGGTGTCATTCCTTAAAAGTGTGTGCTTTCTAACAACTAATAATGATGTCTTCCATGGCATCAGCAGTTAATATGATATTCTGTAGTATTGTGAACAACAGTGACAAAGGATATTCTTAATCAATAGATGGTGACATGCAAATGCACACTGCTCTGAACACTAATAGGGATGAAGGCTTTTTAGTCACAGAAGATATTTTAGACAAGGCTTAACTATTGCACCAAACTGCTGATGTGATCCCTTAAAGTGTATACTTCATGATGTGTGTGTGTAAAATGCCCTAGGAGGTACATGGTGGTGGGTAGAGAATAAGGCTTGAACCCTGTACCTTGGGTCCAAGTGGCAAGAGCCTGAAGTCCCTACCCACCACCATTTGTAAAAATGTTGCAGGTTTTTCCCTCATACTCTTTCTGTTCCTCATAAAATCTGTGGTTTCTGTATTTGTGTCCTTGTTGCCTGACAGCTACATGTTCTCTCGTTTGATTCTTGGCTGTCTGTAGTGTTTCTCCCTGGGCCTCTGCTAAAAATTAGCTTATTTTCCAAGTCAGACTTTCCTGGTTAACAAATGTTAAAAAAAATGGCCACTCATTTCAATATCAGACTTCATATTCTTCAGAAAGTGCATGTTAACAAAAGCTTTTATTCTAGCAATTTTTTAAGTGTACAAGATGGATATTTGAAATGTATCCCTGTCTTTGGGACTGTATTCCCCCCCATTATTGGCTTCATCCAGGTTTTGTGCTAAGGTTGAGAGCTAGGGTAAGAACTGAATTCACTGAATATGTTTGGGGGCTGTATTCACCCAGTATTGGCTTTGTTCAGGTATTTATTAGCTTCATCCAGGTTTTGTGCTAAGGTTGAGAGCTACGGTAAGAACTGAATTCACTGAATATGTTTGGGGCTATATTCCCCATTACTGGCTTTGTCCGGGTGTTTTTGCTAAGAGGGTGAGAGCTATGGTGAGAACTGAATTCACTGAATGTTTGGGGTTGTATTCACCCATTATTGGCTTTGTTCAGGTATTTTGTGCTAAGAGGTTGACAGCTGTGCTATGGTGAGAACTGAATTCACTAAATGGTAGCCATTTAAGTTTCAGTCTTCCTCTTTCACAAAACAGCTGATTTGGTGTAGTGGTATGTTGCTCTGACTGTTTTGCACAGGGTCCCCTGGGTTCAGGACGTGGCAGTGAAATGTATGGTGGTAATGCAGCATTTTATTCTAGCAACTTTCCAACATTATACAAGCATATTTGGCCTTTTGCCCCCCCCCCAATAAATTTTGGCTTTTTCCAGATTTCTTGTGCTGCAAAGTTCAGAGATACAGCTGAGTGTCGAGTAGATTTTACGAGCTGAGAGCTGCAGGGGAGCAAAAGTTTAGTGTTGCTTATGTTTAGTCTGCTTGCATTGTTAATAACACAACAGATAGTGTCCTTGCTTTTGATGCTGAAGGCTGTGGGTTCTACTCCCACAGTAGGTAGATGCATTACTGATACTGTACTGTGTTGTAAAGGGGGTGGATGCTGCAGTCCTTTTGGTAAAGATACCTAGTAACTATGAACCTGTTATCAGTTTGCTATCCATTCCCTATTGCGGTATTACTAGCTTATCATTTTTTTATTGCATGCAACAAAGGCAATTTATTCTTCAAGGGTAACAGGCACTTTATTTGTAGATTAAATAATGACATATAAAGCAGCAACCTCTTTATTAGTTACAAATTTCTTTAATGTGGATTTTACTACTTCAGAGATTGTGCATATTTTTTACTGATACTGGTGGACTATAGAAGGTTAAGTAAACTTTTTATGACAGAAATGTTCTGAATTGGGCAGTTTTGTCATTGGTGTATGCATTTTGTTTCATTGTTTACTGGAAAAATGTTCAAAACAATAAATTTAAAATGCCCTCTAACAACTGGACTGTATTGTACAAGGAATATAATGTAATACAGTCAGGAAGGTGTATCAAAGAGCATGTGTATGTTATGTTCGAGGGGCCTATGATTTTGAAGACAGCCCAGAGTTAATATTTATCTGCCACTGGCAAAATGTATTTTCTTTGAATGTGGGTTTCAATGCTGTTTCAATGCATGTGAGTTTCAAGGGCAGAGAAGTTTTAATGTTAGTCTATTTTCATTGTGAGACTGCATTGCTTTGTTTAACAGATATGTATTAGGGTTTGTGCTGTAAAATGCAAAATAAAACTTTCAAATGAAATCCTATATCATCGCAGAAGTAAAGCAGTATGCACATTACAGTGTTTATGGTAAATGGGGCAAAATAACCAAGGAATGGGACATCGGAATGGCTGCAGGGGGAGGCTCCATTCGACCATGATTTTGTGAGGGGGGGGTAGTGATCTCAGACAGCCCCGATTGAACTATACCTCTCAGTTGTCCATATCTTTGCAGAATGAATAGATATTTGCTTCTTATTTTTGGTTTGTTCCTCATAAAATTTGTGGTTTTCTAGCAAATCATTTAGGAATGAAGTCACTAAATGACACATAGTTTCAGACTTCATAACCGTCAGAAAAATGCATGCTAATGCAAGACTGTCTTAAGTTTATACAAGAGCAATTTTTAGTAGTGTTTGTATGTTCCCCCAATATATTTGGCCTTGTCCAGATTTCCTGCATTAAGCGGTTGAGAGGTACGTGCAAATCACTGTAGATTAAATATCCAAACCTCATAATTGTCCCCAATTTTGGCTCAAAATGTTGCTCTCCCCTAATAATCCCTCCTCCAAAATGACAATTTTGGAAGAAAATGTGGAGAGTTTACAATTGTATATAACTAATGATCAGAGTTATAGATTACTTTTATTTCAGAAATGCATGTAGATGCTCTTATTTTGTTAGCTGCTCAAGTTAACAATGTTAATACTAAAAAGGTGTCCCTTTTTGACAGGTATTTTTGCATCACATTTTGGTCGGTTTTTCATAAACTTGTGGTTTTCTGGCAAATTAGTGGCAAGTCATTAAAGATTGAAGTTAGAAAATAATGGCAGACATTTGAGTTTCAGATTTTATACCCTTCAGAAAATTCGTACTAATGCAAGATCTACTACTGTTCTATTATCTAAGTTAATAAGAGCAATATTTAAAAATTGGCCTTATTTTTGGGCTTGTATCCCACTTCTAGTTCTATGTATGGCTTTGTCCAGATTTCTTGCTCTGAAGATGAGAGGTATGAGTGTCAGAGCCATCACTGTCAGCCAGAGACATTTCAAATTATGACATACTTATTGCACCCCACCCTCCATTGTAGTGGCTCTGGATGTGTCCAAGGAAGGCAAGGAGCAGTGATGCAGTGTAAGTGTGCAGAGTATTCCCCCATCCAAGGTAGATCACAAATACGACCGTGGCTTTTCATCTATCCTTGATTTTGCAGAATGTTCTGGTTTTCTATCAGATTTTTATACTGTTGATTTATGCTTCTTATTATTCAGGAACTGCATGCTGTCACAGTGCCCTGTTGCTCTGTTTAAGTAGCCATGGTTTAATGAACATCAGGTAAGCTTGTCGGAGATTGTAAGATGCAAGTAAGCTTTAGTAAGCATATTGTTAAAGATTTACCAGCATTGAAAGCCTTTTCGTTGTTGCCATGCAGAGAATATTTACATAACTAGATAATGTATAAGCCTTGGGTATTGAAATGCATATGACAATATTTGTAATAAAAGGACAGGATTACAGTATTTTCAGAAGCTCATTACATTTTATTGGAGACCAGTGTCTTATAGCAGTGTTTGTGTGTTAGTACACTTAGTTGGGTGGCTTTAATGGTATATGGTAAATAAGCATTGCTACCTTACTTAAAAGCCAAGCCCTGCAACAACTAGGTAAGCTCCACACTCAAGACAAAACACAATAGCTCTGGTGGGTAAATGTACTCTGTAGTAATCAAAAAAGGCAAATGTTTGAAATAACTACAGCTTATGTGCAAACACAATAGGTAGTGATGAAACAATGCTCTGCTAAAAATGCTTTAATGCTCCACATTGCTGAGCTGCAGATCCGTTATCACTGGCTACCAGGATTTCACCCACTTCAGATCAAGCACAGTGCCGTTCAGTGCAACCTTCCCAGAACTAATGCAAGTCTGACCAGAATTATTTTGTGTGTGTGTGTATATGTGTGTGTATGAGGGAGGTAGCATACCCCTCAGCTGTCCAGGTTTTTGCAGAATGTCCATATTTTTGCCCCATATTCCTCCTAAAAAGGATTGAAGTTGCTAAAAAAATTGACATCTCAGTTTTAGATGTCATATAATTTAGAAAAATGCATTCTAACACAAATCCTGTTACTCTTGCAATTTTCTAAGTTTATGAGAGCCATATTTATAATCTGTCCCTATTTATTTTAGGCTTTGTCCAGGTTTCTTGCACTAAGGTTGAGGCCTTGAGGGGTATGGTATGTTTGTGAGAGAGAGAAAGTGAAATGCCCAAGTTAGAGTTAGCAGGTGGAATTTATTTTCAAGTGCATTTTCAAGGAACTGTGAGTTTTAAGGGAAGCAAAGTTTACTGCTGCTCATGCCAAGTCTATTTACAATGTGCAACTGTTTTGTTTAGCAAATGGTATCTCTATTGTGGTATAAAGTTTTAAAGCTATGTTAGTAGCACCACAAGTAGAATACATCTTAATGTAGAGGCTTGAGGTTCTATTCCTACAGCACGTACATTTATATGCTGCAGTCCTGAGGATGTCCTCCTTTGGATGAGGTGCCTAATAACTATGAACCTGTTTTTCAGCTTGCCATCCATTTTCTATTGCAATATACCAGCTTACCATTTTTTTAATTTAACATAGGCAATTTATTCTTTGACGGCAGCAGGCACTGAATTTGTAGATGAAACACTGAAATATACAGTTGTTTTCTAGCAACAACATCTTCATTAGTTTCATATATCTTTAATGTGGAATTATTCAGATTACTTTTACTTCGGCATAGACACTCAAACAAGTGTTGCTGTATAATACAAGGGATATAATTCAGTTATATATTATAATTAATACAATCAGGTAAATCAAAACTTTTGCATGGCCCTAACAGTGTGCAAGGAGCCTATTGCTTGAAAACAGTTCAAAGGTAAATAACCTGCCACTGGCCAGATGCATTTTCTTTGAATGTGGGTTTCAATGCTGTTTCATTGAATGTGAGTTTCAAAAGTAGAGAAGCTTTAATGCCAAGTCTGTTTTCATTGTAAGACTATTGCTTTGTTTAGGTTTAGTAAATGTCTCAGTGTTTGGGCTATAATGTTTGAAATAAAAGTTGTAAATTAAATCCAACTGCCTGTAAATCATTGTAGAACTAAAGCATAAAACAGTATGCACACAGATTTGAACAGTGTCTATGGCAAATGGGGAGAAATAGCCAAGTAATGGGACACTGGAATGGCTGTGTGGGCGGGGCTTGGGGGTGGGTGGACTTAGGCGGGGCTGTTTTGGCAGGGGGCGGGGAAAGCTATGTGGGTGGGGCTCTGGGTTTGCACCCCCCTGCAAAAAATCCTGCGGGCTCCCTTGCTATTGGTAACAGGTTCATATTCAAGAATGTTCTTGATGTTGTTCTCTCTTCTATATACAACATTCACATTTTTGTTCTTAAACTTGTTGAGATCTGTTATATCCCTAAAGGCCGCCCACTCACCATTAATAATTTTCCTAATGATTCCAGAATTTGCACTGTATTGAGTTACAAATGCCTTACTGTATTGAAAATCATGTTTCAAGTGATCAACTTGGCCAGTATTTTTCTCTAAAGTACCTGTTCCCAAAATGGGCTTAAATTTAGTTGTTCTACCTTGTATAACCTCTTGTTTGATGTTGTCAACAAACTTATCAGGGTATCCCCTTTCGCGAAACATGTCAAAAAGTCTGACACATTCCAAATTGAATTCATTTTTGTCCGAGGTCATTCTTGAGACCCTAACGTATTGTCCTTTGACAATATTAAACTTCTGGTGTCTTGGGTGTGAGCTGTTGTAATGGATGTAACTATTAGAAAAAGTAGGCGTCCTGTAAATAGCCGATTTGAAGCCATTGTCCTGCACTGAAAGTGTTACATTCAGATAATTAACCTTATTGAAATGTATCTGATGGGTAAAAAACAAAAAATCCGTAGTGTTATTTAAATAATTAATGAATTCCGAAACAGTGTTAGTTGGTCCTGTCCAGAAAATACATATATCGTCTAAAAATCTGGAGTAAAAAGTCCAGTTAGTCTGATATTTACTATTCAGGACATATTTCTTCTCCCAGACAGTCAGTATAATGTCCACATAAGTAGGGGCAAAATTAATACCAATGGGTACACCAGAAATCTGTTTAAAGTATTCGCCCAAAAAATATAAGAAATTATTATTTAATACTAATTCAGCTAGTTCGAGGGTTAAATAAATATCATTATCATTCACATTAGCTCTTTCTCTCAAAGCCTCTTCAAGCCACAGTAAACCCTGTTGGTGCGGAATGACAGAAAAGAGGTCTACAACATCTATAGTAAGAAATGCTAAATTGGGGTCATAGAGTTCCGGTGTTACTTTACTCAAGAATTCCCAGGAATCCTTTAACAAATGGGATTCTCTACCACAACATGTTTTTTATCAAGTAGTTTAGATAAAGATGAAATAATAGAACCCTCAGCTGACACTATGGGTCTCAAGGGGGGGGGGTCAATGAGGTTGTTATGTATTTTGGGTACCCCAAAAATTGCTGGTACTCTAGGGTACTCCTTTTCTAAAAATTTATATGTATTGTAATCAATAACATCCTGATCTAATAGGTCCTTAATTGCAAATTTTATCTTTTTATATGAAATATGTATTTCATTTATAGAGACTGATGTATAACGGTTATAATCATGTAACATAGCATATATTTTGCTGTTGTATATGTGTTTGTCCATTAGGACAGTACCACCCCCTTGTCTGGTTCCATGATCCTTATTTCTGCATTATGACTAAGATGAATTAATAATTCATGTTCTGCTACAGTTAAATTATGAGAATATCTGTGATTTTTACAACTTATTCTCAGTTTTTTCTCAATCCTGTTCTCTACATTTTTTAATTGAGGGTGTATAGGTGGATTATATACACCAGTTCTATATGGAATCGAAGTGTCATAGTTTGTATTGCTTCCCAACAGGTTTTCCAAATTGAGTTTCCTAATAAACATTTTAAGATCCAAAATGACCTGAGTAATATTGCTATTTTTGTGTGGAACATACTTGAAGCCCTTGGTAAACAAATCAAAAAATGTATTAGTTATAAGGATATCACTGTAATTGTAAATGTAATACCCTGCTCTGTTAGCTACAGAAAAATTTTCTCCTTGGAATTCTATATTAATAGCCACTGTACCATCTACCATTTTCGATATCTGTTCTGCTTGTTTTGTATCTCCCTCCCTGTTGTTGGGGAGGGCGAGCTGGGGAAAAATGGTAGTTATTATTATGTTGGTTTTTAATTCTTTCCGATCTCCTAGGTAAAACATCTTGTTCTAAATAATCCCCTTCATGGTTGTTATCTACACTTCCCAAATTAGAATTGTTATGGGGAGATTCCTGGGGACGAGACATGTTTATACCATTCTGACCCTTATCATAGAACCTAGAATGTACCGGTGGGGTTTGGGATATTGACGCCCCTCTTGGTACTCTTTAATATCTCTGCCAAGCTTTTTATGTTTTCTGCGTAGTATCTCATCACATTTCTTGTCAACTTGTACCCTTATATCATAATACTTTTTCTTCTCTTGTTCAAAAGTAAATAACAAATCATTTGTAACAAATTCATTGTACTTATCAATGTCTTTCTCTAAGCTACACATATCGCGCTCATTCTTATTGATAATGGCTTGAACTATGTCGAAGCCACACTGATCAAATGCTTTTATAAGTTCCTGGTGAAATTCACTACCTTCTAAAACATTGTTAGGGTATTTAAAAATACGAAGTCCCTTAGGGACTATTTTTTTGTGTAAGCATTCATGCAAGTATAAGTTGTCCAATTGTAAAGTCTTATACCTATAAAGTGAAGTCTGTAAAGCAGCCAACTGGTCAGCGAAAGTACTATTCTCCACTGTGTTAATTCTGTTCCTTCCATCGATGTTAAAAATGGGTTTTGCCTGTATCCACTCCTGAAACGTGGATGGTTGTTCATAATGGATGTTCGTCTCTTGTTCATTACTTTCAGGATGGTTAGAGCGTAACACTCTTGGAGTTGCCCGAAAGTCAGTGGATGGTGCACTAGAATCGACTTCCGTAGACCGGGCTATACCATCCTGATTGAGTTCTCTAGGTGGTAAAGGAACAGGAATGGAACCCATAGAGGAGTTTACACTGGTGCCCTGATGGTTAGGTTTGGGTCCTTGGCTCAAAGGCATAAGGAGTTCTATAAGTTGAGTAAGTTGGCCAGTAAGTTTTCGAATTTTGCCAACCTCCGTCCGGAACGTGATATCCATGGTGTCCGTGGATTTGGTCCTCCCCAACCGAGTCGCCATGTAAACATGTTCATTCATTCATGTTTTCCCTTACCTTACCTAGATGATCTCCTCTTTATGGCAACTTCCCCAGAGATCCCCGAGAAAAACATTCTTTTTGACATTTGTCATCTGCAATATCTGCGTTTCACCATAAACTATAAAAAATCCATTCTCCGCCCCTCCCAGGATCACATCTTTCTGGGGTGCAGGATTCAGATAAACCTCATGAGAGTCTCTCTTCCTCCTCAGAAGGCCATGGACCTCAAGTCCTACTTTAGAAACCTGTTGCCTCTTCACCACATTTCAGCCAGGGAGTTCCTCAGGGTTTTGGGTTTCGTGACATCCACTGTCCCAATGCTCCCTCTGGCACAACTTATGAGGAAATGCCAGTAGTTTCTAAAGTCTGTTTGTGTGCAGCATTCACACCCCCTAGACTTTCCAACTCCTCTCATCCTATGTCTGAAGAGGGAATGTCAGTGGTAGATCTAACAAGTGTCTCTCAACCCAGGACTTCCCTTGTACCCCTTACCTCCAGTTCAAGAGCTGTTCACAAACACTTCAGATGTAGGATGGGGGGGACAACTTTCAGAAACTTGAAAGCTCAAGGGATATGGTCCCTCTCTCAATGAAGGGAGCCCATCAGTGTAAGATGGATGAGAACTGTGCTGCTAGCCATTCAAACCTTTGATCCCCTATTTCTCTCAGGACCCATAAAACTGTTCACGGACAATATGACAGTCTTCTGGTATGTGAACAAGCAGGGGGAACAAAATCCTATCTATTTTTCAGGCTGGAACTCCAGGTTTGGGAGCTGGCAGTCCAATACAGGGTGATACTATAGGCAGTGTACATTCCATCCAACCAAAATTGCGTGGCAGACACTTTGAGCAGGTCCCTGATACAGTCCCATGAATGGATGCTTCAAAGGGACATGCTTTTGGATATTGTCCACCAGTGGGATATTCTTCAAGTAGATCTCTTTGCATCCCACATGACCAGATGACTTCCACAATTTTGTGCCAGAGTCCCTCACCCTCTTGTCTGGAAGGTGGATGCCCTTTCATTCTCCTGGAAGGGGATGTTTCTGTATGCATCCCCCTTTCTGATCATTCCAAAAGTCCTGTTCAAAATCCAACAGGACAAACCAAAAATCTTGCTGGTGACTCCCTTTTGGCCAAGATAACATTGGTTCCCCTTTTCCTGCACCTAGCCAAGGGCAGTCACCACAAGCTACCTGGAAGTGTGGACCTTCTCACACAAGACAAAGGTACTCTCATCCATCCGCATGCGTCTACCCTCCAGCTGACTTTGTGGGTGATAGGGTTTTAATTCCTTGTATACACCTGTTCTCAGAGGATGTGCTTAGGGTTCTGCAGGAGGTCAGGAAACTCAATGCCAGAAAATCCTAACTAGCCAAGTGGAAGAGATTTTCAATCTGGTGTCTGTCATGAAATCAGGACCCACTATCAGTGGAAATTCCTCTGGTTCTATCATATTTGTGTGAGTTGCTCAACAATGGCTTGACCTACTCTTCAGTGAAGGCCCATATGTCAGCTATCTCTGCTGCCTGTCTGACTCTCTTCCCCCCTCTAGCTAGCAGGTTTGAGACTGAACAATTACTTAAAGGTGTCTTTCACTTTAGACCTCCTAGGAAACCTATTCCTCCACCCTGAGATTTTAATTTTGTGCTAGAAAAGATGACTCTTCCCCTGTTCAAGCCAGTTTTATCAGCATATTTGCAATATTGCTCCTGGAAAACTGTGCTTCTCCTAGCTATCACTTCAGCCTGACATGTACTTGCACTCCAGGCCCTTATGGCCTCTTCCCCCTTGTTAGTTTTCCTTATGGTGTGAAGGGTGTCCTTGCATACCAACCCTTCTTTTATGCCCAAGGTAGTCAATGAAATGTCACTCAACCAATCCATTAATTTACCTACTTTCTTTCCTTCTCCACAAAATCCTAGAGAGAAGGTGCTGCACATCCTGGATGTGCATAGACAACTTAGATTTTACTTAGACAAGACCAAAGCTATTAGAAAATCAGACCTTTTTTTGTCTCCTATCATCCCAGGGCTCTGGGATTGCCTGTTTCCAAGCAGACTATCTCTGATTGGATTTCTAAGGCTATCTCTTTCTGGTATGTGAAGCATGAAAAAAAAAAAAAAAAAACTCTTCTTCTTCTGTAAAGGCCCATTCCACTGGGGCTGTAGCCTCGTCAGATGCCTTCTTCAAGGGATTGGACACTAGCTCTACTCTCAAAGCAGCCACATACCTTCATTAAACATTACAAATTGGATGGCATTTCCAAGTCTAGAGAAGAGTTTGCCAGAGCCATACTCCATGGGTTCCTGGAGAGGTCCACTGACTGTGCCGCCTCCTTCTCTTCATGAGTTTTTTTTATTCTCCCTCTTGTTATGAATACTGCAACAGATGAATAGAGGAACTTAGAATAGTTGTGCAACATCTTATATGATAAATGTCTTTCTCTTCTCTGTTGCAGTATTCCAATTTCTCCCTCCTTCCCACTGGTGGTTTGGTTCCTTTCCTTGGATGGTATACTCTACCTTCCTTAGGCTGGCTTTCTCCTGGGGCATTCAGTTCTGAGGTAGATGTGTATGTACATCACTTTTATGGCCGCCATACAACAGTAGCCTATGTGTGATGTACCATGCATCTTAAAGTAGTAAAAGACTTTTGTATACTGGCCGAAGTCGGGTCACCTGCTGAGGAGATCTCCCTCATGTTATGAGTACTGCAACAGAGAAGAGAAGGACATCTATTGTTATGGCAAGATTTTATACAACTATTCTATATTTAAGCAAGTATGGTGTTTGAATCTGACCACAGTCAACTTTTGTTGATGGTGTACTACAGTCATTGTATGATATTTTGAATCTGTTCTCATTTGACTCCCACTCAGGAGAAGCTTTTACATAGCTCATTGAGTCCAACATCCCCTTTTTCCCACTGTCCACAGGAACACTGAGAATGTCATCATCTCAAAGATGCATACACACATGATGTAGCACACCCCTCCATGACCCTGTTCAAGCCATCTCCACACCACTGGATGTGTGATTGCCAATTCACTCCTGGAGTGGTGCCCATGTCCCATATGGACAGAGGCAGACTGTATTGCAAATGTAGCGACTTTGGACCAATAAGAGAGTTGCTCTCAGGTTCAGATCCATACTGTGTGAAGGGAATGCAAAAGATTATTACTCAAAATGTATGACTTGCTTTCATCACAACTTCATAAACAGTTTTTTTCTATGTCTTGCTTTGTGCACTTGTTTGCTACTTAAGGGCATGCAATCAAGCTTACATGTTTATAGAAAAAAAGTTATTTTTTTTATTCAGGCAGCCCTCTGTAGTGCATACAGGCATAGAGACAATGCATGTACATCAGCACTGTGGACAGTACTGAGTGGAGAAGATACAGTTGATGCAGGGTTCAAATCCTGATAAGTTATTTTTACACAAGGTGTCAGAATGTCATTTTTCACAGCACTTTGACTAGGGAGGTAACACTACATACAAATGGCTATCACAGGTAGGTTGTTTGCAAGAAACGTATCATTAATGTTTTGATACCTTACACTTTTCTATGTATCATATCTCATTAAAAACATATGTGTGGAACCCAGATGATTGTGTGTGCAATTGTTTAAGCATGACAGTTATGTTAATTAATTAAAAATACACTTACATATCTTTGATGGGCAGAATAGTTTAGTTAAAATCATCCTGACGCCTCACATAGCCTAACACTGTATTTAGGACAATATGTGTTGTGAAGTTTGTATGTATCATATCCCAACCTGTATTACTCAGTTCATGAAAGTCTATCCATCTGAAATGTATTTACCAACAGTAATATTGCCTCTTACTTGGCAAGCAGTTCCCAGTACTTCTTAAGGTCGCATGCATACAAGCCTATCTGAAGTATATCTCCATTCATACTGAATGCAGTATATCTGTAATGATCATAGTTGAAACTGAGTTTTGTAGCACTGAGAAATAATAACCTGTCTTGAAATTTATGCACTCTTTATTCCAGGAGTTTGTTTCCTGCGTTGTACAACTAACTTTTTACAGTGAGCAAGTCCCAAAAAAATATGTCCCAAGTCATCCTATTTAACCTTCCAAGGACTTAGGCTCACAAGTCAAGCCATTAAGTATATCAGTGTTGACCTTCGGAAAAAGTGTGACTAGGACGAACATCACACATGGCAATTCTTACTGCCTTGTTTCACACCTTCATTGCTGTTTGTTGAAGTCCTTGCCTCATTGTCTGGCAATGGATCTCTCTGGTTTCCATTATGCAAATGCAGTCACCATGGTTGTACACTTTTGTGCACTGACTGTTAAATGTGAGATTGGAATTTGGCACCAATTTAGTTGTGGAGTTATTGCTTGACCTCTGAAGACATGGCTGGTGTGGAAGATGATGGTGTTAAATCTAGAGCACAGATGTGGGGTGTTGAGGAGTCCACAATTTTTGTGGCACTTTTTGTGAAGTGTTACAAATGTAGGTTGCTGCAGGGGGACTATACTGGTTCTCAGTATAAGACTGTGGCTTGGAACAACATAACCAAGGCTGTCTCCAGTGCAACTGGCATCTCATGCACTGGAGAGAATTGTCTTCACCACTATAGTGATCTGAAATGCCATAAGAAGGACTTCCTTAGCAGGTTGGAGGATGAGCTTAGAACTGCTGACATCCCTCAGTTGTGTAAGTATACTGACCCATCAACATTCAGTTATATAGAATGAAGTAGACAGCTAAGATTGGTATTCATTACGCTTTTGTGTCTTTTCTTCTCTTCTTTATTGTACAGCTGCTGAAGACATTGCAACAAACAGGGAGGTGCACCAAGAGAGGTTAAATCACCTCAGGTAGGCACAGGGTACATATGCATCAGGTCTTATTTCAAGCCTGATAACTATTGTAATTATATTCAGTATGGCAATAGTGAAATAAATAGTTATACTTATGATATCATAGCAGTGCAGTTGATTAATGTTACAGCATTGTAAGACCTTCCTGTCATACCTGGATGTGGCAGGAGGGTATAGACTGGATAATCATAAATGTGTATGTAGTGAAATTATATAGTCATGTGACGTAACATGGATTTAGTTCTCTGTTACTCTTTTGTCTCACCCCCCACCCCTTCTCTCTCATTGTTTTTCTTTTTGAATATTTTGAATGGCTTAAAAATGTTCTGTTGTTATACATTTCTGCTTATAAAAAATGACATTCAGCACAGAGAGGCAGACCAACTACTATGGATTGGCCAGCCATCCTTCCACAGGTTGCAGCACCGACATCCAGCACTTCAGGGTATAAACCTGTGAGCACTACCTCCACAATCCATGTCCTACCTGCTCCATCTGTGTCAGGTAGCTCTGCCCCAGCTGCTGCTGGTGCACTGGTACCTACCCTCACAGAGTAGTACTAGTGGAGGTGGTGATTTTGTGACCTGGCAAGAGCTGATAGGGTTGGTGGAGGGTATCATGGAAAGGGGCCTCGGTGCCTGAATTGGCCATATAGAAAATGTGCTTCATCATAAATGCTACATCAAACACTGGCACAGGAGGCTGAGAAAGGAGGCAGTGATGGCAGCTCTGAGGGTGAGGACTAGATTCTCACTGTTCTCAGGCTTGAAATGGGTGCACCTCTGCTGTCCCCTTACTATCCAAATTCATGGTGTCCCCGAAACTTTTGTGTCCATCACTGTCCCTGTCTGTCTTGTATGTTCTGTATTTCTGCACCTGCTTACACATTTATCTGAACCTCATATTCCTAAGCCCCTTCCCCAAAATTCCTCTCTCATTAAAAAAAAACAAAACAAATGGAGACATGTCCCACAAAAAATAATGACCCATTAGTAGCTCTCCACTTCACCTATGTGTCTTCTTGACACACTTGATTTGGTACAATTGGCTTTACAACATTATTCTGTTGCTGTCTCCTACCCTTGGTGAGGTGACAGTCCAAATTTTATCTACAGTGCTGCATTTATATTGTAAATAAGTGGATAGCTATAATTCTGTCCTGCTACCTTCCTGCAAATTCCTTTATTCTTTCCCCTGTGTCCTTCTGTGATGATATGGGCAAGTGCCAGCATGGTCAGCTGGAATATTGTGAAGAATGATATGTCCTTTGAATATAAAAGTGATTTCTACAAGATGCTTGTGTTATAAATGTATTAGAACTGTATGCCATTTGTATATCATACTGATTTGTACAGATGCCGGTACTGAAAATGTATTTGTGAGCTTTGCTTGTGTTGAAATGTATCAACAATGCACCCTGCTAAAATGAAGAAAAATGTACATGTATTATTGTAGCTGAATTAAATGTGTATGTTTTAATAGAGGATACCAGCACAGAAGAGGTTACCTTTAAGAAAATAAGGGAAATGTAAATGAGCTGTTAAACCATTACAATGGCACCCCACAGTGCTGAATAGGACCAGGAGACAATAGGTATGGGAAAGAGCCTTAGTTCATTAGCTCAGTGAAAAGAAGGGGAGGCCCAAGGCACTGCATTTGGATGTGTATTGTGGCTGTCTGTGCTAAATTCCTGTCTCACCTTCAAAGGGGAATACTGTGGGAACCTAGATTCAGGTGACCAGATAGGGTCATTCTGCCAGCCCTCTTGGAAATTATATTTTAGATATTACAAAGAGAAATGTCAAAGTACTGAGTATTCTGCTTGGGAATCATGACTAGAAAGACCCTCACCCACAGCATCTTGCCTTGTAGTAAGTAACTTAACTAGGAAACAATAATTATTTTAGGTTCAGTCAGGAATATAATGAAGCCTAGTTTAGATATTTGTTTTTCTTTATTTGTATGAGCCTGTCCATCAATGTTGTTTTCAATATTTTTTGTGATTTGAACTGTGTGGTTTACTGTAAATATGTATTCAGTATTGTTGTGCTCTTTTATTATTTATTATTAAATATATTTAAACTTTGATTGTGGCTTGTCCTTATAGAAAGTATTTAACCTTTGATAGTACTTATATGCATCTGGTGACACTGTATGGGCCACTCCAGAAATAATTGGATACCCCTTGTAAGAGCCTTATAGCAACTGACTGGTGGCAGTGAATCTACCTTATAGTCTGGGCAAAGTTGGTAGTGTGGGTAATCTGTGCCAGCCTTTCTCAGATGTCTGTGTGTGTGTGTGTGTGTGTGTGTGTGTGTGTGTGTGTGTGTGTGTGTGTGTGTGTGTGTGTGTGTGTGTGTGTGTGTGTGTGAAAATTAAATCTCAGAGAGTGTGTGTGTCAGCTACTTGGGACAGGGACATGAAGCACTGGGTTCACAGAGAGGGTGCTGGAGGACTTGGCTTGGACACTCTGCTGAGGACCTAACCCTACAGCTGTACTAGTGGGGAGTCTTATTGGGGACCTGGAGGGAGACTGATGAAGAAACATCCAGAGCCCGGGCTGAGTGTGTTCCCTGTGTGCTCTTAAGGGGAAACTGTACTTCATGCAGAGAAGTCTGCATCTGGAAATACTGAGTGTATCCATTTGTATTTCAAGTGCATGTCCCTCTCCAGTGTCACTGTTGAGAATTCACTCTCCTTGATTATGGCCAAGCTTGGGGATGACACCTATTCATGGCCATCATGTATTTGTAGCAGTGGTGGGCATCACACCTTCCCTGTGGTTCTCCCCCCCATTTCACCACTTTCTTATCTACCCCTTTTTCACATGTTTAATTCAGTCAAAAAATAGAATCACATGCAACTCACATGACCAGAAATGGCCCATTGTTAGAAAAATATGTACTTAAACATATATGTAGTGCTAGTTTAGAAACAGTATAATATGTGATGCATTTGATTCTATTTAACAATATGGCAGTAGAAATGATCTTGCATGTAATTGCTTGAAGCTTAGCTGCAGTGTGGTTAACCTCTGACCCTGGCAGTAGCCAGCTCAGCAGGCTTATGTCTTTCAGCAATTATTATCTGCTGGGTTAGAGAGAAATAAATATGTATGCATGTATATCTTTCTTCCTTCCACCGAGGAGGATGGCCTTATGAGCTCTATCGAAGATAGAGTACAGCTGCTTACCAGAGAGACAAAGGAACGTATTAAGAAATGAACTGACTATTGTATTCGAACAGGCCTGGAACCTTGAAAGAGCAACATTTACAGAAAGACATTGTAATTGACCAGGTGCCTTGCAAGGCTGTGTTATTCTCATGGGAAAACTTTTAAAAAGCATTACCTCAGCACCTTCTTATGAATAGAATATTGTAGACTGTAATGATGTAGGTGCCCTGTGACTGACCACGTCAGTAAGGTGGGCACAGCTTGAGTGTATAGTGTATTTAAAGAAGTTTACTTCCTATATCATGTTAGTCAAAACTCTATACTTGTACTGTATAGTTTTTTGCCTCCTGGTGTACACTAGTAAAACGTTTTGAACTTGAGCTTCCTGTGTTATTGACTGTCATTTTGAAAAGTCTAATGATTTTTACAGTCTGATTTTAACAATTTATTTGACATTTTGGTCCTTCTTAGCCGGAATTCCCTTGGTAAGCTACAGGTCAGAGTGCATGAGTGGTAATAAATCTGCGCAGGAGAAGTTGCCAAAATGGTTCTTCTTGAGTGAAAAGACCTCCGACTGAATTGTTGTGTGTAAAGAGGCTGTCCACTTTCTGATCTGTGGCTGAAAAGCAGAAAACTGGATCTCAAGAAGAAAACATGCAGTCATAAATGGGAGGCTCAGGTAAGGAGAGTTTCCCTCTTTGTCTTTGTTTTAGATCAGGGACCAGGTTACAGTGTACTGTTGTTAAGATTTGTGGTAGCAGGTCGAGAACGAATTGAAGTACTGTATATTTGGTCATAGATCAGGGAAAAAAAACAGAGCAAAGTAAACAGTCATTCTAGACACTACTGTGGATACAGGGAAGAAGATACCATGTGGTACGAGAGAAGGGTTACGTAACAGTCTTTTTAAGACATGGGAAATCAGTGCACTAAGAGATCGTGAGATCCGCCTTTGACGGATGATGCGAAGTATATGCAATTGCAGAGAGCAGATAATGTGAGATATTTTGCAAAATGGGTTAATAAATATGAATTTGATGGTAAATTAGACAAAGTTTCGTTAGTGAAACTTTTGAAACAGTTAAAATCTGATGCAGAAGGTCAGGCGAAAAAACAGCGACAGTTGGGTATTCCTCAAGCACATAGGTGGATTGAGGAAGTGAACCGAAGGGAACAGAAGACTAAAAATGCGAAAGCATTATTCTTAGATAAAGAAGATAATAATACAGTAGTAGCGATGGCCCCTCCCCCTCCACCCCCTCCGATGCCTTATCCAGGATATGAAGCGGGAGGGCAGGCTGGTCCCCCCCCACGTTATCCTGAGGCAACAGGGGTATTAAAACAACCATTTGTAAGAGGACCTATTGAAACTAGGTCCCGAACACGTAAAACGCTTAGGGACACTCAACTAAGAAGAGATTCACTAGAAGAGAGTGAGGAAATCTGTCCATTAATTGAAGTACCGAACCCTCAGGCAGGACAGGAAGGCCAGGACCCAACTCTCTTAGTGTATAGACCATGGACACAGGAAGATATCCGTAAAGCTACAGAGGGAATTCCCCATCCAAAAATTAATCATGAAAAGTTTATACAAGATTTACAAGGTATGCGATTGAGTTACCACTTAAATGGGGAAGAAGTAGAGAAGGTGATTAGACAAATTATAGGTCCAGACTGGCACATGGTTTGTGGCGTCTGGAGTGCTCGTGATGCGCAACTTAAACCACTCCTACATAGTGATGCAGAATTAGACACTAGGTTGAAGAGTCTTACGGACCGAATTACTGAAAAATGGAAACCTAGAGCAGATTGGACCTGTATTAATCAGTGCATACAACAAGATAACGAAACTGTAGATGGATACTATGGTAGATTATTAGAATGTTTCAATAACCATAGTGGTATGCCTATTCCTGAAAATCAGAAAAATGATAGTTCATATGAACAACAATTGAAGAATGCATTTTTGAAAGGTTGCATTGCCCCTATCAGTAGCTTTATTACAAAGCATATGATAGATCATCGAACGAGTAGGCTACAAGCCTTACTGGAGTATGCTAGGCATGCTGAAAGACATTTTAACAGTAAGAAGAAAAAGAAGACGCAGGTCTTCACAGCTGAAGACGGAGCAGAAGTCTTTGTAGTACAGTCGGGTAAAAAGGGTAGGAGAAATGCTCAGGGCAATAAACGCTCTGACAGAGACTCAGAGGTTTTTGAGGAAAGAAAGAGAAAAGGTGAGTGCTTCAAGTGCGGGAAGAAGGGACATTTAGCAAGGGATTGCAGGTTGAATAAAAAATCGTCTACGGAAGGGAAGGATAGGAGTGATGAGGATTGACTATATGACAGTCATAACGTTCAACAGTCATCAGGACAGAGTAAAGGGCAGGGAGAAAATGTAAACACAGTATAAGGAATAGAGGAAGTGCAAACAGATGTAGAAAATGAGGAAAGCGAAGTTTTAGATTTAGCCTTGTTGAGCTTGGAGCTCTATTTGGCGGACACAAAACCGGAAGTTACACTTCTGGTGGAGGGGAGGGAAGTGAGATTTTTGTGTGATTCAGGAGCATCACGAACTTTGATACACCCTTCAAAGTTACCGGAACACTCTGAATCACCTGACTACATATTAGTGAAAGCAGCAAATGGGCAGCTATACAGGGAACCACTTTCCCATGATATAGCAATAACTGACCCTGTTTCAGGTATGACCCAGAGAAGTAAAATAGTACTTTCTGCAAAATGTCCAGTAAATTTACTGGGGAGAGACCTTATGCAGCTCTTTGGCATAGCAGTAGTTCCTACCATGAAGGGTATGGAGGCACAAAGGCAAATGGATACTTTTGTGGTGCGATCGGAGGGTGAAACCTATTATTGGTACAGCCAGGACCTAGTCACGACTGGTCCAGGGGCAGTAACCGAGGAACTGATGAACGTAGCCATCAGTAAGGTACGCTCCCTTCACATTGATCAGCAGCATTTGTTACATTGTACTCTGTACTATTGTAGCACACCAGGGCCTGATAAGGAATATGAGAAAAAATTGTTCAGAAATCCTGCCAATAGACTAGTGTTATGAACCTTGTACTGGGATACTGAGGGTAATAGTGTGGTGAGTTGTTCATTACCTCAGGAATTCATGGGATTATATAAGTCCAACTGGCTACTGCATGTCAGTTTAACCAAACATAAAAATGTCAGATGGGTGGACCTAGGTGAAAAAGTAACAAGATGGGAAAGGCAAACCGACTTAGAATTGTCAGAACAAGGAATACAGAAGCAGAAATTAAATTGGCTAACGCAAGCCCATCCAGCTGTACACTTACAGCAAAGTGAGGACAGCTGATTGATGTTCTTGCTAGAAGAAGAAGAAAAAGCCTTGTGTGATATACCAAGCACTCTTTGGTCAACAGGGAAATCAGATGTAGGGCTTATTCGGACAGCAGGTCCAGTAACCATTACACCGAAGTCAGCATTTAGACCGCAAAAGAAACAATACCCTTTGAGGAAGGATGCAGAGCAGGGAATCAAGCCTATAATAGCGGCATTACTTAAGAAAGGAGTACTGGTAGAATCTTTAGATTCACCATGTAATACCCCTCTATTTCCTGTTAGAAAAGCAAACGGGGAATGGCGGATGGTACAGGATTTACAGGCTGTAAATGATGCAATAATACCTAGGGCACCTACGGTGCCAGACCCACACACTTTATTGAATGATTTAAAGCCACAACAAAAGTATTTTACCATGGTAGATATAAGCAATGCTTTCTTTTCAATACCTATACATCCAGATAGTCAGTATTGGTTTGCTTTTACATTTCAGGGTAACAGATACACCTATACTCGACTACCGCAGGGATACTGTGAAAGTCCAACAATATTTGCACAGGAGATGGCTAGCAACCTGGCGGGGTTTACTCCACCCAGGGGCAGTCAAGTTCTACTTTATGTGGATGACATCCTGCTTGCGGCCCCTACCCAGCAGCAATGTAGGGAAGATACAATAGCATTATTGAAATTTTTAGCAGAACAGGGACATAAAGTAAACAAGCATAAATTGCAACTTTGGAGAACACAGGTCAAGTACCTGGGATATGTGGTATCCAAGGAGGGTAGAACATTAGATGCAGATAGGAAGGCAGCAATTTTGCAAGCACCCAAGCCAACTACCAAGAAGGAAATGATGTCCTTCCTGGGGATGACTAACTTTTGTCGAAGCTGGATACCAAACTATGCTTTGGAGTCGGCTCCATTGGCTGATTTAATATTTAAAACACCTATGGCAGCACAAGATATACTACATTGGACTCCAGTAGCAGAAGCAGCTTTCTGCAGGCTAAAATGATTGATAGCTTCATCATCAGTTTTAGGGCTCCCGAATTACCATAAGAGATTTTTTCAGACTGTAGATTGTAAGCAGGGATATATGACGTCAGTCTTGACGCAACAGCATGGAAGTAAGCAACGCCCCATAGCTTACTATTCATCGCAGTTGGACCCAGTGGCACGGTCGTTGCCACATTGTGTACAGGCAGTTGTTGCAGCTGCCATGGCAGTACAGGCTTCGGCCTCAATGGTATTATTCACCCTCTCACTTTGAGAGTGCCTCATGCAGTTGCGATAATTTTGCTGCAAGAGAAAATTGCATTCTTGTCCCCTGCTAGACATCTTTCTTGTATGACCATACTGCTGAGTCAACCTCATATGGTGATTGAACGTTGTACAACATTAAATCCATCAACGTTACTTCCGACTCCTGTGGATGGCACACCACATAGTTGCCTACAGGAAATGGAGCAAATAACTTTACCCAGACAGGATCTTACTGATATACCCTTAGCTGATGCAGAGGTGACATTTTATGTGGACGGATCATGTAGGAAGGGTCCTACAGGAAAGAATCTAGTAGGTTATGCAGTAGTTACTGATGTTGGGATTGTAGAAGCCCAACCCCTGCAGCCTAACTTGTCTGCTCAAGCAGCAGAATTGATAGCTTTAACACGAGCTTGCACTCTAGCGAAAGACAGATGTGTGAACATATATACTGATAGTCAGTATGCTTTCTCCACAGTGCATGTTTTTGCGCAGCAGTGGAAGAATAGGGGAATGATAACATCCACTGGTAAACCGATTAATAATGCGCAACTAATCTTGAATTTATTAGATTCCATTCAGTTACCTACTAAAGTAGCTATTTGTAAATGTGCAGCTCATACAAAGCAACAGGATAAGATTTCAAAAGGTAATGCACGAGCTGATGCAGCTGCAAAACAAGCAGCCTCAGACTCAGAAACTTTCTTTTTGAATGAGGAATTACAACCCTCTGAGATTTTAGATTTAGAAATGTTGAAAACAATGCAAACATTAACTACGAAAGCAGAAAAACAGAAGTGGGTAAGACGAGGAGCAATCCTTGAAGACGGGTTGTACATCTCCAAAGAGAAAAAGCCAATATTACCGTCTAATTTATTTAGATATGCGGCTTTGTTGAGCCATGGGCAGAGCCATGTCTCAACAGGGGGGATGGTACAGTTAGTTAACAGAATATTCCAAACATAAGGATTTACGAACTACACACAAAAATTTTGTGCAGCGTGTCATATTTGCAGTAAACATCATGCACAGGGAGCGTTCAAACCGAAGCAAGGGAGTTTTCCTACACCACCATATCCGTTCCATACTATTTGTATGGACTTTATAGAGCTGAATAAATGTGAAGGAAAGAAATACTGTTTAGTGATCATAGATATGTTTTCAAAATGGGTAGAAGCTTTTCCAACCAGGAATCCGGATGCAGCAACAGTGGCAAAGGCCCTAGTAAAGGAAATAATTCCTAGATTTGGCATACCGGAAAGAATCTATAGTGACAATGGAACACATTTTGTCAACCAGACAATTCAGCAACTTGGGAGATTCTTTGGGATTTCCTTGAAGAATCATTAAACTTACCACCCACAGTCAGCAGGACTGGTGGAGAGGTACAATGGGATTTTGAAAAATAAGTTAAGGAAGTTGATGAGTGAGACTCAGAAGAATTGGATTTGCTGTTTACCTTTAGCATTGCTGAGCATGAGAACAGTTCCAAATGTAAAGGGTTTGACCCCTTTGAAGTAGTATTTGGAAGGGCATATTACGTGCCACAGTGGAAAGCTCTCATGCCTGCAGAGCTGGAGGTCGATGGCTCATTAGCCAGTTATATGAAAAGATTGTTAACCAATAAGACTGTTTTGCAGTTAAACTCTTTTTCAGATAAAGAACAGACGAAGCCAGACGCAGTGCTAACTCCAGGATCCTGGGTGTGGTTGAAAGTCATCAAGAGAAAAAACTGGACGAGTCCAAAGTGGGAAGGTCCGTACCAGGTACTGTTGGCAACGCCTACTGCAGTAAAGGTTGCGGAGAGGTCATCCTGGGTTCACCTGACCCATTGCAAACCGGTAAAGAATTTTCAGCTTGATAAACATTTTGTAGCTGATATACCACAGAGACAGAATGACCAGGGGCAGAGTGTATAAAAGTACAAAGCAACCCCAAAGACATTGGTTTACTGTCCTACTGATCATACACTTATTAACCATGTTTGTGGTGACTTTTCTTTTGCTGGGGTTTTTCCTGCAAATAACTACACAGATAAAAATAACGAAACGTGATGGACTGGCCACAGATTGGCATCCAAACTTTAACACATACCTAGCCATGAAACGTGTGTATGTAGAGACTATGAACATTTCAAATTGCTGGGTTTGTACAGCCATACCTACAGCATATGGAGAACTTTTGATGTCCGCTGTCCCCTTGGGGATAAATGAGACTTGGGAAAATCTACTTTTTGATACAGGTTCTGTGAGATCACAGGACAAAGTAGCACTGTACTTACCTGTTACACAAAAGGGAATTGTTTGTTTTTATAAAAATGATATGCTCCAAGTTGGTTGGAGTAATTGTAACATAACTGTGTCTTACAAGTGTTATATAAAAGCCAAAGATCAGAGTATTAGTTGTAGCACGAATTATGATTCGTATTTAAGCTTAATGAAAACAACATTGAAATATGTGCAGAAAAATCCTGAATTGTATAAACAGTTGTCTGTTATAGACAGGAAAATGTTTCATTCAGAGTTAACCCGCATCAGTACTAAAGTAGAAAATTGTTATTTTGTTTGTGGGAAAAAAGCATATAAATGGTTACCTGAGAATTGGTTCGGCAGTTGTTTTTTGGGTTATCTGGTTCCAGCCATAAGACATACTGCAGAATTGCTTCTGGGTAAGATACAAAATGTAAGAGATATAGCTCAAAGAACTGGGAACTCAGTCAAGAAACCTACTAATCCAGTGGGTAAAATTGAAGCTGGTTGGAAAGACCATTCATCCGTAAAAGATAAAGAAAAATTGACTCATATGGACTTGAGTGACAGTGTTATATCCTGGGCTGGAATAATCCCAGCCTATGGAGCAGTCAAATCAATCTGGGAACTGAGGAAATTGTCAAAACTTCTCGAAGTAATGAGCAATGCGACTTTTTCTGCTCTCGAACTTGTGACTGATGAACTGAATGCAATGAGAACTGTTGTACTACAAAATCGAATGGCTCTTGACTTCACCCTAGCGGCGAGAGGTGGTACGTGCGCGCTTATCAAAGAAGAATGCTGTGCGTATATACCAGATAATGAGCACGAGATCAACGACCACCTAGAGGTAATTCAGCAAGTATCAGCAATGGCGGAACCAGGCCCAAACCCACTGACAAACTTTTTCCAGAATCTATTTGGTGGGTGGGGTTCAATCCTAATGAATATTTTGATAGCCATTTGTGTTGTTTTGCTCATATTGGGAGCATGTGTCTGTTGCGGGATACCTTGTATGAAAAGATTAGTTAGGGACTTTGTTGATGTATCTGTAACCAAGACTATGTATCAAGACCTGGAGTTGAATCTGTTAATACCAAATGAAATTATTTCTGAAATATAAAACAAATGACTTGCCTAGTTGAAAGTTCCAGAGAGGAAGAGACTAGGGAATGAAATAATATTGTTTATGTTTCTGAATAGAATAAAAAGCATTAAAAGGAGGGAGAATGTTAGAAAAATATGTAGTTAAACATATATGTAGTGCTAGTTTAGAAACAGTATAATATATAATGCATTTGATTCTATTTAACAATATGGCAGTAGAAATGATCTTGCATGTAATTGCTTGAAGCTTAGCTGTAGTGTGGTTAACCTCTGACCCTGGCAGTAGCCAGCTCAGCAGGCTTATGTCTTTCAGCAATTATTATCTGCTGGGTTAGAGAGAAATAAATATGTATGCATGTATATCTTTCTTCCTTCCACCGAGGAGGATGGCCTTGTGAGCTCTATCGAAGATAGAGTACAGCTGCTTACCAGAGAGACAAAGGAACGTATTAAGAAATGAGCTGACTATTGTATTCGAACAGGCCTGGAACCTTGAAAGAGCAACATTTACAGAAAGACATTGTAATTGACCAGGTGCCTTGCAAGGCTGTGTTATTCTCATGGGAAAACTTTTAAAAAGCATTACCTCAGCACCTTCTTATGAATAGAATATTGCAGACTGTAATGATGTAGGTGCCCTGTGACTGACCATGTCAGTAAGGTGAGCACAGCTTGAGTGTATAGTGTATTTAAAGAAGTTTACTTCCTATATCATGTTAGTCAAAACTCTATACTTGTACTGTATAGTTTTTTGCCTCCTGGTGTACACTAGTAAAACATTTTGAACTTGAGCTTCCTGTGTTATTGACTGTCATTTTGAAAAGCCTAATGATTTTTACAGTCTGATTTTAACAATTTATTTGACACCCATAAAAAAGCCTTCATTTTTTTGTCCTCAGTACTTGAGCAGAATTTGGCATTATGCACCAGTGACAAGTGATAGTGAATGGCTATTCATGTCCTTATTCATGTCCTATGACAAAACCTGGTCAGTTATTGCTGTTGCCCTCAATATTTGGGTTACCCTCATGCAGGGGTGCTTAAACATGCTGCACTTACTCTAACAGTTCTTTGACTACTAGATATAACACAGTGCAACTTCCTCTGTTGAGTGTTGACATAAATCACTTGTCTGAAGACTGCTTTTTGGCCATAGCATGAAGAGTCCTATTCCAGATGTATGTCACATTATTTCTTATTGTAATGTTATACTTCTGTGATATGTTCCATGACATACATCTTAATTTTTATACAGTTACAACCTTCAATGAACAGATTTTGAATACTGTTGCAAAAAGCATTTGCAAGCACATCCATTACAATAAGGAAAAATTATATTAAACCACCCTTATTCTACTTGAGTCTTAATCATTTTTTGCCTCACCTACAGCTTCTTGATCCCCAGAGCCATCAGTTTATGATACAGATCATGACAGATGCATAATGAGGATACACCTTAAATATGTGCATTAATGACCCAAAACACCAGTATTTGATATGTCTCTGTCCATCTCTCTCTCTTGCTATCTTCACCCCTTTATACTGCTGACTGTTCATTAGGCTGATGAATGTACATTTTATCTTGTGTCATTTTCATTCTGTCATTCATTTGATGAAAGCTAATACTTACTTCTTCATTGGCTCAGTATGTTATCACTGTCCCTTCAGTAGTGTGATTTTGAGATGGATGAAGTAGGATTTCCATTGTAGTGTGATGAGATAATGACCAAGTCCATAAATTTAATTTTACTTCTTGACATAGTTTCTAATCAAGCAGTAGGTGAAACTCTTAGGGTAATAAAGTGTGATATAGTTACTCTTCCCTATGTATCAGGCTGCTGGATATTACATAAAGTGTAAGGGAGGGTACCACTGATATAAATACTATGAATACTGCTGTCTACCTAATACTCAGGCTGCTGGATATCACATCAAGTGTAAGGGAGGGTACAACTGATATAAACACTATGAATACTGCTGTCTACCTAATGCTCAGGCTGCTGGATATCACATAAAGTGTAAGGGAGGGTACAGCTGATATAAATACTATGAATACTGCTGTCTACCTAATGCTCAGGCTGGTGGATATCACATAAAGTGTAAGGGAGGGTACAACTGATATAAATACTATGAATACTGCTGTCTACCTAATGCTCAGGCTGGTGGATATCACATAAAGCGTAAGGGAGGGTACAGCTGATATAAATACTGTGAATACTGCTGTCTACCTAATGCTCAGGCTGGTGGATATCGCATAATGCATAAGGGAGGGTACCACTGATATAAATACTATGAATACTGCTGTCTACCTAATGCTTTTTTTCACCATGTTGTGAGTGTCTCTTACAATGTGTGATTAAAAGTTAGTACAGCCTGAGCACCTCAATGGTGAGCTAAGATACTCAACCTTCCTGTAAAGGTTTATTCCTACCTACCAAAAGTTTGAATGTGATTTTTCTCCATATTAATATTACTTGTGTAAGTGTGTGGTACATCTGTTATGAACAAAACAGCATCCTCATATCAGCATCATGTTCTCAATTTCCTACACCTTCTTCAACCAGATTTATGTAGATGTATTGGTTGTTTTCATTCCTGCACCTTCTGTATCCCCGTATCAGTCATTTAATGGTACAGAGCAGAACACTTTCTGAATGAGGACACAAGTAATACAAACACACTATAAAGATGTCCATAAATGTAACATAACACAAACTCATGTGTCTCTCCATCTCTGTGTCCCTCATCACCTCTTTTGGCTCATCACATTATACTGTAACATATTTAATAGGCTGATGTATGAAATATTCATCTTATATCATTTGGCTACTGTCCTTACTGTGAGGAAACATAATGCCCACACTTCATAAGACATTCTGCCCTACACAAATAGGTTGCATATGTGCTGAGTCATAATAATTATTTCAAAATCCATACTGCCCTTGCCATGTTTAATAAACTGTACACCCAACTTACTTGAGATTTCCCTTGAAGCATGGCCAATATATAGTTGGTATAAATATTTATTTCATTCGGCATAGTTTAGGCAATCAACATATTTAGGATAGACATTCCTATGTGGTCTTACAGTCTTGGTGAAATTACTTATAATAATCGCATTCTGATACCCTTCATAAAATTATTTATACAATGGACTTGAACCCTGCTTCTACTCTGCTTTTCATTTAGCTCACTGACCTTACACTTTTTGCCACTGAGAAAGTAATTTTTACCCTTTATGTACCTTATTCCATTTTATTCATGTTGCTTGTATTTGTATTAGAAAAAGGTATTATGTTGCTTGAGTTTGTGCTATTAGAAAAAGGCATGCTTTTCATTTTTGATCTTTTACTTTGTCATTTATACAGACAATAAAAATAATTGGTCCTGGTACTGAATGTGATGGTATTGTACTTCCAGCCATCCTTTAATGAAGAAAACACAGCAAGATTACTTGTGCAGCTATATTCACCAGTGGGTCATCTCATTTTTCTTAGTGAATATTATCAGCGAAGAGTAGCAAATTACTGGGCTATAAGATTTGTATGGAAGGCCAGGACTTGGTCTGGGAAGTGTTGAGCAGATAGGACTGTGATGATGGAATATAAGCTACGCAGGCTGCTCTAAGCAGGTGTAAATTTTTGTGAGAGTGCTGAGGGTATTTATCAACATTTAACTTACCTCCACTTCCAAAATCTCACATGTTCTACAATAATGTGTGTTGAGTATTACTTTTGTTTGTTAAAAGAATGCTTGTTTGCCATGGATTATCTTACAATTTTTGTTGTTGTTTTATAGTTTACATGTTAGCTATATATTATTTAGTAATAAATGGAAGAAAACAAATGCAGTCTAATCTTCCATACATAATCCCACCTTCCTGATATGTATCCATTGCCTACAAATACTTGTTTCTTTTAATGTGTACTGTCTTTGTGTGTGACCATATTCTGGAGAATGTACTGTCTTGCTACTGACATAAAGCAAAGCCCTTCCCTGAGCCCCTTCAAAAGCAGTTTGGATCAATGGATGAGAAATCGTAAATTCACTCCTGGGATGGTGCCCATGTCCCTTATGGACAGGGGCAGTATGTAAAATATTCAAAGACATAGGCACAAACCTGAGCCATCCTTTAGCCCTTAGGGATTGAAAAATCAGGTAAAATTTTGGCTAATAATGGCTAGGCTTGTAAGGTCTCCTAAGCCATTAGCCTAATAATCTCCTATTAACCTATGAATCTATGACACATTTTTGGCTGTGATTTATTTTATTTTAGTTTTTGCAGCTATACTCAGTATATACTGCTTCAAACAAAAGGAATTTTGAGCATGTACTGCATATATTTTGGGAAACAGTATGGTATAGCTTTAGCCTAAACCATGATATGTGATGTGGTCATAGTGTGACTTACAGTTTGCAAAATAACCCCCCCCCCCCCTCAATGATGAATGCTGCACTCTTCAGAAAACCCTTTGGTGTTATGATCTGTATGAAGCTAAAGAGCAGCTGGTCATTTTTCAACACCAGAACATGTCTTAGATATTTCTGGAACCTTATATAGTTGAATGTTATATCTTTCAAGCTGGTATCTTACAAGCTCTTCTGTTTTCCTCACGAGATTCTTACTAAAGCAGTAACCAGGTCTTTTCTTCTGAATCATGTTCTAGGTTGGTACGTAAAATGCTTACAGACAATATATATGTATTAACATTCATAGACATTTCTTGTGTAAACCAAGTGATCTGTAGGCAGGCGCAAACAACTGGAATGGGTCAACAGTACCAGAATGTCAACTGACACAACATGCATTACAAGTCTTTACTGTATTTGTGGCTATGGGATTTACAGGCAACACCTAGTGAAAGCTGTAAGTTATCAACTCCTGTTTTTCTCTTCCAGGCTGGAATATCTCCCATTGTTTTCTATACAGGTTCTCAAATAATAATTGTAGCATCTGTGTTTTTTTTTTCTTATGTAGCTGAACAGTTGTCTAAACGCTTAGCATTTGGTGACTTGTTGCCAAGAGTTTGATCATTTGTGCAGGTAATTCAAATGTATGACAAAGAGATGAAATTACTTTAGTGTTATATTACATTGGTAATTCTCTATTTGTTACATAGCTAACATTATTTTAATATGTTTTGTATTGAATTCTTAATTGCTTTTCTCAGTTTTGTGATATGTCAGTTTACAATTTGAACTGTATTAGTTGACATGTAATTATTAAGATTATTTGCCCTGTCTTAAAATTCTCTTCCCGGATGTAGAGTGGAGTGCCAAAGTGTTTATGGAGGAATTTTCTACTGTATCACTGTATCAAATATGTGACTAAGATACAGAGATTGAGTGTGGGTGTATGTGCACATGCAAGTATGATGGCTTATCAGCACGCACAAGCAGTAAAACAAGAGATCCATCCTGGCACACTGAAAACATACTTACTGAAAAAATAAAACCATTGAAACTTCATCCCTCTGCACCAACTTACTAAATTGTGCTAACCCTAAACTTGTTCCTGCCCCTTAGCCCCCCCAAAAAAAACATTCTGTGATACTACCACTAAACAAGGGCCTCACATACACCAACACAACACTAAATCTCTCTCTTTTCATAACTGCTGCTCTAACCTGCAAACATTCAGACTCTCACCTTTCCACCTCTAATGCCAAATGTTTCAGTATATCCTTTCTGCTTTAAAAGCACAGTCCCAATTGCTGTAACATTTTACTCCTTACAGTACATCCAGCACTTGACAAAGAATGCTTTCAATCACTTTCCACAACCGTAAACTCTTGTCATTAAAAGGGAAATTACAGTGATATCTAAAGAACTGCAGTCTGGATCTTCCATAAAGGTTATCTTTTAGGCTTTATCACGGTTAAAGCAGAGAAAGATATTAAATATCAAGCAAAAAAAAAAAAAAACACTGGAGAAAAGCCATGGACTTTATTTGACTTCCAGTCTCCAGTCTACATATTTTGTTCTGTTGATTTTATTTGTCTTATAAACTTTTTTTAGTAATTATTCACTTCAATCAAACATTTATGTTGGTTATTAAATTACTTGAATAAAGATTTAAGTTGAATTTTGTAATTTGTCATCTGACAAACTAGCATTGTACTTTTATGTTATACTGATAAGCCATTGTTTTGTTCTGAAATATTAGAGGTGCAGTTGGTAGAATGTGTATATGTGTGTGTGTCTGTGTGTTTGTGTGTGTAGTTATATATATTTTTTCCCTTATTTAAGCTTGCCAAACTGAGTTACACCAGGTACACCAGTCTATCAGCTGCTGCAGCTGAAATATGAAGGTACTTTTGGTTTTCTCCCTCTAGGTGAAGGTCTCTTCCAGCCTAAAGAGGGTCCACATCTAGCCTTCTACTTGTTATGCTGGCAGGCTGTTCTTCAGAGCAGGACAGGATGATGTCTTGGGCTAGCAGGCAAGGCCTTTTGTACTGTTTCTTGTTGTCAGTAAAAGGGATGTTTCATGCTGTGAGGAGACCCAGCTGTGCTCCATAGCGTGACCTACAGTAACCATTAGAGGATTAACTATACCAGAACAAGCGCTGCGATAAACAAACCACACAAAGAAAATGCAGCCACACCAGTCCAGAAGCTGTAGGGGCGAAAACTCACGATAAGGCACAATTGTAAGCAAAATGAGTTTATAGAGGATTAAACATCACTGAGTAGCTAAGATCCCGCAGAAAACAGAGGTGCTCAGTCTCTCTTGACCCAGTGATATTTATGGTTTGCTTCTATGGTGTAGTTGCAAGTGAAGGAGTTACATTTCTATTGTGGTTCTAGCTTATCATTTAAACTTAAGCATTTTCCAGTTATGTCTGTATCTTATGTGTTTTCTATAGATTTGTCTCTTTTTTACTTAGTGCTGCAATTTCCACTGTGTCATAATGGAAGAGAAATGGCTCCCTTTGAAGGGGTGTTGGTATTAAGATAAGAGACAGGTACAGTAGTCATTTACTTATGATGTCTCTCCACTTTAATTAGTATATACCTATCATAGCTCTACACCTGGTATAGATGCATGTCTGTACAGGGTAAATGCAGGATCCTTTGTTCTGAAAATAAACATACTAGATGTTATTTTAAAATCATCATCAATCAGAGTTGTATAAATTCTGCCGTCAGTTTTGCTAACAGCACTTATTCTTCTGTGATGGGTTTTATGTGAGGTAAATACGTCCTTTAATAGTTTCACAGAAACTATCCAGTCACTAGCTAACCAACTATCTCCCAGTTGCCCAAGTCCTAACCCCGCCGCACCTAGTTCTCAACTCTACCCATTAACTTTCAATCAGTTTCCACATCACTTATCTGTGCCCTAATCAAGAAACTAAAACCTACCATCCTTGCAGCGGATCTCCTCCCAGCTGAGTATCTACAAAAAGCTGCGGATGCCATAGCATACCCGATCTCTGTCCTGATCAATATAACTATATCAGAAGCCACTATCCCCTCCATCTGGAGGACATCCCATGTTATTCCACTCCACAAAGGGGGCAGTTCCACTGAACTGCCAAATTACAGACCTATAGGTATTTTATCACCCCTGGCTAAAATTGTGATGTGCATCCATAAACAACTCCTGAGCCATTTCATTCAGCACAATCTCCTGGCTAACTCACAGCATGATTTGAGACTGTTCCACAGTACAACCTCAGCCTTCCTTTCCTTCTCCAATGTTATTAATCAAAACCAGGACAACAATAAGCTTTCTTCTGTCCTCTTTCTTGATCTCTCCAAATCCTTCCACATGCTCAAATACCAACTACTCATACACAGACTTAAAACTATTCCCCTAGATGTCCAGGCTATCCAATGGTTCAAATCTTATTTGAGTGGTAGACAACAGGCTGTACTATGGCAGAATAAACTATCTTCTCTTCTACCTATCACCCTTGAGGTCCCTCAGGGCTCTATATTAGGACCCTTATTATTTTCTTTCTTTATTAATGACCTGTACACAGTCATCCCTACAGACACCTGCATTCAATATATGGATGACTCCGCTTTGATTTGCTCTGCCACCTCCCCTTTAAGTCTGCAGACTCTATCCCAAAATGTTTTTAATACTGTCGAAAATTGGCTCTGTAATCGGTCTCCTATTAAATCCTAACAAAACAAAACTACTGTTTTTCTCCCCCACTCATAAAGCCTCTGCTCCAACCTTTGCTATAAAATCTAACAATGGCAGTGTCATTGTCCCAGATCCCTGTACCAAATTCTTAGGTGTAACAGTTGATAATAACTTCAAGTTTGATATGCATATTAATCAAACTATTAAAAAAGTTAATAAAAAACTTGGCTCACTATACAAGACCAAACCTTTCCTCACTCCACTAGCTAAGACGGTAATTGCCCATACACATTTACTTTCCACCCTCCTATATGCATCCCCTCTCTTCACGAACTTGAGTAAGTCTGACTTTAATAAACGCTATAGCTGCTTTAATCATATTGCTAGATTTGCCACTGGAGCAGCATACAGAACACGCCACTGTCTGAACCTAAAGAATCTAGGGTGGCTAGAATTGCCTAATCATCTTCAGTACAATCAGCTAATAGTAGCACATAGAATTCTCTACCAACCTGAAAACACACCCATACTTACAAAAATGATCACCCCTTACAACAACCTCAAGACACTTCACTCATCCAACAAATTATTAGTCCAAACTCTCAAAAGCAACAAGTCATCTGGAGACTCTCTATATGCCAACTCTGTTGGAAAAATATGGAACTCACTTCCTGCTGAGCTGACTTCAGAACCCGTTCTAACCCAATTAAAAAAAAATATAAAACAGTACTTTAAAAGGCAATGGCTATGTCCTTGCTCTAATCCTGACTAACTCTGGCAATATAAACATGTGCTAAAGAGGTCTTTTGGCCACCCCTACATTGTTTCCTAATTGTTACTGTATAACAAATCAGATTTATATATGACAGAATGAATTACTTTTATCCTGTGTGTTGTATCTGTAACAGTGCTTTAACTTGTTTAATGTAACAGTTTTTCTGTATATATCTATGGAGCTTTTCTCCCCGGGCCTCCGCTGAAAATGGACAAGTATCCATTTGGACTATCCCGGTCAACAAATTTAAAATAAATAAATAAATAAATAAAATAATATGTGAAGATATGTGATACAGTACACCATCAATGTATTTGTCAACATTTCAGTTCCAAATGGTCTAAACCTAGATAAAATAGGAATTGAAGTATGTAATGATACAGTACTGCAGCAAGTTAAAAAACTGTATGAAATTATTTCATGGAATAAACTTATGGATTACATGCAGAATGTTGCTGTTCTCAATAATATGTTAAGTGTAGGCAGTAGGAAGTTTACATTGAAGATGAAAATTAGTAATGCCTCAGTCTTTGCTAACAGGAGCCCCCCAAAACAGTATTCAAGACGACCTAAGGGATAATTATTACAAAAGCCTTACTGAGACAGATAAGATGTGTTTTCCTAGCACTGACTTGTACACAGAGATTGTGATTCATGGATGTGTGTGTAGCTTCTATGCTATATTTAAATATTGTAGACAAATGCATTGTCCACTGTATTGTGACATGGACAATCACATTTAATTTCTTATTCTAATTTTCTGTATATAGATAGCCACATTTTCTGCAGTATTTTGTTTATGCGAACATGTTCTGCTGTATGAAAACATGTATTACACTGCAAGGGACTAGATTAATATATTGGTAGACAAGGTGACACAAGGGAAATACTGCCAGCCCAGCTAACTGGAATTTTGTAAATAATTATATGTCATTTGAGATTATTAATATGATTTATATAGAAATGTAACAAAAGGAGACACTGCCAGCTTAGCTATCTGGAATTTTGTAAATAGTTGTATGTCATTTGTGAATACCGGCATGATGTGATTGCTTGTGTTACCAAATGTTTTAGAACTATGTTATGCGTATATTAAGCTACTGGTACAGAAGTGTGTGTTGAACAAGGTTTGTACAGTACTGAGCTTCAAGGATGTGTCCACAGTGTACCCTACTGGAAAAGAACAGAAATGTATATAAACTATATACCTGTGCAAATGTATGTTTTAATAGTAGAAACTGGAACATACAGAGTTAACTTGCAAAACTTCAAGAAAATAAGTTGAAATTAAATTATTTTATGATTGTGTTATAAACGTTGGTTTCAATGCAGCAAGGAGACAGGATGTCTAGAACTAGGGTGCCTTCTGTATTGTTTTGTGTTTTATTGTTTTATGTCTTCTAGCAACTGCAAACATCTGAAGGCTATGTATTTTTCCCAAGGAGATTTCAAATGCTACAATAGGGGGTTTAGCTTGTGAACTTAAGTCAGGTGACAAAAAGTGAAGTCATCCAAGCTAACCCAGCAGTAATATTTGATATTAATTTAAGAACTCTCTCAGAGAGAAACTGTGCATTTTGTATTTTGTCTTTGACCTGGAAACATTCACTCATCATCACCATTTGCACTTGCCTTGCTGTAAGTTTTTTTTAGGGTATAGTAACTCTTTTAGATGTAGTTAGGAATATAGTAAAGATTAGTTTAGGTGTTTTATTTATTTATTTGAGACTGTTCTGCTATGTTGTTTTAAACACTTCCTGTGATTTTGAACTCAAGTTACTGTGTTAATTTGCTGAGCATTGTCTTGTTCTTTTATTATTTATTATTAAATATATTTAAACTTATCTTTGTGGCTGATATTTGTGAGACATATTTAAGCTCTTAGAGTACTTGCATATGTATTTGGTGGCACTGTGCAGACCACTCCTAAATAGCCTTGCTTGGTTAGACTGCCATTTGAATTATTAGTAACATTACACAGTAGGATTGGACACCCTTTGTTAAGGGCCTTAGAGTAGGTGATAAGTAGTGGTTGGTGGCAGTGGAAACTACCTTATAGTCTGGGCAGAAGGGGGCATAGCTAGTAAACCTGTGCCAGACTTTCCCAGGTGTGTGTATGTGTTTGAATATAAATCAAATCTTAAAGTGTGTGTATGTCAGCTACTTGGGCAGAGACACAAAGCACTGGTTGGACAGAGAGGGTGCTGGAGGTCTTAGCTTAGCCACTTGGCTGAGATCTCAACCCTATAGCTGTGGTAGTGGGGAGTCTTATTGGAGATATGGAGAAAGAGGGAGAAACCAGCCCCAGACTGACTGTGATCTCTGTGTGCTCTTAAAGGGAAATTGCACTTTACTGTGTGTGTACTTGTCATCATCCCAGTGTGTATGTTCCCCACTGTTGCCATCAGTGAGGATTGAGGCTCCTTGATTACTGGGCCAGTGTTGGGGCATCATAGACAGCTCTGTAAACTTTTGCATTATTTGTTGCCTGTTGTGCTACTGTATAGTGTGCAAACTATTCTGCATGGCATGGGTATAATTAAGTACATTATTGCTAAATCTGCTAACCTCTTGTTTTGATGATGCTTTGTTATGTTACATATTATGTGCTTGTTATTGCCTTTTTGATTTGGATTGTGACTGACCATGGACCAGATAACCAATGCAGTGGGTTGGAAAATAAATAAAATAATTTTTCTTGCCAAGCTAATGCACCATACAGAGCTATATCATTTTGGATGTCAGAATTAGCTGACATCCATGCTCATAACTCAGCACTGACATTTTGGATTTTTGTCTACTGGTGAATTTCTGATAGTCATTATAGATAACAGTATATATCCTTTTACTCTGCTAGTAACTTCTTCATTGCATAATTCTAGTTATAGATAAGTCATTCTTTTCTTTTTTTTGACATATCTAAAGCCATAAGTGATCTTGGTCCACAATTCAATGGACAACAAACAGCTCAGTGACTTTGTCAAAAGCATGGATTTCTAGCACAGAAAAATTATACCCTCTTGGACATAGGTGAGTGGGATAACTGAAAGGTCTATGTATGCTCATGGCACTAAGAACAGTTTATAATAATGGGATACTTCAGAAACAGTAAATCCAGAGTTTCTTAGGAGAATATAGAACCATACTTTACAGTACCACAAGACATTACCCTTTCAGATGATTTAAAAACTGAGTTAAAATATAACGTCCTTCCTTCCTTCATCAAGAAAGAAAACCAAATAAATAAAATAATATAGTCAGGACTGTGCATTGTACACAACATCATGTTCAAATGAAGAGATTTTCATTGTAGTTGAACAAGTAAGGTAAATGCTCCCCCCTTTTCTTAAAAAGTCTTAATCAATACCGGCATTAATGGGTCTGTGATGACTACCTTTAGAAACAGACATAGACTTACAAGATATTGCACATTTTTAAAAATGTTTATCAGCAGTTCTGTATTCTGAATATGAAAATATATGAATGGAAGTCTTAGTGGTGATGCAGTAGTAGGTTTCTGCAGAGTGAAATAGAATGATAGTCACAGACTTGAAAAATAACCTGCTTATTTAAGATATTAAGGTTGATATTCAATATTGGATTACTCTTGGCAGTAGACTAAGATATTTGGGTTATATCCTTCCAGGATATGACCACTTGATATCTTTCTAAGCTTCAGGACACCTTCCAGTCACTGTGTCAGGCATTCAGGCAGAGACACACAAAAATGAAGTTTGGGCACCAAAAGCTTTAGAGAATTATTGTCGCTGAAGTATGCTACCTCTGCAGGCTTCGTGAAATAGATGGCTGGTTAGAGAAGTACCCTGCTGGGAAACCCTTTTACAATTTTATTTTTCTGTGAAAAACTTTTTTTCTGTGAATACATTATTTTTATGCTAGGAAATTTATTTTTGTGGTCTGTCATACCTTGCAGGAAATGTTTACTATGTGAATATTTGTGTGGAAAAATATAAAACAGATATGTTTTTCTACTGTTTTTCAACATAGTTTTGTAGAATTTAGCAGCAGGACATTAATCTTTTAGACTGTCATTTATTTTTTTACCTCAAAATTCTTATTTTCCTATCAGGAGGTTTACCAACTCTCACAGGCTTCTCTACCCATCTTTCAGGCTTCTTTTTCAGCTGGATCATGGAGCATTTACTGGTTTCCTTAACTATTTCTTCCTATATCTGCAAAAAGAAGAAACCTGATGGGTAGTCTTTGGGTGTGAGACCAGTGGTGACTCTCTTGTAGCCAGATTTGTTTCCTTGGAATGCTCATCAGTGTCTTGCATTCCCTGTGGTGTAGCCACTAAAGAATGAGAGCTAGACACATCATCTATGGCTTTAGGGTTGTCCTCAATGGGCAGGGGAGACAACCACTCTTGTTGGTCTTTGGAGAAGGAGAGCCATGAGGGTCTACTGCAAAGCTAGGCTAGTATGCCTGATACCCTGGAATGTGTCCCCCACAATGAGTTGGTCTTTTTTCAGTAAGTCTCCCAGGAAAAGAAACAAAGAATTAAGAATATTACTTCTCCTGTTTCTGTTGCTATGGAGAGGGAAGAATTGCTAGGATTTGCTAAGGAAATAATTTATTTTAATGTTTCAAGTCTGTTTCTTCATTTACTTCAAATAGAAAAAGAAAAATAATTCCTTCTCATTCTGACACTGATTCTTAATCAGAAGAGAGGGGGTATGGGGGGGAGTGTTTTTTCGTTGGTGCTTTCACCACAAGCTGAAGATTCTGAACCTGAAGTAAGTACTACTTCAAATGTACCTACATTAAAGCTATTTTCTGTTTGACGTTAGCTAAAATGAAAGAGGTATTTCTGCAGAAACAGAATGCAATGCCTGTTTCTCAGCAAAAGTATGATAGGTTCATAGGTTGGCACTGGGCTATCTGCCTAAAGGTATATATTAGCCCAGCCACATTGTGCGGTATTCACCGCCCCTTTAGTAGTTCCCTAGACCCTTGTACTAGCAGCTAGTACCCTTGGCCCCTGTCTAATAGTGCTGTTGGTGTGATTCCCGGTGTGAACTTTCTGTTACCCATCCACTCATCAAGGTTCCTCTTGAAGAGTGATAGTGAGGGGCTCTGTGTTATGTAGATCGGGACCCTGTTCCATAGTAAGGGAAGTCTCTGTGAAGGGAATCTATCCCTCCAGCATGTTCTATTCATTGTTGTTTTGAGGTTTATATCCCTAGAGTGTGTAGCTCGAGTAGATTTGGTTTTGCTAAGATGGAGCATGTTCAACAATTCTGGGTTGGACATGGCTCTGTACGTTAGACAGAGATCGCCTCTGAGAAAGCGGTATGCAACAGCGAACAGTCTTAGCTTTTTCAATCGTGCTGCATAGGGCAACTGTTTGAGGCCAGTAATCCTCTTGGTTAGGTAATTGGATATCCCACAGCCTCCAATTGTCCCTCCTGTTTTATCAGCTTTAGAGGATGTTTTCTAAGCAGCTTTCAGGTTGTCTGATAATCAATCTCCTGCTCATAAAAAGTCTGATGGGTTACTGAGAGTACTTTAGAGTCATATTTGTTCTCTAATCTTAAACCAGACCTTGCAGTTATTTCCTTATTTAAAATTTCTACTGCTAATCAGCTTACTAATGCTAACCCCATCTCCTCTGACCAGGTCAGGAATGCTAATCAGATTGCTAATGATAACCCCATCCCCTCTGACAAGAATGGGAAAGCATTTGATAAATTTGGAAAGACAGTTTATTTTTCTGCTACTTTAACTTTAAGAATTTTGAACTGCAGGCTCACATGTTAATTTTTTATTGGATTTTTTTTGAAAATACAAGAAAGTTAACTGTTACCACCCCCTCTTCTAAGAAGAAAAATGATTGAATATTTTAACTGCGTCTGCTTCTCATGCAGCCAAACACTACTTAAAGTGTTCTTATGATTCTGCTGATAATGTTTCCATAGCTGTTGCTACAGGGTTACTATGAGGCAATTTACATTCTCAAAATGTACCAGACAATGTTAAAACTGAGATTTTAAATTCTCCTCTTGACAAGGGTGTTTTGTTTGACCCTTCTGTTGCTCTGTTTCTTTAAATGATTTGATGAAAGAGGGAAATTGATTCAAGTGGTGATCCAAATTTTCCAACCCACTATTTCTAAGCTTAATAAAAACTTTCCATCTAATTCAGCACCTTTTTTCAAACACCAGTTTAAGCAGCATGATGCCATCCAAGAACATTTTAAAAAGCAATGGTAAGATGGTTCTAAAAAATGAAAAAAGGGCGCCCAAGAGGAAAGGACAGTCCAATATGTTAGAATGACTACTTGCCTCTCCAGGTTCCACTTCCCACCTTGGTAATATGCACCTCATTGTAGGTCTTCCTCTTCCCCAGTGCCATCAGACTATTTTACACCAGTATTTTTCTGAAAGTAATCCAGTCAGTGCCATCAGATTATTTTACAGCAGTGGATTCTGAAAGTAATCCAGCCAGTGCCATCAGATTATTTTACACCAGTATTTTTCTGAAAGTAATCCAGCCAGTGCCATCAGATTATTTTTCACCAATGGAATCTGAAAGTAATCCAGTCAGTGCCATCAGATTATTTTTCACCAATGGAATCTGAAAGTAATCCAGCCAGTGCCATCAGACTATTTTAAACCAGTATTTTTCTGAAAGTAATCCAGTCAGTGCCATCAGATTATTTTTCACCAATGGATTCTAAAAGTAATCCAATAGTAGTACATATGGCAATGGGAATCCCTTCCTCCTTCTCAGAGTATTATTTCTCATCCTGTAAACCAAACATCCCATTTTCTTCCAGTTTTGGAGAAAATGTTGTCTCAAAGCTCATGGAGTTAGTGCCCTCAGATCAAATGGGCAGGCATTTTTATAGAAGGACTTTTTTTTGGTGCCAAAAAAATTGAGAACTTGGAGACCAGTCCTAGACCTCACTTTCTCATGCTTTTTCTCAAGGTCCCAAAGTTCCAAATGTTATTCCAGCAAACATTCTTATCTCTCATTCCTTTTCTCAACTTCATGGTAATGTTAGACTTAAAAGATACTTGCTATCACATTCTGACTGACAAAGATTTCATACATTTCTTAAGATTTTCTGTATTTGGCTTACAGGGTCAGTTTTCTGCTTACCCTTTGATTTATCTACTGCACAGAGGTATTTGCAAAGTGTCTGTCTCAAGTAATAGTTGCAGCAGACTTCCAGACATTCTCATATTTCCATATTTGGATGACTGTCTTATATTTGCAGACTCTTTTTCCAACCATCATAATTCTTTGACAAGTGTCATGAAACTCCAGCTCAGTTTGGGGTTTTCAGTGAACTTAACAAAAATTATTTTTTCATCTCTTCATACAGAATCTTTTTTCCTGGGATATTTTCTGGATACTTTAGTTGAAAGAGCCTTTCTTCCTTTAGACAAAAAAACTATGTGCTTTTAGTATAGAATATTACATATTGGTTTATTGCCACAGTTTGCTGGTCTTATTTTTGCTTTGAATTACGTTTGTGTTGAGACTTTACGTTTGCCGTACATGCAGAGATTTTTTCATACTAGGTGTTGTTTGATACACCCCAACCTGAATACTTTTTCAGGTGACTGCCAGGATGATAGAGTTTTGATACCTCTAGGCATATTTTTTTTCTGGGATGTGGAGCAGGTACTAAAAGAGACAAAAAATAAACTGCTACCCAAAATAATCATATATATATATATATATATATATATATATATATATATATATATATAAAATTGTAAGTGATTTTTTTGGTGCCATGCTACAAATCAGGACCCATTTAAGGCCTAGATGCCACTTGTGCTACATTAATTGTGTGAGTTTTTATCCTTAGTTATCTATCAAGTTTAATCTTTCAACCATTTCTGCTTGTCTGCCTTAGACTCTCCCCCTTCCACCTGTCCTCAAGTCAATCAGTTTTTGAAAGGGTTTTACATATTTGTTCACCTAGAAAACAAGTGTTTCTTCCTTGGGATCTTAACTTTGTGCTTGAAAAATGAACACCTCTTCCATTTGAGCCAGCTCATAAGGCTGATATGAGTTTTTTTGAAATGGAAAACTGTGTTACTTTTGCAAGAAGAGTATCTGAGTTACAAGCTCTTATGGTGAGTCAACCCTACTTCATTTTCCACAAGGCAAAGTGTCTTTGAGAACATATTCTTATTTTAAGCCTAAAGTAGTTAACAGAATTTACCTTGAGCCAAACTATTAATCTCACTATATTCTTTCAAGAACCCAGAAATGAAGGAGAAAAAGTCTACATATTTTGGATGCCTACAGGCAGCTCAGATACTGCTTGGATAAATCTAAATTCTTCACAAAAGCTGGCCAACTGTTTGTCTTCTGTGAAGGTAAAAAAAGAACAACTAGTGTAAAAGCAGACAGTTTCTAGATAGTTATCTTATGCTATTTACTTTTGCTGCCATAACAGACCAGGCTAGGGCCCACTCTACCAGGGCTTAGCTTCTCTTGTATTTTTTTTTCTGGAAAGCGTGGTCTGTAAAAGCATTCTGTTGCAGCAGCTTAGTCCTTTGTACATACTTTCACAAAACATTACACAGTGTATTCCTTTTCCAAGGTCCACAACAAGCTTTGCTGGGACCAGTCTCCAAGGGATCCTGGATTCTTGAACATTTTCTCCTCCATATATGTTCCTAGGGTACGGTAATCTACCAAAACATAATTGACTACTGGGACAAGGATCTGATGTTAAACATAGTACAGTTGTTTAGGTAAACCTACCATGACACTAGATGCTCTAATAGGTCACTGTTGTAGTAGCAATTCCCTCCCTCCAATTTCCCTTGTTTGGTTTTGATGTATTACCAGGGTGTGGATGCACATACCATTGTGTATATCATTACAATATGTTTTACTGTAGTTTGTATTTTACCGGCATTTTTCCTCCCTTCTTGAGGCAAAGATCTCTGAAGTTTTTAGTGCCCAAACTACCTTTATATGTGGCTCTGCTCCAGCCTTTGGAAGTTAGTGAATGTGGAAAGTGCCCTGAAGATTTGAAAGTAGATTGGTGGTAATATCCTGGGCAGTATATAATCCAAATAGCTTAGTCTACTGTAACAGTGAACTGTTAAAACATCTACAGTTTTTATAAGCTCACCTACACAACCATGCTTTATAAAAAGCTGGCAGTTCAAATGTCTTAACATATGTGAAATTAATCTAATTTAGCTTCAGTTGTTTAACTCATTCAACTCAATGGAGCTCAGGAAGTTTGCACTGTAACTTTCAATGGGCGGAGCCTAAGCATTTTGACAGAATCAAATTATGTCCTCACATTTCAAACAAAAATGTTCATATCTCTGGAGCCATACGGGTTATGAAGGAAGTAAAAATGGCAAACCCTTCATCACAAACTATTTTTATAGTGGTAATATTCTTTAGGTTCTAGGTCTTAAAACATATTTTATAAGTCAGAGTAAACACAGTTAACTATTACATTTATAATATTTTGTAAACAAAGTACAATATATCAGCAACCACTCATGTTACACATACTGTCAACAACATTTTATTAATCTAGCTGAGAGCTTTCATACGAGGCTAAGGATTTCTGTCTGTGTTGCTTGGTTGTTGAGATATTTAGAAAAATGTGAAAGTTATATCTATATAAATTAATCTCATAAAACAACAGTTATACAGACTATACACTATATAGAGGTCAAATACTAAAGCATCTGAGTTTGCCATTGTGTAAGCTTTACAACAAAATCTTTTAAAACCTTGTACATAGACTGATTTTGGAATTATTGCTGAAAATATGAACAAACAATATTTGATGCCTAGAGGTGTCAGTAGGCGTTAACTGCAGATGCACCTGGATGCATCAGGATGTAGTGAGTTAAATGCTGTGAATCATCTGATGCAGATTCATTTCATTTAAATATATTGCACATTGCAACTGCTTAAATCTGATTTGAAATTCATCTTACTATGCATTAAAAATTGTGATAACTCATGATGCTAATGATTTTTACCGAATCCTCATAAATGTTACGCTGAAAGTTGTGGATAATTTGTATTCATTTTGTTTTTGCTAGGTGGAACAGTGTGTCAACCTACATAAGAAATTAACTGGATCTTTGCCAAATTTAAGATCAAATTAAAAGATTGTCACACTGACTGATACAAATATTACTGCTTCAGAAAGACTGGATATGAACAGTAAAGGCCTAACTGCCTATCATATTTAAGAGTGGTGTTTCATTTCAAGCTAGCAGACTGTGTTCTTAAATATTTCACAGGAGGATCTTAAGCTGATTGATTGGCTTAAATATCAGTATGATACATTTTGTATACTGGACCAGTTTCAATACTGAATAAACTTCCTTTCTGTAAACACTTTAATACCTGTTTGATCTCGAGCTTGTTTAGATGGTTTGACATATAGAAGATATGGCTGGACGAGTTTCAAGACTTGAGTGAAAGACTACTGGTGATGTTTATTATGTGCAGCTCTGCTCCCTGGCCACTATGAAATAATTCCAAAAAGCGCTACATTAAAGTATAGTTTGGCTATACTTTTTGCAGTTTTTACAACACAAGAAATTGAAGAGCTATAGCTCATGACTTGACCTGGCAGGAAACAAAGCATATTACCAATAAACAGAGTGGAATTCAATGTGAGTAAGTGGCAAAAGCATAATCAAAGAATTCTAAACTCAAATCATTGACAGGATAACATTGGAAAAATTATGGCCTTATTTCAAACATAGCTTTTATAGCAATATAATTAAAATAAACTTGCTGACTATATATCAAAGACTAAGGAATGCATGGCAGCGATCATGCATATGCCATTGAAGAACTATGAAGAGAAAACACTGATTTAAGAGGAAAGTATGAGGTTATGCTCACTGAGATGGAAATATTAAAAGGGAATCACATTTATACAGGCTCACAGAAAGAATATTCTAGCACCTAAAAAAAGAAAGGCCAAGATTGTTTGTCATATGACCAAGGGAAATTGGCAGACTGGACTGGTTAACATGCAAAGTGAGCCTATAGACTGTTTGTATCAGGACTCACTGGAAGCAGTAAGTACTCATGGCAAACAGTAAGCAGGCATGGCAAACTTTCATACATATAACATTAAGGACTAGAGCTGTCACTATTGTGGAAGCAAGAGAATCTGTATAGAGTTGGTGATTATTTATTTATGTACAAAAAAGACAACAGAGTTTCTGGCTGCCAGGATGGAGTGCTGAATGAGAAACTTAAATGAGGATTTTATTACATGTTAGTATTTTTCCCAATAGAATTTAAGACATTTATTGATGTGCAGGAAGCTGTAAGAATGATCCAAGAGTATGAGCCTAATTTTAGACGGGAAGTCAGTGAATAGGGCAAGCTGAAAAAAGTGGAGAAGGAGTTGAGAGAGCTGAGAAGTTGTGGCTTGCAGAAATGAATAAGTTAAAACCAATTTTGAAGATCTGTGCAAAATGAGTACTGGTAATTTTAAAGCACATATGCTGGAAAATAACAAAGAAAAAATGCTGTGAGTAGTACAAGCAAAGATGTTAGGTGACTGAAGAATAAAGGATCTAATATATGTAATGAACCATTGCATCTGTCTTGCATCTGAATTTATGTCTAAGAGTTTTACAAACTCATATTTGTATTGTGACTATGAATGTTTGCTGTTCTAGTTGGATAATGTGGTATTACTGAACATGGCCAAGAGGGGATTGTCTATTTGGAGATATGCCTTATTCAAAATAATACATGATAACTGCTTATTGGAAACAGAGGGATTGCTTATTCAGCAAGTAGTAGAATACATGAATAATGAATGCGTTTGAAGTAATATGAATTAGCAAAACTGAACATTTGTTTATCATGTTTGGAAGATATTTAGTTGACTGGGGATTTCTCTGGAATTGCTTATATTTAATTGTACAGAGAATAGTTTGTCTACAATGATGGGTGACTGCTTTTAGCTTTTTTTGATAAAGCTTTTGTGAAAGTTAGTTAACTCTATCTATCTATCTATCTATCTATCTATCTATCTATCTATCTATCTATCTCTCCTTTGTTGACTGGGTTAGTCCAACTAGGCTAGCATCCTTTTTTCAGGGGAGAGATGAGGTGGTATTTATACTACAAGGGAAAATTTGGCAAGGACTCTAGAGAATTTCTGGTACTCACTATAGTAATAGTGACAAGTATTGTCAGTGATTAGGATTGCATGTTCCAGTCCTAGCACAGTGGCAGCTGGGATGACATTTGCATGTCTTGGAAACTGGAAGTGAGGGAGCAGAGGCAAATATCAGATCAGGAGATGGTTTTATCATTGATTTGGAGATTTTGTTTTAGCCAAAACCTTTTCGTAGAGTCAAAGGAAGAAGCCATTGAGTGTGTTATTATAGCCCTCCATTCGGAAGGGTTGGTAAACCTGAGAACAGCATTGAAGCATCATGGGGAGAGATAATGGAAAAAATAAGGGAAGAGGAGGCAGCGGAAGTTACAGAAGGAGATAAAAGAAGGGAAAAGAAGAAAACTTATGCCAAGATGGTGACAAGTACATTGAGAGAGAAAAGTGAATCAGAAAATGTAAATAAAAGAAAACTGGTGGTAAGGTTGTAAAGCAAGCGTTAAGCTCCATTAAATAGGTATTAGGTATCGGACAGTGTTGTTTTACCTCCAGGTGTTACAATCCAAGATGTAAGATCATTATTCTTATAAATAGAGTGACTTTTTGTGACATTATATTTGAGACTATCCAAGAGATGGAGAACTTTATTAGTGCATTTGAAAAAACTGAAAATGAAAATCCATGGAATGAATATTTTATAAAGACTGTATTAAAAGAGACAAAGAAAAAATTACATATACAGTTTTGAACAGAGATTGAAAGAGAGACTTTAAAAAGACATTTGAATTGAAAGACATTTGTCAAGAAGTATTGGCTGTTGCAAAAGTTTATGATAATAGGGTTTTATGGCGTGAGGGATGGAACATCAATGTTATTTTGAAAATGGAAAATGATAAAATCATATGTGTAGAGGGGAATTGAGGTTTAGTAAAATATTGGGCCAAGTAAGAACATGTTTTTTATGTGGGACAGAGCTGCATTTTGTGAATAATTGTGAAAAAAGAAGATGGTACATTTGTGGAGAACTGGGACAGGGGGCAAAAATTGTGAGTGGGAATGTTATAAATGTACCAGAATAGTTCAATCCATCCAGGGACCGTGACTACATAATTCAAATAGACCATCAATAAAGTAATAATGTATTTAAGTTTTTACATGAGATTTTTAAATGTAAGCTGGTTGTAATTTATTTTTTATGTGAGTACCACTTTAAGAAATTAGTGCTTGTTAATTTAGTTCTGATGAAGTCCCTTTAAACAAGGAGGTGGAAGCACTTTACTCTTTTGGTTTGTTTTCATATTAATTTTTATTAAGCATGGAAGATATACTTCATTGGTTGTCTACTTGAGTTTTGTAGTCACAGTCTCTTGATGGATTGAACTATTTTGGTGTTTTATGTTTTATGGAACCTTTGTGTGAATGGGATGTTATAATTGTAAACAAAAAGGACATTTAGCAAATGGATTGTACAGAAATAGAAAAATAAAATGAAAATAAAACTGAAGAAAGAAAAGAGGCAGAAAAAGTAAAGGATAAGATAAAACAGAGAGAAAAAATGACAGAAAAAGGAAGTTAGTGAGGAAGAAGTGGATGGAGGTTTAGAAAATAATTCAGAATTTAGTGATGAAGAAGATATAAACTGGACTTCTGTAGGCAAAGGAGTTAAACACAGAAAAAGAATGTTGAAGAGTATAAATGTAAAAGAAAGAAAGGAAATGGATAGAAAGAAGAAAGGAATTAAAAGGAAAATAATATTTAACAAATAAAAAAAATAAAAGACAGAATAACTTAAGAGTATTATCTATAGATGGGAACAGTCTTATAAATGTAACAAGGAGAACTGGTCTAATAGAATGGTGTAAAATTGCGGTTTCAACATAACTGTATTAGAAGATGTAAGGTTTATAACAAAAGAAGAAAGATTACAGACAGAAAACTTATTGAATAGGCATATAATATGGAATTTGGGGAACATTGCTCTGGATTTTGAATTTTATGCAGAACAGTTAAAATATTAAATAAAAGTTTAGTAAAAATGGGTAGATTGACTGTCTTAGACATCAGATGGCAAGAAAATGTATATAGAATTATAGCAGTTTATACCTATGTAATGGTTAAAGAAAAAGAAGGTTTATTTCAGCAAATATTAGATTATGTTATAGTGAACATGAATATAATGATAACATGAGATTTTAATTGTGATTTGAAAGAAAGAAGAAAGAAAAAGAGAAACATGAAAATAATGAAGGAAGTAAATGTGGAAATGTATATATATTTATGGAAAGGAAAGGGATGGGCATATGAAAGAAATATGTTTAAAACAGAGATTATTTTATATTATCAGAAGGGATAAAGATAATAGAAGAAGTAGTAAGAGCTTGATTTTCAGGTAATCTAGCAATATGAATAGCAACTGAAGAAAATAAAGAGCATATCAAGATAGGAAAAGTAATAAAAAGAATAAATGGAAAAGAATGGAGTATAGAAGGTAGGCTATAATTATACAGTTATGGAAAACATATAACGATAGTACCATTTTACAAAAACTGGACTGAGTGTTGGATAGCATTTAAAAAGAAATATAGAAAAACTTATTTAAGTTGGGAAATAAAAGAAAGAACAAAAGAGAAAAAAGAATATGTGGATGTATATGAAAGAGTTTTTGAAAATTTAGAATATAACCGAATGGAATTCTATGAAAAGGAAAAAGTAGTATATGAGAAAAATAAAGAAAAAATCAAAAGTGTGTTGTTTAAACAAATATATTTATTCCAATGAAAAAAATAAGAGGTATCTGTATATTAAGGAAAAGTAGTGAAAGAGAAGAATGGCAAATGAAGGATACAAATGACATTAATAAAGATCAAACACAAACTATGGAAATATCCATAGAACATGTAAAAGAGATGTATAAAAAGAAGGGAAGTAAAGAAATCCAAAAAGATTGGCAACTTAAAAAACTGACAGATTTAATGAATAAAGAATTGGATAAAGAAATAATGATAGAAGAATTAGATAAAATAATTAATTGAGTTAATATAGATTCAGTAACATGTTCAGATGGAATTAGTTATGAAATGTATATAATTTCAAGAATTGGCAAGTAAAAGTATTAAATGAATGGGTGGAAGAGGGTTTCAAATATAAGAAATTTGTAGTGGAACCTTAAAATTCTTATGGAAATAAAGGAAATAAAGAAGAAATAAAAAGTGGAGGCTGATAGTATTAAACAACACTGATTATAAGATATATATATATATATATATATATATATATATATATATATATATGAAGATCGTAGAGAAGAGTATGGAAAATAAAATACAAAGTATAATAGAATAAAGTGTATTTGGTATTAAAAGTAGAGTATGTCAAGATCTTTTAATGATTATAAGGGAAGTAGATGTTAAGTCAGAAGGGCACAAAGTAAAATTAATGGTAGTAGTCATTAATAAAGCCTTTGATACAATGGAGCATGAAGTGTTATGGAAATCTATGGATAACTACAATATTAGTAAAAAAGAGTTTGTATGACTGAATAGAAAAACAATAGAGTGAAAGTACTAATTAATAAATGGTTAAGTAGGGAAGTAGACACGGATAATGGAATTAGAAAAGGATGCTCAATAAGTAATATTTTGTTTGTTTTAATTATGTGCAAATTCCAGTTGTAATGATCTATGCAGATGGCATATTCATTTTAAAAATGTTTTGGATTAATTCAATATTTAATAAGATTATTAAAAGGAATAGGGATGGATCTTAATAAAGAAAAAAGTAAAGGCTTGAGAAGCAGTAATACTTTAGTAGGTATACAGTTTGCTATAACTGAAATAAAGATTTTAGGAATAGAGTTTAGTATTCATGAAATATAGAATAGACAGTGGAAAAATGCAATGGAAATAATTTTATTTTTATGGGGTCTGAGATTTAATCCAGTGAAGAGGAATATTGTATAGAAATAAAGAAGGTGGTGGTTTAGGATTAATAAATCCAATAGTATTTGGGGCTTCTTTGAATTTATATAAATTATTAAAATGGCTAAAGGATAAGGAAAAATTAGTGAGAAAGATATTTGATTGTAAGCATAAAGACGTGGGAAGAAGCCAGATTGAATAAAAGAAAAATAGTACTTCATTTATTTAATGACATTTGATTATTGGGAAAGCCTGACTGGGTAGAAACCCATTTTCTGCAGAGGCTTGGGGAGAAAAGCTCCAGAATATTACAAACATTTTAAGAAAAATGATGAAATGCAAAATTATTTAGAAAAGATAAGTATATGGAAGATAAAGACTGATGATGTGAAAAACAACAACAGCAACAAAAAAAGAAAGTATGTTACAAAGGGATAATGGATCAATCATTTTGTATTAATCCATGGGAAAATTTGCAAAAAGCAAAAGTAAAAGCTATTAAAGAAAGAAAGAAAGAAATGTTGTAAAAATTGGGTAGAATGTCAAGATTTCTTATGGAGGTTTGGTATAAGAAAACTTCCTGTTTAAAGTAACATGCCATGTAAAAAAGAAAGTGAAAGAGTTTGTTTATATTACCGGGAAGAGGAAAAAGAAGAACATGAGTTCCTAACATGTAAAAGAGTAAGAAAATTATGGAAACAACTGTGTGAAGAGAATTATTTTTGGAACTATAAAAGAAAAAGATATGAACATGGATATGATAGAGTATGGATATTATAAGAGTATTTTAAAAGGGAGCAAAATAAGAATAGATGTTAGAATATTTTATGTTACATTGATTATTTGTTATGAAAAACTCATAAAAATATGTTTAATGGGAAATAGTTTTTTCTAGCAATTATAAAAAGTATCAAATGGTGATTGTGAAAAAGGAGTGGGGGTCCTGTAAAGAAAATATTGTGAGTTGTGAGTTGTGAGTTGTTCTTCATTGTAAATGTTGGAGATGGAATATGTAAATATGTAGCTATATAATATTAGTGTAAATAAGTTGTAAGAATACAAATAAAGGATCCCTGCTCTTTTTGATAGATGCCATTGGATCTTTTACATCCACCTGAATTACCACTGACTCTGACTGATGAAGCATTTAGCATTTCATTCAAAATATGATGCACTCAGGAGTGCAACAGTCTCCCTTAAGATGTACTTTAGTGTCAGAAATCTACCTGGTGTGGGAATTAAACTCACAGCCTCCTGCACTAAAAGTGGGTGGGCTACCTGTAGTGCCACTAACATTATTTAATGAATGTGAACCAAATAAACTAAGAATTCTGTGCAGACCCTGAAACTGGTATGTAGAAGCCAAAAAAGAACCAAAAAAGAAACAAACGACCAGGAAGCCACAATTCAACTGCCATAGTATTTAATAAATAAAAACAGCACAGTTAAGTGCTTTTGTCTTAATGACTTCTTCAGAGCTATACCATTCAGGAAAAACAAACCATTCTTATAAAAAATTACATCATTACATACCCCCAGGTGCTTTCACAAAAAAAATGTAAGAAACTTAAAAAAATGCATTTAAAGGTATAGTACACTCTAAACACAGAAGAAACTTTACAATTTGGAAGCTCTTAGCTTCAATTCACTTACAATAGACAAACATTCATTCAAACCGGGAGAATTTATAGCAATCAAGTAAAGCTGCCAGTGCATTTCTTTTTGCAATAACCAGTTCTCGCAATCACCACAGTAAGCACATGTAGCAATCTGCTCCAGCACAAGAAATTTAAATCCAGTAAAGCCAGTACAACGTGAGGCATGTCTTGCCAAAGCACTCTTATTGTCATTCTTCACTGTAATGATGCTGATAAACCCTTCTGCTCAAGGCAGTTTTAGTCTTGCCTACATAAAATGCAGTACAGGTGCAGCATTTTGCAAGGTAAATCACCTTCTCACTGTTACAATTAAATTTACCTCATGGCTTAAAGGAAAACTCCACCATAGAACAAAAAACTGTTTTTTTTTCACTCTATCTTTGTTTTGTGGCCTATTTTAACATATCAAAATCACTCCAGGTGCATTATTTGTAATTTATCCTGTTTTCCACAACTTGGCTACCAATGGGGCTTGATGTATCAATGTGATCTTCTTCTCCCTCAGCCCTTTCTCTTTCCCATAATGTTTTGTATGACTCATGTCAGACATAAAGAAGTAACTTTGAATTCCCATGCCACTGACATATAATGGAATTTGTGAGGGTCACTTTAATTTTCTGTACCTTCTGTAAAAGGACTGCTTCTTTTCTGTCTCTAATCACCCTCATTTATATTTGGTTCAGACCTTGTTTTACACTATACTTAGAAGTTATCCAGCTACAGCCAGAAAAGTAACTAAATTGCAGGCTTTTGTTCAGTGTTTTCTTTTGTAGTTCAAGAGGAATTGAGAGTCTCCTCCCTTTACACTACTGCAGAGGTGTTAACACTGTCACTGCACTGAGAGATCCTTGCAGAATCAATTCTTCTTAGTCCAGGAAAAGAGAGCTTTCCACAATCCTCTGAAATCTTACTGAACAGTCCCCATACCTGTACTGATAACAAAGTGCTCTGGGAGACATTAAAACTAAGTTGGGATTCATTGCAAAGCCAACATAATTAAACCAGGAAAATAGAGCTTTCCACAGTCCCTAACATCTTACTGAACAGTCCCTGTTTTAAATTATCCAAGGATACAGATATATTGGAAAGCTGTATTAAGTCATAATTCCATTTTTTGGAAATATTTACTTCTATGGTTTCAGTAAACACATAGCTCTTATTATTCCATTTAAGGAAATCAGCATGTGATAAACATCCTACAAAAGGTAATTTGAAATTATGAACTACATCTTGATCTGTAACCAGACAAATATACTGAGGAGCCACTTCAATAAACATTTGAAAAGAAGAAGGCATAACAGTCCATTTGCATAAATTAACAGAATGCTGCAGTAAGCATGGTTCATAGACAGGCAAATGCTGTCCACAAATTAATCCATTTTGAGTCTGTGTACAATACTCAATTTTATGTGTTTTTCCTCTCATATCTATATGATTACCTTCAAATTGTGGCAACCAATACTCATACCCTTCTGGTATGAGAAATATCATGGGTAATACAGTAAACTGACACATAACAGTGGTATCAGTAACATTATAATGTGTGAATTTCCCTATGCAATAGTGTGGAGTGCAATATGTTACTTCAGTTTAGCTTAATCCAATCTGTATCAGGTATCCATTTGTTAAACAATTGTTGCCAAAATTTTTCATTTTGTAACATCAGTTCACTTTGTACATTATTTTTTTTTAATTTCCACATGCAAAGATTGCATGATACATTTTGTCCACTTTACAAAAATTGTCATATTACCATCAAATTTCAACTGATGTAGTTGCATAGCATCATAATTGTCTAAAAATTGCTGCTGATAATTTATATTGCGCAAATGTGTTTTCCATATCTCTGGATTCCAAGATGCTTGTAAATGTACAATCTGAGAGATATCTTTCCCCACTACTTTTAAACGATTAGTTAGAATTTCAATATCAGCTGCATTAATAACTCCGATGCCTGTGCCTAGGCCTCCTAGCAGAGTATCATACCAAGCCCTTTTGTATCGGCATTTGCCTGTGTCTAGGAATGTAATGTTAAAATGTACTACAACCTTTTGATACTGTCTGCCTACCATTTTACAGGTAGAAGGGATTTTAACCAAATGGTCTGTATGAACAGAGGTAGGTTTACCTGTTAATATTGATAGAACATATGCTCAGTGTATGCTGCCTGTAATGACTGTGGTATTAGTATATATTACAGAAACTCCAGTAGTAAAATTTATTTGTACTTTTGTAGGCTTTGACACAATTCAGAAATATCCTTTAACCATTGTTGATGCTGTGCAATTTCTAATAATAGTCTGTTTGTACTAACAGTAGGATCGAATGGCAATTGTACAGGCATTTTCCTGCCTATTATGACTTCAAAAGGTGAAATCCCTGTTTTACTGTGTGGAGTTTCCCTGACACCCAGCAAGATTCCAGGCAAATGTAAGGAACATGAAATCATTGCTAGATACCAAGCAAATTACACAAAGCTTGTCAGATTATTGACAAACTGTTGCCCGTTATTGGATTCGATAACTCGTGGCCATCCCCAATGACAAAGAATGTTTTTCCATAAGGCTTCTGCTATAGCCTTAGCCGTCATTGTTTTTGTAAGAATTGCTTCTACCCATTTTGAAAAAAGCATCAACTGCCACTGGAAAATACCTGTACCCACCTTTAGCTGGGGGTAATGGACCTGCAAAATCAATTTGGATGGCATACCAAGGTCCATCTGCTGGAGTTACCCTTAGTAACTGTGGCTTTTTCAATTGAGCATTAACCTGCAAGCATATTAAGTATTCAGCATGCACTAAATCACAGATTTTCTTTAACTGTGGATGCCAGTACTTTCTTTACAATGGGCCATAACTTTTGTGTATCCAAATATCCCAATACCTGATGATTACATTTCACTAACTGTCATGCCTGTTGATATGGTATATAAGGAAGACTAGAACCGTCTTCAAAACATTTTGCATAATATTGCCCTGGACTTTGCCCTACAAGAGTACATTTTTCAAACTCTTCCTGCAGTCCAAACTTAGTTTGGATCTGCACTCTGCAGCAAATCATGCTGCAAATTCTGAGCTGAAAATGTCTGTATGGCATGTACTGCAGTGGTTTTATTTGGTACACCAGAAAGGTATTCTGTAGGATACAATTGCATTCCTTCCTTGGCTACTTTTTTTGCCATCTGATCAGCATAGTTATTTAACTGAAAATTTTCATTTGTAGCTTTTTGATGAGCTTTTACCTTTATGATACTGTAGCAACCCACAAGGGACTGACTACGAACCAAATTCCAAATAGTCTGTAACACAGAAGCATGCTTGAGTGGTTTGCCCATATTATCAACAGACCCTCTCCTTGCCCATGTAGACATATGCAGCTGCAGAGAATTAACTACATATGCACTGTCTGAAAATATATTGACAGGTGGAAAAAGCTGTAACACATAAAGAACTGCTTCCAGTTCAGCTCGCTGAGCAGACATGTGTCCCGGTAACTGAATCAGAGTTGGCTGTCCCATAGAAGGGTTTTCTGGTACTACTGCAAATCCAGTCTGATATTGTCTATTGTCCCAAAATCGAGCACTGTCAACAAAGACGGATGGCCTGTCTTCCTGAAAATCAGGAGACAGAATGGGCTTTTCTGGATTTGAAATGTGTCTAATGCATTCGTGTCATTTTCCTTCAAATCCCATGAAGTTAGATAAGTAATGCTTATCTCTTGCCTTTATTGTAACTTGCTTGACACTAAATAATGCCAACCATTTTGCAAACACTGCTTGACTGATGTCATCAATCAGTTTATTTAACTGAGTTTCATTTACCAAAGCCTGTATGGCATAATGTTGTGTCTGTACTATAATGTCTTTAGAGAAACCTGTTAGGTATTTAGTTTGTTTTAAACCCGAGTAAATGGCCAAAAGTTGCTGAATACACGGGTGATATCCCCTCTCAACATGTGTCATCTTTCTACTAAAGAATGTAATGGGGCATAAAGTCTTTTTCATTCTAGCATCAGAGCCCTGAGGCCACTCCTGTAAAAGCACAATAGAGAGTGTGTTGGGTCCGGCTGCTGCATGTAACACAAAGGGACATGTTAAACTTGGAGCTACTAGTTCTGTAGCCTTGGCCAATGCTGCCTTTAAATTATAAAAAGCTGTATTTTCCTTTGGGCCCCACTCCAGAAAGGGTCATTCTTTCTGGCTAGAAAGCATGTCATACAGAGGAACTGCCATGCTGGCATAATCCTCTATGAATTCCCAATTATAATTTATAATACCTAGAAATGTATGCAAATCTGGAATGGTACCTGGTTTATCTATTTGCAAAAATGTTTGCACCCTCTCCGAACAAGGAATACACCCAGAAGGACTTAAAATAGTACCTAGAAATTTTACTTCAGATGACATGAATTGTACTTTTTCACTTTTTACTTTAAACCCTGCCTCCTGCAGTGTTTGAAGGACCTGTATTACTTTAGCTAAATGTTGTTCTTTTGTTTTAGACTGTATTAGTATGTCATCAATGTAATGCAGAACCGAATCATCAGATTTTAGACCTTGTAATATTTGTCCAACTGTATGATGCAGAGCTGTTTGCTGCTGATAATTAGGATTTACTGTACCCTCAGGAACAAATTCAGAAAGAACAGTTGTATCCTGTGTGCTAACAATATTACTTTGTACATTGACACTGTGTCACACTATCCCTTTGCTGTACTGAGAATACTAACTGCTGAGTGTTTGTGGTATATAGGGGTTGTTACTGTAGTCTCCTATTACCCTCTATCACATATTTTTGTGAAGTGTACTGCTGTGTTTGTACTTTTGTCTGCATTACCTGTTGCTGTCATGGTACACGTGGCTTATCAAATCTTTTTCATCACGGCCATTAACTAGCATATATGCCAGCTGGTGACATTCAGCCTGTTCGTAGGTGTTTAGTTTGTATTGGATACTGCTTTTGCTGAATATAAGCCATAAAACACTGAGGGATAAAATTTCAGAAGCAGCGCTCAAGTTTATCATTGCATACAGTGCCTACAGTTTTAAGAACCCAAGCTTCAAATGTAATCATGTTATTAAAAATACCTTTCTGTTCATCCCACTTAAGGAGAGTTTCTAACATCCTAGACTGATGATAAACGTCAGCAGAAAAAACAGCTGAGGCTATGACAGGACTGGTAACAGTAGTTTCTAGTGCTTTAGATTGATATTTTTCTAACAAACTCTGGAACATACTCTGGAATAAACTACCTATCTATATCAAACAAAGCTCCTCATTAGCAGTCTTCAAGAAAAATCTTGATGATTGGATGGGAAATAGGAAATTCACCCCGGGGATCACCTCTGTGGCTCTGCTCGACAGTGGCACAGGAAAATAATTTTCTTGGGTGGCAAAAGCCAGGGTACCTTTTTGGCTGGGCTTGTATAGGCCCCAGGGCTGATAGCCTAGTACCTACCTATGAACCTATGAACCAAAGTTTGTAATCTTAAAAGATCTTGATTAGCTAAGTCTGCTGCTCTAGCAGCTAAGCTTGCTGCTCTAAAAGCCTCAGATTCCTGTGTGTCTAATTGAGCTTGTAATGTGTTTATCTCCTCTCTTGCAATAGTCGATGTTATGCTGTGTGTCAGTTGCTTACCATATGTTTCTTGCAAACGGACAATTTTATTCATTAATCCTTCTATCATACTAATAGCTTTACTGCCTCTTTCAAGAACTGTTTGTGTAAATGTCTTAATTTCAGTCTGTGAGACTTTCAAAAACTGAGAAAATTCCTTTGTACATTCAGTAGAATCAGTATACATCTTACCAGGTGCATTCCATTTATCACAGTAAATCTGAAAGTGACCCATGATGTCAGGATCTTGCTGGTTGTCAACTTTAGCAATCTAATCTTTAAACTCTTGCACATCAGATTGTAAAGTACAAACTTTGACATCTACATCACCCTCTAATAAAACTTTTGCAACATGATATATAGAAACAGGAACCATTGTCTGTGCTTCAAGCATTACTTTATCCTGGTTATGTTCCAGGTTTTGTACAATACGTTTATGACAAGGCATGCAAAAAGCAACATTTAAATTATTGCAAATTAGCACATTTCCGTATATTCTGTGACACTTCTGCCTTACTTAGTAAAGACTTACAGGTGCTAACATGCTGATTATACTATGAATGTAAATAATTCCACACATTTACATATGATTCAGATACATCAACAGTAAGAGCTTTGGTGCACTTCTTGGCATTTTCATGAATTGCATTCATTGTTAATAGAAAAACAGAAGAAAATATTTACCACAAATGTTCAGGACAAGGTGGCCAGTCTTGATATGAAGATCAGTTGTGGGAGGATTTTCTGCTGTCTTTCACTATGTGCTGATGAAGCAAATTTTGGCAGTAAGACTTGCAGTCTGTATATCACCAACTGTCTGAAGGAGAATTTCTGTACTTCCCTGAACTGTGCTGCAGTTTTGTCCTCCAGTCAATGGACAAAGTTTTAGGAAGAGAAGAATAGATTCTAAAAAAAGTCTGTGCTGGAATGTCATACTGTGAGAGGTACCTCTTCAGGTCACCCCCCCCCCCGGTTGCTTGCACTGGACTGGTCTCACCACTGTAAAATTAAAGTTGCACTACATTATTCAGGTAGTCTGTACCATTACTCAATGAAAAACACTGAGGCAGTTCTGCTGTTATGACATTCATTTACTCTACATACGAAGTAGACATCTAGTTTAACAATGAAAGATATACACAGGTAACAAAACCGTACTTCAGCTTACAGCATCAGATCTGTAAGGATAGGAAAATCAAAGTCTCTCATACAAAAGAAAAAGTCTCAATCTTTATAGTGTCTTTTCTGCCTGCATCAGCAGTTTTGGATATTTGCCAGAATTATATGTCTTTCCTCTCAAGCTTGTCTGCTGACAGTTTGTTTTCCATATCTTAAACATTCTATTCCTGAAGAATAACTCCTTTCGTCCTTGGCCTATCTTGCGTATCATATTGACGAGACACAGTTGCATACAAGAGTTCATCTTGTCCTGCTTGTAGATAACAAATTTCACAAGCTGCACAGTTTATAAGAGATAAAACATTTTACTTCTGATTCTTATTAACAATGAATGCCAAGCTATATGTTTTTGCCAAGAGTTCAAACTAAGTGCACTCTACACACTGAAATGCAAAATATTTATTATACATTTTCAGAAAAAATCCACTAAATCCATTTTTAACCTGTTCGTTACTCTCACACCTAACATCTTACTGAACAGTCCCCATACTTGTACTGATTACAAAGCACTCCGGGAGACATTAAAACTAAGTCATTGCAAAGACAACAGAATTAAACCAGGAAAAGAGTGCCTTCCACAGTCCCCTGATATATTACTGAACAGTCCCCGTACTGTACTGATAACAAAGTGCTCCAGGAGACATTAAAACTAAGTTGGGATTAATTTCAAAGCCTACAGAATTAGATCAGGAAAAGAGAGTTTTCCACAGTCCCTGACATCTTACTGAACAGTCCCCATACCTGTACTGATAAAAAAGCACTCTGAGAGACATTAAATCTAAGTCGGGTTTCATTGCAAAGTCAACAGAATAAAACCAGGAAAAGAGAGCTGTATGTTACACCCTATAACTTGTATATAATGTAAATGGAATTACGGGTTGAAGCACTGTTAACTAACTAAATTAACTGCCTAAGCTTGTAAACCAGATTGGAGTTTGTCATAATTACTGTTGCCACTCACCTCACTCGGGACGGCAGCTGTTGTGCATTCTGGCCATTTTATTTGGTCTGTTTTAGGCTCTCCCACTATCCGCCAATATCAAATAAAAACATTACCTTGTTGTTGTATCTTTCGGCTTTTCCCGGTTAGGGGTCGCCACAGCGGAACTCCGGTCCGCTAGTGATTGGCAGCAGATTTATACGTACCGAGTTGCTAGCCCTGACGTACAAACTTCAATGAAGGTATGCCCATTCACGCATGTCTCCACACAGAAGACGCTTTCGATGAGAATCGAACGGGACAACGTCTTACCTTAATATAGCTAATATTCTTCTCTTTCCCCAGCTAATCTTAAAGGTTTGCTTGTTATCAAACAATAGTAGATATGACAAAATTGTACTTGTTTCTCTTACCTCAGCACAGCCTCACTGACTTTTTCCTTAGAACCAGGTTCTAACCTGCTCCATTCCACCCTCGCTATGCTCAGGTTCCACTCTGCTCCCTTACCCTACCCCCTTTCCCATCTACCCCTGCCCTCCCTAGATTTATAGTTACAAGGACAACCCCCACTCCTCCATCAACCATATCACCCTTCCTCACAACCCCTCCTTCACTCCAACCTAAACTCCCTCCCTCATCCTCCCACAACTTGTCTGTCTATTCACACACCCTTTAATTATTTTCTCTCCCCTCTCTAAAACAATATTTAGTGAACTAAATTAGTTGCACCTCACAACTGATATGGCCACCTCCAATTATCCTACTAAGTCAAACAAACCCATGTCCTACAAACATACCACTAAATACATACACCTGATACCATTTCTGATAACCTCATTAACTCTAATATTAGCAACCAACATCACTTCATGTCACTCGATCATCCCCAACCCCCAGTCCACTCCACCTCTAGCACCCATCCCCTGCCTCGAAATTCAGTTAACATAGCTATAGGTATCTCCATCTTTACAAGCACAACTTTAACCCAGATTAAGCTCCCATTGCCACACTATCATAACTCTCCCAGTATCTCCTTGGAATATGACAAAAACATTAAACTCTTGAGATATATTGTCCAAATAGCCTCAAGGCTAGCCCTTAGTGGAAACATTCATGTAAAGCCTGGCCCCACCAGCAAACACCTAACCTTAGTCACTGCCTCTCAATTCAACACTAACCAAGCATCAATCATTCCCAATAGGGATATAGCAGATATTTTAATACTGACTATGAATATAAGAAGCATAAACAACAAAATTCATGATCTCCATGTTAACATCTCTCTTTACTCACCAGACATTGCACTACTTACAGAGACATGGCTAAATCCCAACACCAACAGTAATGAAATACTTCCACCAGGCTGCAACATTATACATACTGACAGAATAAACAAAAGAGGTGGTGGCATTGCTCTACTCTTTAAAAAACACCTATCCATAGAAACACTAGTTCATAAAGCCTTAGAACTTAACAATGCAGAAATAATATTTGCCAAACTAAATATCAACTCGACTAAACACACACACACACACACATATATATATATATATATATATATATATATATATATATATATATATATATATATATATATATATATATATATATATATATATATATATATATAATAGGTCTCTACATCCAGCCAGGGGATAATATCCCAAAGCTAGAAAACATCCTACTTTGGTGTAGCAATAACCTACCCCAGGAAACACTTATAATGGATGATCTCAATATAGACTGGTCAGATTGCAATTCTCCAAACCCCCAAAAGTGTATTAACCTACATGGCTTCTCACAATTCATCCAAGCACCCACAAGGATTAATAAATCCCCCAACAGACATTCCACTTTAGACTGGATGTTAACAAACAGGCCATCCCTCTACCCCAACTCAGGTTGTTTGCCAGACAGCCTCGGTGATCATTATCCCACTTATTTGGCCAGAAAAAGAACAAACCCAACTAAACAACCTATTCTATTGCAAATAAGAAACAAAAAACAACTTAACCCCAACAAACTTGTAAAAATACTTAAATGTTGTAACTGAACACAATTAAAACAGATACGACTACAAGAAGCCATTAATTACTCCAACACTACCTTCCTTTCCATTCTAAACTCTCAAGCACCCAGTAGATACATACTTGTTAAATCTAACTATGCCCCATGGCTAAAAAAAGAAACACTACAACTTCTCAGACTTAGAGATAAGGCTTGGTCTATCTGGAAATCAAATAAGTCCCAACTTACACTATAAACTTATCAGGAACTTAGAAACAAAGCAAAGAAACAGATTAAGATAGATAAAGTTAATTACTACACTGAGATACAAGCCAGGCATCACAAAAATTCTGGTCCACTATAAATAATATCCTTCTACCAGGTAAAACAGGAATACCCCACCACCACCACAGCCAAAAACTCAGACAATATTGCGACTCAGTTTAACAAATATTTTACGGAAACCATCCTACAACTATCCAAAAATCAAACACCCTCAAAACAACTAAATCCTCCAGCCCCACAACAAACATCTCACCCATATTCTCTCTCCAACCAGTAGCAACTGACACTGTCAAAAAAACGCTGAAATAATTGAACTCCACTAGACTAGCTGCAGACTGTCTACCTGCCGAATACTTACAGCTAACAGCAGAAGGTATAGCATACCCCATATCATTACTAATCAATAGATCCATAGCTGAACACCAGATCCCTCTCATCTGGAAAACCTCATATATCATTTCCCTACATAAATGCGGCCCATCAACTGAACTAAATAGCTATTGACCAATTGCAATATTCTCTCCACTATCTAAAATTCTTGAAAGAGTAATTCATAAGCAAGTTACTGGCTACCTACTTACTAACAAATACCCAACATGGTTTCAGACCATACCATAGCACAACCACCTCACTAATGTCATTTACTAACACTGTCAACTTCCACAGGAGCAATAATAACTACATTTCTTCTATCTTCCTAGACCTATCAAAAGCCTTTGACATGATCTCCCATACTTACCTACTTAATACCCTCACTGACCTACATTTCTCTAATTTCAGACTTGCATGGTTCCAAGACTACCTCACAAGGTTGCAACAAGCAGTCTCTTGGCAACAAACTCTATCACCCCTACTACCAGTCACCCTTGGAGTGCCTCAAAGTTCTATCTTAGGCCCACTTCTATTCTCTATATTTACTAACAACCTCCATCTAGCAATCACTCATGCATCACTCATCCAATATGCAGACAACTCCACAGTGATTTGTTCTGCACCCTCTCTATTGGATCTTCAGACTCTAACTCAAAAAAGCCTTTCATGAAGCAGAGTCCGGGCTTACAAATGCTAATCTAATATAATCTTAAACCCTAAAAAAACAAACTAATAGTCTTCAAAATCTAAATAAAACAGCACCCCCCTCTAACACCTTCTTCATTGCCTCAATTAACAATACCATCATCTCCCCATCACCACACATTAAACTTTTAGGAGTAGAAATCGACTGCATATTCACATTTCCCATACAGTTAAAAAACTACACAAAAAATCTGTACTCTTTACAGGAATAAACACTACTTTGCCAAAAATATCAAAATAGCTATTGCCCAAACACACTTAATCTCCACCTTATTGTATGCAACCCCCATTCTCACTAATCTCAAGGAATCGGATATACAAAAACTTGAATACTGCTACAATAAAATTGTAAGATACACCATAAATTCACCAGCTAGATCACACCACTGCCTTGCACTCAAGTAACTCAGCTGGTTAAAGGTCACCCAACTCTTACACTATACGCAACTAATGACGGCCCACAAAATCTGCTCAGATACAGTAAAAATACCAGCCTTACAAACTCTTCTTCAACCCTATGTTACCAACAGACCACTCCAATCTGCCAACATACATCAAATAAAAATCTATTTATCCAAAAACCAAGCAGGGGATTCCCTATTTGCAAACTACATAGGTAAAATCTAGAATGAACTGTCAGTAAACATTACTTCCATAACATCCTTACCACTCTTCAAAACTAGCCTAAAAAAACACTTCTTCAGGAAGTTGCTCAGCAAGTGCTCTACCCCCAGCTGACAGATAACAGCTCACTCTCCACTGTCTGCTCTACAACTCTTCCTAGCTAATTAAATACACAGAAACTATGATTATTTTATAATATTATAATGTAACCTACCTTCTAAACAACAATTTTCATTGATGCCTACATTCAACTGAAATACACTATGGGATTTTACTTATACTACAATCTTATCCTCTCTGAATATTGAAATTCCTCATGAATGCATAAAATTCTTTTAATGAACTATTGGATTGTATTATGCTTGCTGGCATACCACATTGTATACCACTATATTGTACAGTACTGTTACTTGTCTTTTTATAGATTTGTATTAGTCAAACTCAGGTTATCACATGCAACTACTGCCAATTGCCTAAGATGTCTTGTATTGGTTCCATTTGTTTTTCATATTCTTTATGTCTGTGTACTAACTGGAGCTTTTCTCCCTGGGCCACTGCTGAAAATTGGACATGTGCCCAATAGGATTTTTCCGGTAAACAAATGCAAAACAAAATAAAAATAAATAAACACACACATACATACAAAAAAAAATTGTCATATGGAACTCTGAAAGTACACTGTGTGGCTGATTGAGAGTACAAACAACTTCCTTAGTGACCACTGTTTACAGGCTATAGGAATTCAATATCCACACCACTGAATACTAATGTGTAGATACCCCAGCACTACAAGCCAGTTAATATGTGATGTGGATATCCCACCACTACAAGCCAATTGATATGTTGTATATATCCCACCACTGCCACCAATTAATATGTGACACCCCAACACTGATCCAGTAATCAAGGAGCCTCAATCCCCACCACTGATGATAGTGGGGAATGCACACATTGGGAGGATGACAAGTGCACACACAGTAAAGTGTGATTTCCCTTAAGAGCACACAGAGACCACAGTCAATGTGGGCCTGGTTTATCCCTCTTTCTTCAGATCCCCAATAAGACTCCCCACTGGCACAGCTATAAAGTTCAGTTCTTAGCCAGGGTTCCAGTCAAAGTCCTCCAACACTCTCTCTGTCCAACCAGTGCATCGTGTCCCTGCCCAAGTAGTTGACACACAAACACTCTTGGAGATTTGTTTCACATACACACACACACACACACACACACACACACACACACACACACACACACACACACACACACACACCTGGGAAAGGCTAGCACAGGTTTACTAGCTATGCCCCCCTCTGCCCAGACTATAAGGTAGTTATCACTGCCATCAGAACCCCTTATCAACTACTTTAAGGCCCTTAACAAAGGATGTCCAATCCTACTGTGTAATATTATTAATCCAAATGGTAGTCTGGCCAAGAGCAAGGCTATTAGGAGTGGCCTCCACAGTGGTACCAAATAAATATGCAAGTGCTCTCAGAGCTTAAATATCTCTAGACAGAACAGCCACAGTTGAAAGGTTTAACTATATTTAATAATAAATAATAAAAGAACAAGACAATACTAAATATGTATGTACCATGATAACAGAATTCAAAATCACAGGAAATGTTTAAACCAGCATTGCAGGACAATCTCAAATAAATACAGAAAACATCTGAGCTATACTTCATTATATTCCTAACTGAATCTAAGAGAAATTACTGTACCCTAGTTAACTTACTTACAGCAGGGCAAGTGCAGATGTGGTGAGTGGATGTTTCCAGCTGAATGTTGTTAGGTCAAAGACACAATAGAAAATGCACAATCACTCTCTCAGAGAGTTCTTAAATTAATACCAAATATTACTGCTGGGATACTTGCAGCATGACATCACTTTTTCTCATCTGACTTTAGTTCCCAAACTCACAACTCCCAGTGATGCACCTATAGCATTTAGCATCTATCTGTGAAAACACATAGCCCTCAGATGTTGGCAGATCCTCGAAGTTATAAAACAATAAAACACTTCTACTTCTCAAGCCTAGTAATTATCTCTCTTTCAAGGCAACACAGAGTCCCGTAGTGTAGACATCCTGTCTCCTGTTGACTGAAACTGTAAGATAACATCTCTTGTTTATGGCCCAGCAATAAAGTACTTCAGTCTCAACTATTATCAGGTTTTGCAAGTTAATCTACTGTTAAAATACATACATCTAAATAATTACAATAGTGTATAAAAATATCTCTTCAGCACACGTCTGTACAATATAACATACAGTTCTAATACATTAGTAATACAGGCATATGAATCATATTGATATTTACAAATGACACATAACCATTTAGAAACTTCCAGATAGCTGGGCTTGCAATGTCTCCTTTTGTTACATTTCTATATACATCATATTAATATTCACAAATGACATACAATTATTTACAAAATTCCAGATAGCTGGGCTGACAGTACTTCCTTTTGTGACATCCCACCTCCTGAAGAATCAAGCTAGTTTTTCAAGTTACCCTTGGAAAACATTGCTTGAAAGAGTTGAGCCCATCTGGTAATGCCTTACCCCATTCCCTGTCTTGAGAGTCCATCTGTGTTGGCATTGCTAACCATACTGTGGGGCTGCACTGTCATATCATATGAATGCAACCCTAGGCCCCACCTTAGTAACTTGCCATTTTGCTGGCTGGCTTGATGTAGCCATGTTAAGGGATTGTGGTCTGTAACTACAGTGAATTTCCTTCCATACAGATAAGGCTGAAGTTTCTGCAGTGCCCACACTATAGCTGGACATTCCTTTTCTACAGCTGCATAGCATTCCTCCCTGGCTTAGAGCCTACAACTGAGATATACCACTGAGTGGTCTTCTACCTCTGAACAAACCTTGCTGTGTACTGCCCCCACCCCATGGTTTGAAGCATCCACCTGCACAAAAAATTCTTTGCTGTAATCTGGACTGATTAACACAGGGGATCCTCCAAACGCTCCTTTAAGCTTCTGGAAAGCCTGCTCACATGCTGTGGTCCACACTACCTTATCTGTATTGTTTTTCCTAGTCAGGTTTTTGAGGGGAGTAGCTGTAGTACTATAATTGGGGACAATTTTTGTGTAGTACCATGCTGTCTCCAAGAATGCTCTCACCTGCTTTTTGGTAACAGGGGCAAGCCATGTCTGAATGGCTTCCACTTTGGCAGGTTCTGGCCTGATCTTACCACTCCCCATTTTGTGCCCCAGGTAGGAGACTTCTGCTATACCCACGTGACATTTTCTGGGCTTAATGGTCAACCCTGCCCTCTGTAGTCTGCCCAACACTTCCCTGTCACACTGAAGGTGGTCTTGCTAGGAATAGCTGTAGATGGCAATATCATCCAGGTAAGAAAGGGCAAAATCTCCTGCTCCTACTATGATACGATCTATCAACCTCTGGAAAGTCAATGGAGCATTGTTCACCCAAAGGGCATCTTCTTGAACTCATACAAGCTGAAAGGAGTCATAAAGGCTGACCTCTATCTAGTGCTGGGAGTCAAAGGCACCTGCCAGTAGCTCTTGGTAAGATCAGTAGTGGTAAGGTACTTAGCCCCAGCCAGATGCTCTAGGGCATCATCTGTTCTAGGTATGGAGAAAGCATCTGACTCTGTGTGACTATTTAATTTTCTGTAGTCCACACAGAGCCTGGTTCTGCCATCCTTCTTTGGTACCAGAACTTCTGGGGAGGTCCAGGGACTGCTGGACTCCTGGATTACCCCTAGTTCCAACATTTCCTGTATCCCCTCCTTCAGAGTCTGTTTGACTCTCTCAGGCACCCTGTAAGGGGCCTGCTTAATAGGCCTTTGGGGTCCTGTGTCCAAATGGTGCTGCACCAGTGGGTGCACCCTGGTTTCCCAGTGAACATGTCCCCAAACCCCTGTAATACTGCTCAGATTTCTCGAACCTGGGTAGGGGGTAGCTGCTGGGACATTGCTACCCCTTCCACTGAGGTGTCAGTCTGAACCTCACTATGGAGATCAGTCATCAGATCCCCCCTCAGACCCCTCCTGCCATCTACTGCAAATACTCAGCACAAGGGCCTCCCTATCATGGTAAGGTTTCATCGTGTTAACATGGTACAATTTGTGCCCCCCCACCTCCTGCCTAGCAGTTCTACCATGTAATTAATATTACTGACCTTTCTTACCACTTTGAAGAGTCCCTCCCAAGCTGTCTGCAGCTTGTTGTGTCTGATAGGAATAAGAACCATTACCTGCTGGCCTACAGCATACTCTCTAGCTTGAGCATTCCTGTCATACCAGACCTTTTTCTGCTGTTGGGCTTCTGCCAGGTTCTCCTGGGCCAAACCCATGATTTCCCATGAGCCTTGACCTGAGGTTTAGAACATATGCCACAACAGACTCGTTGTGGGAATCACTCTCACCCTCCCACTCATCTCAAATCAGATCTAGAGGTGCCCTCAACCTTTGTCCATATAGCAACTCAAAGGGTGAAAACCTGTGGATTCCTGGGGCACCTTCCTGTAAGTGAACAACAGATGGGGCAAATATTTGCCCCACTCCCTCTTAAATTGGTCTGCAAATGCCCACAGCATGGTCCTTAGTGCAGAGTTTAACCTCTCAACCAGATCATTAGTCTGGGGATGGTAGGGGGTGGTCTTTAGGTGCTTCACCCCACAGCACTCCCACAGACAAGCCAGCAGGTCTGATGTGAAATTGGCACCTCTGTCAGTCAGTATTTCTTTTGGGAAACCTACCCTGCTGAAAATCTCTAACGAAGAATTTGCCACCTTTTCTGCCTTAATGGAGGACAGTGCCACTGCCTCAGGGTACCTGGTAGCATAATCTACTACCACTAGGATGTACGTCTTCCCTATGGAACTTGGGGTACTCAGAGGCCCCACAATACTCATAGTTACCCTCTGAAATGGCTTCTCAATCACAGGCAAAGACATCAAAGGAGCCTACACCTTGTCTCTTGCCTTGCCTTCCTTTTGGCAGTGCTCACAGGTCCTGCAGTACCCTGTTACGTCACTGGAAATCCCTAGCCAATAAAAGTTCTGCATAATACATCTGTTTGTACATTTTATGCCCATATGATCTGCAAAGGGAATATCATGGGCTATGGCTAGAAGTGCCAGATGGTAGGCTCTGGGCACTATCAAACTGCTGTATTCTCTTACCCTCTAGCCCTCCCTCAGGAGTCCACTCTCTATACAGTAAGCCTGTGTCCCAGTATACAGTTCCCCTTTTCCTTGACAATCAGGTGCCTCACTGGCTACCTCCCTCAGGCCTTGTAATGTAGGCTCTGAGAGCTGAGCCTGTCCCAATTCTCTATTTGTAATGCTTCCTAGCACCTCTTCCACAGGAAGTCTGGTATTCTCTGATAGCGGTGCCTCACTGTCAGTCTGGGTACTACTACTCACCTCTGCCCTTGCAGTCTCTCTGTTCAAGGGAACATCAGTACTTGCAAGCAGCTGTGGCTCACCCTCAGTCTCACTGCTATGCTGTAGCCCCTCTCTGAGGTAACCACTACATGAGCCCTGGCTTCAAGTGTGTGGTCTGTCTGGGTCTCCCCCAGGCTACCAGACCCACATACTTGCCTCCATGTTTGACTGTGTGTCACTGCATGAACACAAAGTACTGCATTATTAAAATCATTCCCTATCAGGACATCTGCAGGGATATCCTCAAACACATCTACTCGCTGACTTCCTTTTCCACCCTTCCAGTCAAGATGAACCCTAGCCAAAGGTATTTGGAAAGGGGGTCCCTCCTAAAACTCTAACTGGATTAGACTGCCCAAGAAAGTAATGTTCCTCTTTAAGCATTGCAGGCTTTACAATGGTTAGGTCACAGGCTGTGTCTCACTTAGCAATGGCCTCTTTCTCATTTACTAAGATAGGATATAACCTACTGTGGTAGTTTCGTACCTTGTTATCTCATGACAACTTACTGCTGGCATTCTGTCATTCCCACTTACTGGCTCTCCCACATTTTGTTCCCACCTTACCTCCCTGGACATCTGTATGCTACAAACCACCACTGGTTGCATTTAAAACATTTAAGCATTGGTCCTGGACATGTACCTGGACTAGTGGCTTCCCCTGCTACTGGCAGACTCTGTTGGGGTGGTTTAAGCTGCCCACCATGGATTCCCTTAGACCCATGAACAGCACTGAGTATCCTGTGCAATGATACAATGCTTGATAGGTATAGGTCTCCCCTTCTTCCCCAACTCATCTGCAGTATTGCATTGCCCATCTGCTAACCAGATTCTCATGTTCTCAGGCAAAGTGCTAAGGACTTGTTCCCTCACCAAAAGGTCTGCCAGCTCTTCAAGAATTGTGACCTGACACCCACTCACCCACCTGTGAAAGTAAGTGCTTAGTTCAGCAATATATTCTCACATACTTTCATCTGCTTTGTGTCTATGCTCATGAAACTTTTTCTTATAAGCTTCAGGTGTTAACTTAAAACACTCTAAAAGACAATTTTTAACAGTATTATAGTTTAAACAATCACTGTCAGATAATTTAGAAGTAACAGTTACAGCTTTACCATGGAGTAAGGGGGTCAGGAACTGTACTCAGAGCCCTTGGTCAACATTATACTGTTTACAAACCCTTTCAAACATATGAATGAAACTATCAAAATTATCCCCCTGTGTAAATTGTGGAAGAAATGTAGTGACCTTTGTTGCTTCTGGGGTTTGGTTACTCCCTTTCCTATTACCTCCATAACCCAGCCGAAGAGTCAGCATCTCCTTCTCATGTTACCTCTACCTATCATTCTTCTCAGCTTCCAGATGTCACAGTTTCTCACTTTCCTCAGACTCCAGATGTCTCAGTCTCTCTGCTGCTTCTATTTCCAAAAATTTGGCCTCCAGTTCATGGCTCTTTAACTCCAGATGGATTTTTAAATCCTCTGTGGAAAGGTTGACCTGTCCATTTTTTGAGAGTTGTTGATTTCCAAAGCTAGTCTGATTGTCTTCCTGGTTGATATTCTGTGATTTAGCTGTGCCCAAGGCTGCAATCTTTTCTGCTTTAGTCAGGTTGCCATGCACCTGTCCTTTGGCCTGGCACATCTCATCCAACTGGCTCCTTGTCAGCTTCCCATACTACTCTTCTGACATCTTTGCCTGCTCTCCCTGATTAACTAAGCTAACAAAAAAACAAAAACAATTGTGATATGGAACTCTGAATGTACAATGTTTGGCTGATTGAGAGTACAAACAACTTCCTTAGTGACCACTGTTTACAGGCTACAGGAATTCAATATCCACACCACTGAATACTAATGTGTAGATACCCCACCACTACAAGCCAGTTAATATGTGATGTGGATATCCCACCACTACAAGCCAATTAATATGTTGTGGATATCCCACCACTGCCACCAATTAATATGTGACACCCCAACACTGATCCAGTAATCAAGGAGTCTCAATCCTCACCACTGATGATAGTGAGGAATGTACACACTGGGAGGATGACAAGTACACACACAGTAAAGTGCAATTTCCCTTAACAGCACACAGAGACCACAGTTGGTGTGGGTCTGGTTTCTCCCTATTTCTCCAGATCCCCAATAAGACTCCCCACTGGCACAGCTATAGAGTTCAGTCCTTAGCCAGGGTTCCAGTTAATGTCCTCCAACACTCTCTCTGTCCAACCAGTGCTTCATGTCCCTGCCCAAGTAGCTGACACACACACACTCTTGGAGATTTGTTTTATACACACACCTGGGAAAGGCAGGCACAGGTTTACTAGCTGTGCCCCCCTCTGCCCAGACTATAAGGTAGTTATCACTGCCACCAGAACCCCTTATCAGCTACTTTATGGCCCTTAACAAAGGATGTTCAATGCTGCTGTGTAATGTTACTATTAATCCAAATGGTAGTCTGACTAAGAGCAAGGATATTAGGAGTGACCTGCACAGTGGTACCAAACAAATATGCAAGTACTCTCAGAGCTTAAATATCTCTAGACAGATCAGCCACAATTGAAATGTTTAAATCTATTTAATAATAAATAATAAAAGAACAAGACAATACTAAATATGTATGCACAGTGATATCAGAGTTCAAAATCACATGAAATATTTAAAACAACAGTGTAGGACAGTTTCAAATAAATACAGAAAACATCTAAGCTATTCTTCACTATATTCCTTACTGAATCTAAGAGAAATTACTGTACCCTAGTTAACTTATTTATAGCAAGGCAAGTGCAGATGTGGTGAGTGAATGTTTCCAGCTGATGTTGTTAGGTCAAAGACAAAATACAAAATGCACAGTCACTGTCTCAGTTCTTAAATTAATATTAAATATTACTGCTAGGATACTTGCAGCATGACATTACTTTTTGTCACCTGACTTTAGTTCCCAAGCTCACAAACAACCCCCAGTGATGCAGCTGTAGCATTTAGCATCTATCTGTGAAGACACATAGACCTCAGATGTTGGCAGATCCTGGAAGTCATAAAACAATAAAACACTTCTACATCTCAAGCCTAATAATCATCTCTCTTTAAAGGCAGCACAGAGTCCCCTAGTGTAGATATCCTGTCTCCTGTTGACTGAAACTGAAAGATAACATCTCTTGTTCATGGCCCAGCAATAAAGTACTTCAATCTCAACTATTCTTAAGTTTTGCAAGTTAATGTCCTGTTAAAATACATACATCTAAACAATTAAAATATTGTATAAAAATATCTCTTCAGCACACATGTATACAATATGATATACAGTTCTAATAGATTTGTAACCCAGGCATATGAATCATGTTGCTATTCACAAATGACACATAACCATTTACAAAATTCCAGATAGCTGGGCTGGCATTGTCTCCTTTTGCTACATTTCTATATAAATCATGTTAATATTCACAAATGACATACAATTATTTACAGAATTCCAGATAGCTGGGCTGACAATATTTCCTTTTGTGACATCATACTTTAACCTTCTGTGAAAGCTTGCAACAACTCCTTCCTGTACTCTTAATCAATGTGTGTTTATTGTACTACCACTGATGAGTGTAACCAAATGACTGAACAAGATATCCTTTCAACTGTATTAGTTATTTAACACACTATGCTCCTTATGGTATATTTACTTTTTGCTCCTTTATTGGCCTTGGAACTGTACCTTATTAACTTTTTCACTCTGTACTGTTCTTTATTAACATGTGTATTGTATTTACTGTATTTGTTGCACTAATCTTTGTGGAGCTTTTCTCACCAGGCCTCCGCTGAAAATGGGATCCATGCCCAGTCGGACTTTCCAGATAAACAAATATAAAATAAATAAATAATAAATAAATAAATCATGTAGTGACATGGTATCAAACAACAGTATTTCATCAAGAGCTATATTAATCTCCCTATGGGCAATGTTGATCTCATTAATTGAGACCACACTGATTCATCATTCAGTAGTGTAAACATTCTGCCAATATAATCGTAAATGATCCATAACCACCAACCCTCCACCCTTATCAGGCTTCATACACCTGATGTTCTTGTCCTTTGTGATACTATGTAAGATACCTTAATCTTGCTTAGATAAATTATAAAAGCCTTTCCTGCTGCTATCATCCAGCAAGCCCCTTATTTCTCTCTCACAGGCTTTTTTCAAATGTATTGAAAGCAGGGTGGAGGGGGGATTTGTAACACTTTTTCTTTTCAATTCACTAGAATGGTGGGTTGACATCAAAGAATCTCCAAATAAAATTTTAATGTTCAATCAATTTTCTACTGCTCTCCACATCAGCCTAGGCCGAAGGTATAAACTTAAACCCTTTAAGAAACAAGGAATGGTGTTCTGGTTCAATGTACATGTCAGTGTAATTGCAAATATCAAAATCAAAATAAGAAGTAATAGACACAATACCTGAAACTTGAAATGACCTTTGCTCCAGATCTGTACACTCTACCATCTGCTGCATTGTCTCCTGTTCCCTCAGAAATTGGTTGGTCTCTGACCATTTGATAGATCTGCTGACTGGCCCCTCCTGGATTTGTTCACCAGATACGCCAAACTCTGAGGGGTCCTGGTCTAAAGGGATATCTCTTTCATGGTCAGCCTTGGGTGTATTCTGAAAATTATTGATGGGATTCACAGAAGAATCAAACAAGCAGAAGCCTGCAGGTGGTGTTGGATAAGCAGTCTTTGTAACATAATCCTTGTCATTCTGAATAAGCTTCTTTTCCTTTCGCTATTTAATCTGAATCAATTTGTTCTTGATCACCTGAAACACATTGCTGTATTCATTTTTATGCTTATGAAACTCAAGGTCAGATGTAATTGAGTCCTGTAGCTTAGATATTTCTTCCTTATGCTTGACCATCTGCCTTTCATTTTCTTTAATGATAGGATGTGTAAGTTCCAGGCCAGTATTGTCAAAAAGTTCTAATAACTCCAGATGGAAAATTGAATTAACCTCTACTCCTTGGGGAGTACTTCCATACTCTGAGGCCTTTAGGAACGTGTTATCTTCTAAGACTTTCCCCTTCAAAAAATGGTTGTCCAGCTGAAGAGCTTTATACTTATATAATGCTTTATCAAACAAGGAGATTTGCTGCAATTGTGATTTAATTTGATGTAAGAAAGTGACCCTCTGCTATATTCTCTATCCAGTAAAAAGTCAGTTTTATCTAACTATTTAGATAAGCTGTTCACAGATAAAAAGTCACTGGAAAGATTGTGGACGGTTACAGGCTGACTAGCAGATAAACTTGAATCATTACCTCACTCTGCATGGTCTCCAGTGGAAGGACTTGAAGCATTGTTACTCATTAAAACTGCTCCATTACAAACACCTTGAATTTGAGATAAAGTCTGAAACAACTGCTGCTTAAGTAGAGTTAAGTTATCAACAGTGTTGGGAGTTTTTGAAATGAATTGCTCCTGCGAATTATAAGCTGACATACCAGGGTAGCCTTGAATACAACAGCAAATAAACCAAGAATTCCATGCAGACCCTGAAACTGGTACATAGAAGCCAAAAAAGAACCAAATAAAAACAAATGACCAGGAAGACACAATTCAACTGCCAGAGTATTTAATAAATAAAAACAACACAGTTAAGCGCTTTTGTCTTAATGAGTTCTTCAGAACTATATGAAAAAGGTTAATGAAAGTGGTTTATATTTTACAGTATATGGCTTTATAAATGTTATGAAAAGTCTTTTGTTTGGCTGCACTATATGCTTTCTACATAATTAATATGTGTTAAAAGCACTGAGCAGAGCCTTTTAAGATGCACAAATGGCAGGTGGAGTCAGGGCACAATTTGGAGATAAACTTACCTTGAAAAACCCACAGAGACAAAACTGAGGCATTTTGTTTACTGCTGTGCATTGCAGGTGTATTGTGGAGTATTTTTAAACAGTGTGTGAGGAGAGGACCTGATGAGATGGTTGTAGACAGTCTGCAATGTGTTGTAAAAGAGACATGAAGTGCAGAAGGTTAGAGGTCAAGAGTGGAAGAGGTGTCCACTTGTTGTAAGGCCAAACTTGAAAAATGCCACTGTCAGTTTAGAACTTGGTGGGAAAAGAAATTCACCTACAAGAAAACAGATGAATAACTTGGATAAAGTTATCAGGAGTGAGTTTGTATGTGTTCCTGGTATTATGAATTCAGAAATGTTATTGGTAAAAGCTTTAGTTTTTTTGCTGAATAACTTTGAAGAAAGCCTATTCTGTGTATTACGTGAATATGTAGTAAAGCGAGAGAGTAATTTAAAATAAGATGCATTAGTTTATAACTGTAGCATGGAAAAGGCTGAAGAATGTGGTTAAAATACATATTCTAGTTGAGACAATGATCTGAACATATCGAGTCTATATTAGAACATTGAAGTTTTGAAACTTTGAATGTTCTAATATCGACCCCTATTCAGCAAACACTGAAAATAGCGATGCTGCAGAACACCAAATTCCTTCCTAGGGAAAAAATTTGGTTGGCTGTTTCTGTGACTTTGCTATTTTCAGCACTGTGGTGGAAAGTTATGGGTCGGGATCAGGTAAGTGTGCAATTGTGTGGATATGAGGGTTAGGGCACGGGTTAGGTGAGTTAGGGTTAGGGCGTGGGTCAGGTAAGTGTGCGATTGTGTGGATGTGAGGGTTAGGGCGGGGTAGGTGAGTTAGGGTTAGGGCACGGGTGAGGTCAGTGTGCGATAGTGACGGACCTTGGAGTTAGGGTTTGGGTTAAGGTAAGTGGATAGCTAGTGGTGTATGTACAGTTTAGTGTAGGGTTAGATGTAGGATTTTAGGTGCATGTGTGTGAATTGCTGTTTGTTTGGTGTGCTTATGTTGTATGTGTTTCGGAACAGCAAATTTTTTCCTTGGGAAAAAATGTGCTGTTCTGCATGTTCGATATTTTCAGAGTTCACTGAATAGGGGTCGATATTAGAACATTCGAAGTTTCAAAACTTCGATGTTCTAATATAGACCCGAACATACCACCTATAGTGGAGAATGTGGGCAAAATTTGATTTATATTATTGATAACAACAAAGAAGCTATTTAAAATGATGATATGTTATTGAGTATACTGAATTTCAACAAGGGGTTTAACACTTTCAGAAAGAGAAACAGAGAGAGAGAGAGAGAGAGAGAGAGAGAATGAAACACTACCACAGGCTGACCAAGGTGTGTTAAGCCTGTGCTGCAGTAAACAGCAAAGTACAACTGTGTTGTTGGAAAGGCTGTGCTTATGGATACAAAAGAGACTGGTATGAAAACTTTATTCTCTGTGAAATAAAATCCTGATGAAGCTGTAATACTTAGGAAAACTGGAGTAAATAAAATGGTGTTTGCAAAAATATGCCTAAAAAAATGCTACAGTAACAATGGATAGTGTTATCCGCGGAACAGTGTGTTCATGTAAAACATTTGTATTTTGACAGAAACTATTGTATTTTGGCAAGTGAATTATTGATGGAATTTCTGAATGGTTGCCTTACACAGAAATGTGTATTTTATTTGCATAATGAATTTAATAGGGTGCTTCATGAAATTAATGTGTTGCAATGTCATGTAGTATCAGAAATCATATAACGTGTGTTGCATGAGAAATAGCCCAAACAGCTGTGATGTTTCTCAATATAAAAAGCCTGAACAGTACAAAACAGATAAAAGTGGTTTAAAAGCTAATAAATGAAGAGTTTGGTCTGAGTTGAACCTTAGCAACCTGCTGAAAGTGTTAATTGCTAAATATTGAAACAGTGGAAGGTACTGTTTTAAAAAAGTGAATCAGGAATTACTTTTTTTGATTTTGTAAATTTATTCTGTCCTAAAAATCAGAAAAGCATGAAGTGTGCCAGACAACTAGTAAACATTTCTGTGAAATTAAAAGAGAGCTGTACTGTTTGTATGACACAACAACTGAAAATTTTGTATTGGGATACTCTTTTAAGAAGTGTTGCTGAGAAAGAAAGAAGCTTTGTTTGGTAGTTACAAGATATGGTGTTTGTGTGCATTCAGCGGAAAACAAACAACTAAATAGTAGCATTTATTTTTGGACAGTTCACAGAGGTGATTTTGAGAGAGCAGCAGCATAGAATGAGTTTAGGTACAACTCAATAAATTTGTTTAGTGCAAAAATACAGTGTATTATTTCCTTGCTAGCTCTTTAGTTCTTTATTACTTCCTATTGGCTTATTGTTCTTTATAAAGAGTTTTGTGTTGAAAATAAAATATGTACTATATAATGTGCTGTATCCCAAAAGCAACTTTTTATTTGAAATTTGGAGAAGTTACTGCATTGTGATTTTTAATGTGTGTTTTAACTTTGATGTCAATTACAATTTTATTGTATTATTATTGTTATTACTATTATCTTAGTGGTGGTATATTAGTTCAATTAGTACTACATTTTATTTATATATTTAACTATGATTTCTTTAGCATACAGTCGAGATAATTTTTGTTTAACATTTGCTTAAGCATTTTATGTGCTTTGTAATAAATCACTATTAAAAGTTGGACCATGTCAAGTCTGTTTACTAGCTTTTTGAGCAAGAAAAAGATTTCCAAAGTACACAGATTGTGGAAGAGACCAATTTTGAATTATAAGAAATTGGAATGTAGCCAAGCGTATTTGTGTTAGTCTTTTTGAAAATGTTTGAACACAAACCTGCTGGTAGCCTGTTTGAACTAGAAACATTTATTTCTTTTTATTGAATTGAAAACTGTCAAACCATCATTTAAAGTAAAATTGCTGTATTCAATGTTGGCAGCTTTTTTTTAGAGTATATTATAGCTTTGATAATTTCTTGAGCATTAGGAGACAATTTAAAATTGAAAGATGGTAGAAAATGGTCTGTAACATTTAAGTAAAGTTCCCTTTCTCTGGTATAACACTTACTGCCAGATTCAGGAAGGCTTACACGGAGTTCAAGAGTAGTGTAAGCCTCCGTGTAAGCCTCCTGATTCGGGAACAGCCCAAATCTCCATGTAAGAGACAGCTAACACGTCTCTTACACGGACTGGGCGTGGAAATGCTCAATACCTCATTTGCAGCTCAAAGATATGCAAATGAGGTATTTGAGCGATCCACGAAGCAGAAACCAGTCCGTGTAACGGACGTGTTAGCTGCAGAAATGTACTCAGCTGACAACTGAGTACATTTCTGCAAAAAAACGGAGCTATGTCAGCTCCAAATAAAGGGTGCATATGTTTCATTAAGCATGCCAATGGCCAAATATGTGGCCATTGGCATGAAAAAGTGTTGCAAAAATAAGTTATATAACTTTTTTTTTTTCACGGGATTTTTGTGTTTAACTGCAGCGCACACCCGCGCAAACGGGGTGCGCTACCTAAAACTGAAAACCGAAGCTTATAAGCCCACAATTGTGGGATTTATGTATTACATTGAATGTCAATGGAGGGACTTGCAGACCAAAAACAATATGGCCTCCGTTTAGTGGTTGTCAAGGGGGGGAAGCTCCGTGTAAGACATGTAACTAGTCATTACTAGGCAATCCTATGTAAATGAGGGTTACAATACTGAATCACACTGTCACATAGGTAATGAGCACTGTCTGAGTAGTGTAAGAGTTAGAGACGGGAGTGGAACAGAGTAAGAGGTAGGTGACATCATGGGGGGGGATGATAGCAATAAATGTACCAGATTGGAGGGCAATGTAAGGTAACAGATGACAGACAGACATCAGGGAGGGAGGTGTGTCCCAACAGAACACTAGGAAAGTCAAGAAATTGAGGGTATACGCTATCCCTACACTCAAAGTTTCTTGATATACGTGCATGCGCGCGTGTGTAAGGCAGGTTCAACATGTGGGAGTGTGTTGCAAACCGTTTACAATGGTTTGCGCGGGCGTGCACGTGTGTAAGGCAGTGTGCGTGTTTTAGCATGAATCAGCCTAGCTAACACCGTGTAAGGATGTGTGCGCGCGTGTAACACCGTGTAAGGATGTGTGCGCGTGTTTAAGTGACTGTGAGCATGTTTAAGCTGGTGTGCACATTGCTCCCCTCAGGAAACAGAAAGGAAACAGGAAACAACTAAAATCCAGGGAAACTGCCAGAAGATACTACTGGAGTTAATTGGTGGAAACAATTAGAAGCAGGCAATTACACAGGCAGACTAGAAGCCCAACCCAGCACTTAAAACACTGCAAAGAGCAGTGCAGGCTGTTTCTCACAACAGATACTGCCAGAAACTAAGCTATCAGAATTGAAAACTGAAAAAGCTGAACTCAGAGCAGAAATGCTAGGGGCTGCCATAGCTATTATAATCAGGCATAGGCGAATTGCTGAGGGTGGTGACAATGCAGATGCTGACAGACAACCCAGAGTGAGGAGAAGGAGAAGAGTATACAGGCCCAGGGTCACCTACCATGGGTTACATGAGCTGGAGATAGTAGAGCTATAGAGTGGACAGAGAGCTCCTGCAGCAGATTGTTGAGCTGTGCAGGCCACGCCTCACACACAGAACCAACAGAGGGGAACCCATCCCAGTGGAAACCAAGGTATGTGTTGGCCTAAGAATAGTAGCAACAGGTACCTTCCAGAGACCAACTGGCGATATGATGGGGATATCACAGGCATCAGCCTCCAGGGTACTACACCAGTTCCTGGATGCCATGTCAGCACATGTCGGTGATCATGTATATTTCCCCAATGCCCGTGAGGTATTGGCCAGCAATATCGTCTCTTCCAGCAAATAGCGGAATACCCTGAGGTACTGGGTGCTATAGACTGCACGCACATGCATCAAAGCACCAGCAGGAGAGCGGGTAGAGCCTACATTAACCGCAAGGGATACCCCTCCATCAACTGCCAGGTCGTGTGTGATGCCCAGGGCATAATAATGAATGTGTGTGCTGGCTGCCCTGGGAGCTACCACGATTCCCATATCTGGCATCTGACGCAGCTGTACCAATCATTTGCCAATGGGGACTTCCCACATGGACACCTAGTGGGGGATGCAGGTTATGCACTTGAGCCGTGGCTGATGACACCCATCAGAAATGCACACACACCTGAACAGGAACGCCATAATGAGGCACACGCACAAACACGTAATATCATAGAGCATGTGTTTGGGCTGCTCAAGTCATGGTTCCGGTGTCTGGACACATCTGGTGGAGCCTTGCAGTACACACCAACTACATGTACCCAAATGATCATGATATGTGCTATGCTACATAATCTGATCCTGCGGAAACAGCTGCAGCAGGACCAGCACAGGGCTGGGCCAAACATCCCCCCACCATTGCCAAGGCCACCACAGGCAGGGGTGACTCAGAGGAGGAACAACCTGACCTTGTCCCAGTAGGCAGAAGAAGGCGTGCCCAGTATGCCCTGGCCTTGGCAAAGAGGCAACGCATAGCACATACGCTTGGTCAATAGGAACACTGGGACTGATACCCGCTCTGACTCACTCATACAGTAACAGGGATGCCTAACATGACACAACCTGCTGCCAAACATGTACAGGGAGTGTAGTATGTGTATCCGACAGAGGTGGCCCTGCAGCACCACCTGAGGCATGAATGCCATGTGTTAAGTAATGTAATATCATGTACCACATGCAAACCTGAGGACCCCAACTAACGTCCACCCTCAAGAATCATAAACCACAAAAACACAAACCCACCTCATGGGTACCACAAGGGATAGGAACCTAGATGTAATGCTACCCAATGCCAGAAGTATAAACATCAAGATGTGTGGTGTGTAAACACACACAGTATAGAGAATGTAGATATCAGTGCTGTAATAGAAAACAGGGTCAAAGCCCACATCAGCACCCTGACACTACCAGGTCACACATCATACAGTGATGTACATGTGCAAAAACATGGAACAAGATACAAAATGAGGGTGACTAGCAATAAATAGCATGGATAACCTACACACCCATGTTTGTACCACAACAAGAAGCAACATGGAATAGCCATGGTCAAAAACCAATGGCTAAAACCCACTACTACTATATAGCTTGCTGCAGACCACTGTCCTAATAGCAGGAACTGCCCCAGGCCTATGTGCATAGGTTCATAGGTTCATACTAGGCTATCTGCCCTAGGGCATTAATAAGCCTAGCCCAGAGTTTTGTGGCTTCTGCCACCCCTTCAAGTTGATGGATAATATGCCCATTATTTTGCTGTGCCTCTGTCAAGCAGTGATACTGAGGTTATCCCTGGGGTATACCTGCAATCTCCCATCCATTGGTCAAGATCTCACTTGAACGAAGCCAGTGAGGTGCTCAGCCTCACATGTACCAGGATGTTGTTCCACAGCATAGGGACTCTCTGGGTGATGAATCTGTCCCTCCAGCACATCCTATTAATATCTGTGTTGAGGTTTAGGTCTCCTGCCCGTGTAGTTCTGATGGATGTAGAGGTCTTGAGGTGAAGCATGTTCAATAATTCTGGGTTGGACATAGCCTTGTATGTCAGGCACAGGTCACCTCTGAGCAGACGGTAAGTGACTGAATACAGCTGGAATCCCTTCAGTCGGGCAGCATAAGAAATATGTTTGAGACCCTTTCACCTCCTGTTGAGGAATTTGTGGGCCCATCCAATTGCCGCAGGTGTTGGGTCAGATACATTCAGAATGGGGCATTGTATGCAATCATTGGTCTGATGAGTGATGAGTACAGGGGAACAATGACCTCCCTTGATCTAGATGTGAATCCCTGCATGATGAGGTGGCCAATGTAGAAGGCCTTCCAAACTACCCTGGCAATGTGAGTGTCAAACAAAAGGTTACTGTCAACCTGGGTGCCCAGGTCCCTGATAACCTCCTCTGTGCTTAGAGGATTGCCACCTAGATGGGAAGTAGTGGTAACCTTGTTCTTCCTGAAGGGTATGGCTATGCATTGTTTAGTGTTTAATGTACGATCATGGCTGTGGCACCAGTTATCCGTGTCTATGAGACCCTTCTGAAGGATGTCTGTGTCAGATGGGTTTCCAACTATGCTTCCCAGTTTGCAGTCATCGTCAAACTTTGTCAGCCATAATCCTCCTGTGTTTGCTCGTACTTCTGAAAAGTAGATGCTGAACAAATGTGGGCCTAGGACTGAGCCCTGTGGGACACCACCTGTGACAGCTCTGGAGTGTGACATGGCACCAGCAACTTCGACACTGTGTGTTCCATCACTTAGCTAGTTTGCAACCCATGCTGTGATGTATGGGTTCACAATTAAGCTGGTGATGTTTTCAATGATACCTGAGTTGGGTATTGTGTCGAAAGCCTTTGCCAGGTCAAGGTAGGCTGTGTGGACTGCCCTGCCCACGTCAATGGCCTGGGTGACTGTTTTGAAAAAGTCAACCAAGTTTAAAAGGCATGATCTGCCCTTGACAAAGCCAAACTGGATTGTATCCAATGTCTGCAAGTCCCCTATGTCTTCATTTATAATGCCCATTATGATCCTCTCCATAGCTTAGCAGAACAGGCTTGTCAAGCTGATGGGATGGTAGTTTCCGGAGCTGGTGGAGGCACCTCCTTTGTGAAGTGGGTCCACCATAGCCGTATGCCACTCCTTGGGCACATATCCTGAGGTGAGGCTAAGATTAAACAGCTGCCCTAACTGCGGGTGTAATTACTCATTGAGTTCATGGAGCACACAACTGGGGTCACCATCTGGTCCCATGGATAAAGTGTTTTCTGCCTTGGATAGAGCAGTTCCCACCCCAGCATTGGAGATGTATGGGGGGCTACAATCCTCTGGTGTAGATACCCCTCCAGTTGGGGGGAGGGGGGGAGGAATCTGCAATGAACCTGTCAGCCAGTATGTTGGCAATGTCTGTAGGTGCAGTGATATCTACATCATTCCGAACTAATTCTGAGCATATCTGGGAGTTCCCTCCCAGGTTTCAAACATAGGCAAAAAAGGCCTCATGATTGTCCCTTGAGTCGTGAGTGGGTTTACTCTCAAAACTTGCCTCGGATGATTGTATGGGGGAACCCAGTGTTTTACTCACAATGAGAAGGGGTGTCTTCCCTCCTACGGATTATGCTCTATCTTGTAGTAGCCCCTTCCTTGTGTTGTAGAGCTTGTTTATGGCTAGGGTCCACCAGACTGGATGCTTGCCTGTGGTACAAAGAGTTTTTGTTTTGTTTGGGATTGCCTGATCCATGCAGTCCTGGAGGTGCTGGTAGAAGGCATTTGTAAGTGATACAGTGGCTTGGGTAATGGTGTCCGCTGGCTTGGGGGCCTTGAAAGAGACCACACCAGTCCTTAGAAATGTGAAGTCGGCATTTGAGAAGGTCTTCACTGTTTGTTTTTCCATCTGGGGTGTGGGTGGGATGTGGACTCCCACTGAGAGTAGTCCATGATCTGATCTCACCAATGATGGGTATACTGCTGGTGTTGAACAGTGTGACCCCATGTTCGTGATGATGATTTCTAGTATGTTGCCTCCACTTGAGGGATTGGGACCAGTTGTTCCATGGCATTTCAGTGTATGAACTCATGGAACCTTTGTGTTAGAGTGTTGTGGCATGATTAGTGATCCCAGTCTATATGTGGATAGTTGGAATCACCCAGTAGGATGGTGTTTGGAGATACATTTATCCCCTTCAGTGTTTGCAGGATAGCTGTGTGAGGTACCTGAGTTTGAGAGGGTGGCATGTAACATGCTACAAACTGCAGAGCAGTCTTGCCTACGGTCACTGGCACCTGGATGGTCTCCGATGCATCGTGTGTTGCCACCAACAATGAGGTGAGGGTGTCCTTGATGAATATGGACACCCACCATCCTTCTTGGTGTTGTCCGGATGCTGGTGCCGGAATGCATGATATGAGGTAACACCCGATAGTGCCGGGTGCTGTCAGAAGCTGTGAACCAGGTTTCAGGCACAGCACAGACATCAATGTGCTACATACTGAGAAGGGCATAGAGTGTGTGCAGCTTGAGGTTGAGACCTCTGGCATTGAGCAGCAGTACCCTTAGTGTCCTTCCTTTACTGTGTTCTAGGGTGGTAGGTGTAGTATCTGAATCTTGCATAAAAAAGGCACAATGGGGGTGGCAAGAGCATCATCCGAAATCCGGAAGCCCAGGGGTGACAGGTGCAAGCCATCCCTTGCAAATCACCGTGGCCTGTCCAGCATGTCGTCCCAGGCAGACAGACATTGGACCCCTTTGAATGACACCATAATCTAAGCAAAATAATACAGCTGATCATCTTGTCTCTGTTTATGTGGCATCATACTTGGTGAAGGTAGGATACTGCTGAAGGTCAGGGTCATACCTGCCTGGCCTACATAATCAGAGGGATCCTCTATGTCTCTTTCCATGTAGTCCAGGGAGGTACATCTCAGGTCGTTCACACCAGCATGGATAATGACTGGGTCAGACCTGTACTTGCAGTTGAGTGACCTGAGTGCTTGCATTATGTGGTGGATTCCAGTGCCCGATAGGCAGCTTACTGTGACCTCCTCCGTACCCGATCTGGTGAGCGGGACGTCAGTGTGTCTGACTATGGAGTAACCATAGACAAGTGTGTCTGGCATTGTTTTTGGCCTTAAGGGCTGTGACTGTTTGGCACACCGACTCTGTGGTCAATGTGTTGCATGTGCTGTGCCCTGTGGAGGCAGTTGTGTGAGTGTCTGCTGTGGTGGCCACTGCCATTCCGGTAGAATCCTGATCAGAGCCTCCAAGAGTGTCTCTGTGTGTCTATGTGTATGATCTTAAGTTGTGATAGTGCCATGTGAGACTGGATTTGTGATGTGTGTGTGGTTACCTTCACCTTCTCTCTGGTCTTGCTAGTCCTATGTTGAGAGAGCTCAGCCTCCACTTTGGCTTTATAGTTGCATCTCTCACATGTATGTGTGTTTTATGGCAGAAGGAGAGGGTTGTCAGTGTACATGAGGCAAGTGTAACATTGCCTCAATATTCCCAGGTTCACCAGCTGAGCAGGAGAGGACACTAGCAACTGATCTCTAGACATGCTAGAAGGAATAGACAAAACAATGTTGGAATACAGGGAGATATCAAGCCCCCCAAACCACATCATACTGTTTGATTGACAATAGCTACACATACACCGGTGTGTCATAGTGTCATAGTCTACTACTAGCCTATCTGCCCTAGTGCATGTATAAGCCTTACTAATTAATTAATTGTATAATTGCTAGGCTATTTAATGGAGGTTACTGCATACTGCATTTTGTTTTCACTTGATAAAGCTCAGGACTGCATGAGCGAAAGCGCTTGTGTGATTTTATCTGTGATTTTTGGAATACTTCAGTGTGATTTTATCTGTGACTTTTGGAACACTTCAGAAATAAAAATACAGCCTTGTGGACTTTAGCAGAGTTCTGGTTCCTTTCTTCAAGGTCGTGGATTATTCTTTGCTTGTCTTTGGTTTTTTGTGCATTACTTCACATGTATAAGCCTAGCCATAGTGATGTGGCTATTGCCACCCCTTATACTGGTAATAAGTGTACAGAATAGATTCTGATGATTGTGCCTCTGACTTAGTAGCGACACAGTATGACCCCCTTACGTAATTGAATAACATGACTGTGCCTCTGTCTAGTCTGTGCCTCCGTCTCAAATGCAGTTGTCCAGATGTCTCCTGAAGAGAGTCAGTGAGGGACTCTGTCAAACATGGACTGGGATACTCTGCTAGAGTGTGAGATGCCTCTGAGTTATGACTCTGTCCCTCCAGCATGTCCTATACATGTATGTGCTGAGGTTCAAATCCTCAGCTCTCATGGCTCTGGTGGATTTGGATTGCTTGCAGTGGAGCATGTCCACCAAATCCTGATTGGACATGGTCTTGTATGTCAGGCATAGGACACCTGTATGTATGCGGTATGACACTGAACAAAGCTGGATTTCCTCTATTCTGGAAGCATCTGACATGTGTTGAAGAACCCTGATCTTCATGGTAGGTACCTTTGGGGTGTCTCCAGCTGTTGCAATTGCTGGGTGAGGTATATACCATATGGGGCTTTGTATTCAATCATGGGCCTGATAAGGGAGAACGATAGTGGAACAATGACCTCCTATGATCTTGATGGAAAACCCTCCATGATAAGGTGGGCAAGATAGAAAGTCTTCCTAACCACTTTGGCAACAGGGGTGTCAAAGAGATGTCACTATCTACATGTGTCCCCAGGTGTCTGATTTGTTGTCTGTGCTCAGTGGGTTGCTGTCTATGTATTGATCTGTGGGTACTTTGTTCCTCCCAAAGGGGATGAATACAAATCAGTTGCATTCAGTTTCAGGCCATGTGTCTGGCACCAGCTATCCGCCTTTGTGATGGCATTCTGTAGTATTTGTGTGCCGGCTGATGTATTCACTATGGTGCCTAGGTTGCAATCATCTGCAAACTTTGTCAGCCACAACCCCCCTATGTTTGCTTTCACATCTGAAAAGTAAATACCAATTAAGAGGGGTCCCAGGACACATCCTTGTGGGACACCACCTGTGACTGGCTTCGAATCTGACAAGGCACCTGCAATGTTGACTTTATGGGTTCTGTTTCTTAGCCATTTTGCAACCTATCCTGCGACATATGCCGTTATATGTCAGCTGTTGAGCTTGGCTATGATGCCTGAGTGTGGTATTGTGTCACAGGCCTTAGCCAAGTGCAGGTAGGCTGTGTGGACTGCGTAGCCCTCATCGATGGCCCTACTGACAGTTTCATAGTAGTCAACTAGGTGCAAAAGGCAGGATCTGCCCTGTACAAAGCTGAACTAGGTGGGAACAAGGGTCCGTAGGTCAGTAATGTGTCTGTGTAAGAGCTCCATAATGACTCTTCCCCATATCTTTGCAGACAAGGCTGGTTAAGCTTGTGTGGTGGTAGTTGCCATGGTCTGTGGAGGCATCTCCTCTGTGGAGTGGGACCACTGTTGCCGTACGCCACTGTTCAGTTACATATCCTGTAGCAAGACTAAGGTTAAATAGCAGTTGTATCAACGGGTCCAGCCCCTTCTGGAGTTCACATAGCATGCAACTGGAGATACCAGCAGGTCCCATGGATGCTGTGTACTTGTCTTTGCTGAGTGTGGCTCTCACATGGACATCCAAGATGACAGTGAGGTTACATACAGCAGTGATAACTATCTTCTTTTAGGGGTGAGTGAGGGGGTAAATCGCACTGAAGCTGTCCGTCGGAATGTTGCCAATATCTGTCAGGTCACTGGAATATATGTTGTTGTGTACCAACTCTGAGCATATCCGAGGGTTCACAACCAGGTGTCTGACATAACTGAAGAAATCAGTGTGGTTACCTTCATTGTCTTTGGTGATTTATGTCCCCAAGTTGACCTTGCATGCCTTTATGAGATAATGTAGCTTTCTACTAGTGCTGATCACAGCTGTCTTCCCTTTTGGAGATGTAGCTCTGTCTTGCATTAGTAACCGTCATCTGTCATACAGTCTGTTTATGGCTGGGGTCCAACAGACAGGACACTTTCCCTTTGCGGAGACGGTCCTGCTTTTATTTGTGATTGCATGGTCCATGCTGTCTGACATCTAGCTAAGGGGAGGTCATTGTGGTTCTGCAGTTATCTTTCATCAGCATTAGAAATTACCACAACAACCCCTGTGGGGTGTACCTCATGCAGACACATCCAGCACCTGTAAAGTCCACAACAGTACCTCACCAGGAGTATGACAGAGCTGGAACACATGTAATGTGTAGTCTGATTACACAGAGTGCAGCTCCACACACTGCCATGCTGTCCACCCAGATGCAAGCTGTGCCTGATGTAGAAAGCCATGTCCAAGCTGGAATCAATGCACATGCTGCACCTTGTACAATCTGAATGGCAGGGAGCTATGCACATGAGGGACCTGAACCCCAGCACTGACATATATAGGACAGGCTGTACTGCATTATCCAAAACACAGAAGCCACCCCCACACATGAGTAAATTACCAGTACAGGTTGTCCGTAGAGACACTCGTTGAGTCCCCTCAACAGGAATCCTAATGAGTGCATGGGAGATGGGAGGTTTACCCTGGATATCAATGTTATGTCACAGGTAGACAGAGGCACAGTATACTAAACAAGACATATGTCATGGCAAACATCACTTACAATGTGTTGATGGACAAACACACTCTCCGACTAGCATTAGAAATGGCCTAGGGTACATCGGTAGTGTTCGCCAATGTACACCCATGTTGTGGAATACACTACCGATGTTGGATGAGGCTGTTGTAAGTAGTTCACATCTGAACATAATGCAACATGGTCAGATAGGTTCATAGGTACATAGGTTTATACTAGGCTATCTTCCGTAAGGCAGGTATAAGCCTAGCACAGAGTTCATTGGCATACACCACCCCTTATATGGAAACAGTACTGTGCCCATTAGTGTGTCATGCCTCTCTCCAGCAGTGACACCGTGACAATCCCCGGGTTAAACGTATGACCTTCCATCCATAGGTCAAGATACCTCTTGAACACAGCCAGCAAGGTGCTCTGCCTCACATGGACCGGGATTGTATTACACAGCATAGGGAGTCTCTGGGTGATAACTTCATCCCTCCAACATGTCCAACATACAACCCTGCTAAGGTGTAAGTCACCTGCACTAGTGGTTCAGGTGGATCTGCTGATTCTGAGGTGAAGCATGTCCATTAATCCCTGTTTGGACATGGCCTCGCATGTCAGGCACATGTCACCTCTAAGCAGACAGTATGTGAGTGAATAGAGTGGGAGTGTCTTCAATCTGGCAGCATATGACAGCTGTTGGGGTTCCTTGATCCTTTAGGTGGGGGACATTCAGGGTGTCTGCAATTGCTGCAGATGTTGGGTGACATACAGCCAGAATAGGGCATTTGACTCGATCACCGGTCTGATAAGAAGTGAAGAGTACAGGGGAACAATGACCCACTAGATCTGGATGTGAATCCCATCCTGAGCAGGTGGGCAATGTAGAAGGTCTTTCTAGCCACTTTAGCAATGTGAGTCTCAGAAGAATGGCGACTGTCAACCTGGGTCCCCAGGTCCATGATAACCTTCTCTGTGCTTAGAGGATTGCCACCTATATGGTAGCTTGGGGTCACCTTGCTTTTCCTGAAGGGTATGTCTACACATGTTGTGCACTTTGACTTCAGGCCATGGCCCTGGCACCAGCTATCAGCTACTGTGAGTCCCTCCTGAAGGATATCCATGTGTGATGCACTGTCCACCATGGTGCCCAGTGTGCAGTCATCTGCAAACATTGTCAGCCAAAGTCCTCCCATGTTGGCCTGTACTTCTGGGAAGTACATGACAAACAATGGGGGCCAAGGACTGAGCCCTGTGTGACACCACCTGTGACCAGCCTGGAGTCTAACATAGTGCCAGCAACTCTAACCCTGTGGGTCCCATCCTTAAGCCAGTTTGCAACCCATCTTGTGACATATGGGTTTACATTTCAGTTGTTAGGGTTTTCCACAATACCTGAGTGGGGTATTGTGTTGAAAGTGTTTGCAAGGCCAAGGTAGGCTGTATGGACTGCCTTTCCCCAACAATGGCCTAAGTGACCAATTTGAAGATGTCAACCCAGTACAAAAGGCATGATCTGCCCTGACCAAGCCAAAATGGGATGGGTACAATGTCTGCATGTCCCCTATATCTTTGTTTATGAGCTCAATTATGATCCTCTCCATAGATTTGCAGACTACACTTGTTAAGCTTATGGGGCAGTAATTACCAGGGTCTGTAGAGGCACTGCCTTTGTGCAGATGTGCACAACTGGACCCTAACCAGGCTGTTGTGCACACTATGGAAATGTAAAGCGGTGATAGGACTAAAGCCCAGGATACTGACCACCACAGTGAAAGTACTGAAACACTACACTATACAGTGCTACAGTGTTAGGTCAGTATGAGCGGATGTTGACAATTGTGTGCAAAGTATCCCATGCAAAACCTGCAGGCACAGTATACTCCCTGTTTTGTTCACACAAAAAGCATTTGGACAGTAACTACACAACATGGCAGACAACACACAACCATAAACTGGAGGTATTTGTTGAAGGTCACACTCATCCACAAATGTGATGGGCTGCAGAGTTCAATATATGTAAAGCCCACACTGGGCATGCTCACACACTTAGATAAATGAGACATCTTTCACACAACATGCCATGGGAAGGCTGAACTGGGCATGCTCACACACTTGGTCCAAATGTTACTCCTAGCAACTGTGAAAACACACCAGAGGATGCTCATTCCCCTTTCTAGACACTGATCATGTAAGCACCCTATAAGTATATCGGAGAAAAGGAATCTCTCAGTAATTTGAATAGCGTGCTCTGCTAATGCGTCCATCTGTAGTGTCATAACATAGTTAAGTAGGGGTTTGAATCCAGCAGGTGACAAGTGTGTATGAAGGGGGGGTAAGTGTGTGTGTATGAAAGAAACATCCCTTTTGGCAACTGTGAAAATACACCACAGGATGATCATTCCACTTTCTAAACTCTGGTGATGTCAGCACCCTATAAGTATATCAGGGGAAAGGAAACCTCCCAGTAATCCGAATAGCGCGCTCTGCTAATGCGTCCGTCTCTAATATCATAGCATAGTTAGGTAGGGGTTTGAATCCAGCAGGTGGCAAGTGTGTGTGAAGGGGGGTAAGTATGTATGAAAGAAACATGCCTTTTGGCAACTGGGAAAGCACACCACAGGATGATCATTCCACTTTCTAAACTCTGAGGATGTCAGCACCCTATAAGTATATCAGGGGAAGGGAAAACTCCCAGTAATGCAAATAGCACGCTGTGCTAATGCGTCCGTCTCTAGTGTCATAACCTAGTTAGGTAGGGGTTTGAATCCAGCAGGTGGCAAGTGTGTGTGAAGGGGGGTAAGTGTGTGTGTATGAAAGAAACATCCCTTTTGGCAACTGGGAAAGCACACCACAGGATGATCATTCCACTTTCTAAACTCTGATGATGTCAGCACCCTATAAGTATATCAGGGGAAGGGAAAACTCTCAGTAATGTGAATAGCGCGCTGCGCTAATGCGTCCGTCTCTAATGTCATAACCTAGTTAGGTAGGGGTTTGAATCCAGCAGGTGGCAAGTGTGAGTGAAGGGGGTTAAGTGTGTATGAAAAAAACATCCCTTTTGGCAACTGGGAAAGCACACCACTGGATGATCATTCCACTTTCTAAACTCTGATGATGTCAGCACCCTATAAGTATATCAGGGGAAGGGGAAACTCCCAGCAATGCGAATAGCGGGCTGTGCTAATGCATCTGTCTCTAGTGTCATAACCTAATTATGTAGGGGTTTAAATCCAGCAGGTGGCAAGTGTGTGTGAGGGGGTGTAAGTGTGTATGAAAGAAGCATCCCTTTTGGCAACTGGGAAAGCACACCACAGTATGTTCATTCCACTTTCTAAACTCTGGTGATGTCAGCACCCTATAAGTATATCAGGGGAAGGGAAAACTCCCAGTAATGCGAATAGCGCGCTGTGCTAATGCGTCCGTCTCTACTGTTATAACCTATTTAGGTAGGGGTTTGAATCCAGCAGGTGGCAAGGGTGTGTGAAGGGGGGTAAGTGTGTGTGTATGAAAGAAACATCCCTTTTGGCAACTGGGAAAGCACACCACAGGATGATCATTCCACTTTCTAAACTCTGATGATGTCAGCACCCTATAAGTATATCAGGGGAAGGGAAAACTCCCAGTAATGCGAATAGCACCCTGTGCTAATGCGTCCTTCTCTACTGTCATAACCTAGTTAAGTAGGGGTTTGAATCCAGCAGGTGGCAAGTGTGTGTGTGAAGGGGGGTAAGTGTGTGTGTATGAAAGAAACATCCCTTTTGGCAACTGGGAAAACACACCACAGGATGCACATACCCCTTTTTAAATGATATCGCAATTATGTATGGCTTTTGATTACAGACATGCCACGTGTGTTTTGCACACACAGAATGCCCATGTGTGTGGGTTGTCACTCACAATAATGCAAGACATTGATTAAACCAGTTATGGCAATGCACACATGATGTATGTGTGTACCAAATACACATATGTACCTGTGACCTTCAATAGTTACCATGTGTGATGCCTGCCACATGTGAATACATGGTATTTGCACAGAGTAACATTATGACCGTGGTCTTCTGTGCAGGTGCAGCATGTGGGATGTGTATATACAGTGTGAGATGTAGATGCTATCAGCCTAATAGTGAGGGATGCACACCTGGTCTGGGGCATATAGTCTACATGTTGTTGATGTACAGGGGCTGCATGTTTTCACCTGTTGTGGGAGTGGTAAGACAGTATTCCATAGCAATGCAGTGACTGCATGCTAGGAACCATTCAGCTAGGGTTTTGTAGCTACACGAAGTCATTAGTATTCAGTAATTTGTCAGAATCCCTAGTGAGGGTCTGATGCCAACCAAGGTCAGGGGTCTACCAGCCTGTGTCACTTGCTCAGTGATCCCTTCCATGTTCCCTATCATGTATCCCAGTGAGGGACATCCCACATCAGCTGTGGTGGCATGGACAATGACTGAGTCATATGTGTCCATGCATCTGACTGACTTGTATGTAACTGTACCATAGAGGTGACTGACAACTGACCTTTGCACATGCTACCATAGTATTGAGATTACATTGGTGATTAACAGCACATAGGGACAATGGTGATAAAGATACATAGGTCCATAGGTTCGTACAGGGATGTCGGCCCAGGGCATGTATCTACCTAGCCAGAATGTGTGTGCCTTTCAACATGCATTGTGAATCTGTCTTGCTATGCCCTTTTCCAAGGTTAGTATACTGTGCCTCTGTCTCACAGTGACACATAAGTGATACCCAGGGTAACCCTCCAATGTCACATCCTGTCATTAATATCACTCTTGAAGATAGTCACTGAGTCAGTCTGCCTAACCTCTATTGGGATAATATTCCGGAATGAAGGGAGCCTCTGAGTTGTGAATGTGCCCCTCCAGCATGTCCTGTGTATATCACTCCTGAGGTTCAAGTATTTCCAGTGTGTATCCTGGTGGGATCTGGATATTCTGAGATGCAGCATGGCCATTAACTGAGGGTATGACCTGGCCTTCTATGTCAGGCACAGATTGCCTATGAAGAGGCAGTATGTCACTGAGTAGAGCTGCTGTTACTTTAACCAGTCAGTATGTGGCATCTGTTTGAGCCCTTTGATCCCCTTGTCAAGGTACATATATGGTATCTCCAGTTGCTGCAGGTGTCTGGTAAGGTGCATGCCGAGAGGTTCATCATAGTCAATTATGGGCATGATGAGGGATGAGTAAAGGGGCACAATGTCCACCCCTGATCTACATGTGGATCCCATGATGATGTGGCCCATATAACATGCTTACCTAACCACTTTGTCCATGTTGTTGTCAAATGGTAGAATGCTATCAACCTGTGTACCCCAAGGTCCATAATTCCTTCATCTGCACTTAATGGATTAACACATATGTGGTACGTTGTGGTCACTCTGTGTTTGACAAAGGGATGACTATACGCTTTCTGTCATTCACGTTGAGGCCATGGCTGTGGCACAAGTCGTGTGTTTCAAGAGTCCCTTTTGGAGGTGCGTGTGTTAGCTGGTGAGTTGATTATGGTGTCGGTTTGCAGTCACCTGCGACTTGCTGTGCCACAGTACTTCCATGTTGGCCTGTACCTATGATAAATATATAATGAAGATGACAGCTCCCAGGGCTGTGCCTTGTGGGACACCACTTGTACCAGGTTGTAGGCTGACATGGCTCCAGCAATTCTACTATGTGTGTTCTGCCCTTGAGCCACTGTGCAATACCCATAGTGGCATAGGGGTTAATATGTACACTGGTGAGCTTCCCTAGAATGCACAACTGGGGTATTGTATCCAAGGCTTATGCAAGGTTCAGGTAGGCTGTGTACACCTCCTTCCCTTGACAGTGGCCTTGGTGACTGTTTCAAAGAAATCAAACTGGTTGGAGAGGCAGGATTTGCCATTGACAAAGCCAAACTGTGTATGGTGACATGTCTGTAGGTCCACAATATCTAGATATGTGAGGTTCATGATGATCCTTGCCATAGCTTTGCAGACAAAGCTAGTCAGACATATGGGTCGAGTAGTGTCCAGGATCCATGAAGGCACCACCTGAATGTTGAGGGACCACTGTTGCTGTATGCCACTCTCTGGCCACATACCATGTATTAAGGCTGGGATTGAACAGTGGTGTTATGTCTGGGTGTAGCTCTTCTCATGGTTCATGTAGGACACAGCCTGGGACACTGTCTGGTCCCATTGATGCAGTGTTTATTGCTTTGGGAATGGCATCTCTTACCTGAGCATCTGTGATGTCAGGGGGGCAGCACTGTGCCACGAGACATATGTGCCCTTTTGGTGTGGTGGGGGGAGAAGGCAGCATTGAACCTGCCCACGAGGATGATGGCAATGTCTGCATGTTTTGTATTTTGTGTGACATCTTGGATTACCTCTGAGCATATCTGGGTAGTACCACCCAGGTTGCTAACATAACTACAGGCAGCCTTGTGATTATCCTCAGTGGCTTGTGGAACCCTCTCTCAAAGATGGCCTTAGACAATCATATGGGTGCCTGTAGTGGTCTTCCAATACTCATCAGTGGTGCCTTCACATTTTGGGAGGTTGTTGTATCATGTAGTGGCATCATCCTTCTATTGTATAGTGTGTTTATGGCTGGTGTCCGGCACCCAGGACATCTGCCTTTGGAGAATTGGGTCATGCTTTCATATATGGCTTCATGATCCATGCATTCCTGAATGTGTCCATAGAATGCCTTTATAGAGGTATCTGCAGTCTGGTCCATATGGTCAACAGGCCTTGGGCCTTTGACGGTTTCCACATCATTTATGAGGGGTGTGAACTTGCTTGACATGAGCTGTTGACAGACGTGCCGCCCTCCAGACAGAGCACGGTGAGGGTCACAGTTAGCTACTTGTCGGGTGATAGCATGTGCCACATAACACAGGCACACAGGTCACTCCACAGCAAGTACAGCTATGAGGCAGACATTGTCCATGCTGGTGCAAACAACCTGAGATGTACCTCCCTGGACCACATGGCAAGAGACACAGAGGGGCTCTTACAGCACCATCTCAAACTCAGGACTCCCACACAGCCTTCATGCTGACACAGGACAGTTTAGATTACTCTGCAAACACCATCATACTGGGTGACGCTAGCTACCCAAACATAGACTGTGAACATTACACAAGCCACAATACCCAAGCTCTAGGGTTCACATAGATCATACATTCTTTGGCTATGGAACAGGTAACCAACCTTCCCACAAGAGGGGAAGATATACTAGACCTGATCATCACAACCATGAGTACAAACAGCTCACCACTCGGAGTATGTCCCTCATTGTTGCAATCAAACCATATACTCATCACACTGGAGTACTGGATCCTCCACATATGCAAACCTCAAACACATCGATGTGTGTGTTGGAAATGTCCCTATTAGCAACTGTGACAGTACAGTACAGGATGCAGATTCCCTTTTGAAACACTGATGATGTCAGGACTGTATAACTATATTACCTGTAGTAAAGTCTTCCAGTAATTCGCATAGACGCATTAGCGCGTCTTTCTCCAGTGTCATAACGTAGTTAGGTAGGGGTTTGAATCCTGCAAAAGGAATATATGTGTGTTAGTATGAGTGGGGTTTATGTGTGTGCACTATGCTGGGAGGGTTAACTGCCTTTTGACAACTGGGAGAACACACTATAGGGTGCACATCCCTCCTCCTACACACAGATGATGTCAGCACCCTCTAAGTACAGCATTAGTAGGGATTTCTCCAACTACTGCAAATAGCACACTCTGCTAATGTGTCTGTTTCTACTGTCATAACACAGTTAGGTATGGGTTTGAATCTTGCAAATGGAAAGTATGCGTTTTACTGTTGGTGGGGTTAGTGTGTGTGCACAATGATGGGGTGGGATGTGGCTTTTGCCACATGGGGCTATGCACTGCAGGGTGGTCATTACCCTTCACAAGCAGTGATGTTGATAGCACCCTATAAAAACAAAACTACAAAAGAGAAGGTGGTGGTACCAATAACACATGTAAGGTAACACATCTTCAAGTAATGTCCACAAAACAGAGTAGGATAATCAAACAATTCTTTTATTCTATACAGACAACATGACAACAGACAACTGCCAGTACTCAGTATAGTGTTACATGCTACTGTAACACGCACATGTACCCAAATATACCTAGATAGTGCTCTGAAGCCTGAATGTGGCAAGTGTGTGGATGTGGGATGTGTCTGTGTGTGCATTTCCATATGGGAAACATGTTTGATGTGGCAATCAGGGTACTACAGTACCTGATGCACATTACATCTTTCAACCGATGAGGTTGCCTGCACCCTGTGAGTACAGGTAGAGAAGGGGACGCCAGTAGTAAACAACATAGTGCACTTCTCAAATGTGTACCTGTCATGTATCAACAGCTACTCATGTAGGGTGATAAATAATGGGAATGGCAGCTGAGCGTGTGCATATGTGTGGGTAGCAGGGTGTGTATAAATGCATGTGTGACAGAACAGTTACATATAGCTGAATCTACGTAACAGCACAAGATGCATTGCCATAGTCAATGTTAGCATGTGATGGTGTGCAGCTGGTACACTTTGGTAAGTAGTATGGGTGCATATAACAATTGAGGACAGTCATGCAGTTACTGCAGCAGGACTGCTGGGATATACACACAATTATACTGGAACAGTGAACAGTTACCAACATGTTACTACTTATACACATCTATGTAGTCACCCTGTGCATCAGCAACGTGTTTACCTTTACCTGCACCGATGTTGTAGTATGCAGAAGGTGGCACAGTGTCATCATATGCACAGGGTGTGGGTTAGGTATGCCCAAGCCAGCCACTGGTAACACCAATTGACATGTGTGTGTATGTGTGTTTGTGAGGGGCAGCAGTACAGGGTGGACCAGTGTTGGTGCAGTGTGTGTGTGTATGTGTTTGCCCTAGGTGTTAGGTTTCTGCATGTGTGTAAGCACGCACACAGTCCCACATAATGGCTGCCATGTACAGGGTTTTGTGGACAGCCACAGACTGCACCTGTCAGGTCATCCAGATCAGTGTCTGTGGGCACGGACACGGTACCTGTGCCTGGCAGGGGTGCTACGGGCCGTATCCAGTACTAACCCAGACTGGGTACTGTCATCGGAAGCAGGGGTGTGTTGACTGGACACAGTTCCCTGTTGGGACTGTCCAGAGCCATGTGCACGTGGTCTCCTGGGGCGTCTTGATGACAGCACAGACCCAGCATTGCTGGGGCTGGTGCTGGCACTTGAGGTGCGCAAGTGGGCCTGTTGTCGTCCGCGGCCACTGCCAGCTGGTGCTGTTGCTGGCATACAGCCACGTCGACGTCGCAAACGCACACCATGGCCCTGGCCCATGGACATCTGGTTGTGGAGCAGCTGTTCCATGCCCCCACAACGTCTGTCAATGACATCTTTGAAGTTACGGATAGCATTTGCAACGTCACGCATGCCATCTGTCATGGCTGTGCGACATTCTCTCAGCTCCCTCAGACCCTGTCTGATGTACCTTTCCATACGTGCCTGTGCCTGCATGACAGTTCGAAACATAGTGGAGGTTGACATACCTCCTTGGGCACGTCGGCCAGAGGCAGTACGGCCACGGATGCCCCCACGAGAACCCATGGGCGACTGTCTGCGTGGTACCATTGGAGGACCCTGCTCATGGCTGCCTTGTGGGGATGCATGTACCACAGGTACCAAATTACCCTGATCTATGCCCACTGCAGACTGTCCATCACCTAGGGACAATGGTGACAAAGGATGTAACGGCAGGATGACTGTGCGCATTGACAGGGTTGAAAGCTGTGTACTGTCAATTGGCTGACCAATGGTGGACCCAGACACACCTTCCTGCACCATTACAGACATTTCATCATCATCAGTACCTGGGGCACAAGATTCAGGTTCCCTGCTGCAGGTCACAGAGCAGCACCAGAACCTACAGGAGGAAAACATGGAACACAGATTACAGTCTCCATACATATTTGACAGAGATGCATTTCAATACTAATGCACACATTCAGAAATGGACACATGCACTCATGGACACTAACACACATGCACACTTGGGCACAGGCACGCTTGCACACATGCACACCCCACAGTAAACACAAACATCAGTACCGTGTTACACTACTCAATCTACTACAACTGTATTACGGGTATTGTGAACACAGTCACCAGCAAGTCTACTACAGAGTTACACTACTCTTCCTAGTTTTCTAAATTGCTTTACAGATAATGTTAAAAAGACTCTCCAGCATGTATGGCCTGCCTCGTTGCTAGATGGGAGGGACCTGGAAGTGTGAAGAGAGTAATGTCAGTGGGCACATGTGTGCCATGTGTTTTGCACATGATACAGTACAGTAGTACACTAGTTCCCTTATACACATCAGCTGCACATAATGTCTGTATATATATCATGATGACAGATACATACCACATGCACACCTTATGCGTGCATGAAGTAACAGTGTACAGAACAGTCATATGTACATACCAGGGGTTAACTCTAATCTCACCCTTACCTCTCTTCAAACGACACCGCAAACTGTACTTCCCAAACCACTGGCTTTGTTCTTCTTGGAGTACAGGCTAACGTCCCTCTCTTTACCTTTAACCCCTCATTGTGCATAGAAACTAGCTTCTACCCTGTTTCTTTCACCTTGATGTCCTTCTATGCTCTGACCTACTTCTCCCATCCCTCCCACATCCTCTTGACTGTCTTCCTTCCTTTCCTCACTTCCTTCTTGACTCCTACCTCTTCCATATCATTGTATCTTTCATACTCCTTCTACTTCTCTACCCTTCTGAGCCCTAACTATTATGTATCTGGCTTTTGCCTTATTGCATAACCGTTATGCTTTAGGTAGGATTGCTTTTAAACCAACGGTATATTGTGTATGACTCTAAACTGTTTGAGTTCCTTACATGTATGTTGATTTAGTTAACAGGCTGGTGTACAATCCTATCATGTTGGCTGTCTGTATTAACAACTTGTCTGTCTGCCTTTATTACGTTATGTGTGGAGCTTTTCTCCACAGGCCTCTACTGAAAATGGACATATATCCAGCTAGACTATCTGGGTCAACAAATGTAAAAGTAATAACAATAAATGAATATGGCATCTTACCTGCACGCTCAGTGTGTTGCTGCTGTGTGGATCCAACCTCCATCATGATGCATGGGTGTTGCTGTTGTTGTTCTGGGGCTGGATCCACAACACTTAGCAGTAGCCCTCCTGTCTGGTGAGGGGGGGATGTGTGGCCACCCCCCCACCTGTGGCAACCTGTTGCCTGCGGATATCTGCAGCACGCTGGCGGACATTTCTTATCAAATCACTGCAGTGATGTCTCACCTGCTCATATGTCCTATCATGCATGCCAACATCATTTATCCTGCTAACGAGGTTTTGCCACAGTGCAGACCTCTCCTGCTGATTCTGGGTGGTGCGTGAGAACAGGATGGCATAGTCACGCACCAGGCTCTGGTGAATCACGTCATCCTCTGCAGCAGAATATGATGGGTTCCTTTTTGGAGCCATGTCAAGCTGGAAAGGTACACAAACAGGTTATCAGCATAGTATCTCAACAATACATGGTACACATTCTATACAGGGAGTATTAACTTCTACTTATTACTGCTTGGTTAAAACTTGATTACAGTGTAGCTATCATTCTATGTCATTTGTACTAAGCACTTGGCCTTCAGACCAGTTGTTTTACATTAGGGAGGTTGGTGGCAAGCACTGTGGTGGCAGGACACATATCTCTCATCCATTGATGTTGGGCACTGCTGATTGAGGGCCCAGTGTACAAGTGTATTAGTTCTGGTATGGGCAGTTGGCCTTCAGGCCAGTTATTTAACATTAACAAGGTTTGTGGTCTGCACTCGTGTGTGACAATAGGCTGTACTCTGCCATTCATAGCTGGGGACATCTGGTTTCAGGTTTATAGTGCCTGCATATCTGAGCTGTATCTTACTGACATTGCTACACCTTGTTTGCTGTAGCAACCACTACATCCAGGCCTCCTGGATCTACCTTTGTTTATATGCTTGTTATTTGTTAGCTTGTTATTTCACTCGTATGCTACTTCCACATAGTACACAGCTTGTCAACACGTCTGTGACTCACTACTGATATCTGCATTGCTTACTGTATGTATTTCCATGTTACACATGACAGCAAGTGACTGCTTCTCATTGTTGCATTTACTTAATTGTGACACATTGCACTTAGGTTACCTGGCACTTGCTCACTGACGCTTTTATATCAGTCAGCAGTTGTAGGTAATGTCAGTACACCCTCACTCCCCACTGTACCTTGTTTTCAATCATTAATTATTACAGAATTCAGAATAGTATTCTAGCATGTCCAGAGGTCAGTTGTCAGTTCCCTCCCAGTCCAGCTGGTGAGTGTGGTACTCCAGAGACAATGTTGGAACAGATGCATGTACACAGACAACCCCTCCTCCTAACAACAAATTCAAACTCATGTGAGTGATGCAACCATATACCGAACTGGAGGCTAGGATCTGTCTACTCAATACCGCCATAACCAGTCAGGTGGCCAAGGAGACCACACACTACACTTCCAGTCTCACATAGACCTACCACAACAGCGGACCTAACACATGATCACACATAAACATACTTGTAGGCTCGACCACAGCTATGCCTATGCAGCAGAGACCTCCTAAGCAGACATCCATGCAACCACTACCACGGAAACGAACATGTGCAACACATATCACACAAAGCCAATGTGCTGAACACTCACAGCCATTAACAGTAAACAACACACCTCATACACCTGTACTAGGTGCCTCTATCATCAGGCACACTAACATCACGTTCACCAGGCTTAATGAGGTGAGGGCACGGTGTGCAGCCTGTCGGCCACTATGACCTGCCACATAACACAAACACTCAGGTAACCCCAAGGCAAGTACAGGTATGACTCAGTCACTGTCCATGCTGGTGTGAATGGCCTGACACATTCCTCCCTGGACTACATGACATGAGACAGTACAGAGCTCTCTGAGCACGTAGCCCAAGACAGTTTGACCCTGACCTTGAGTAGCATCCTACCCTCACCTAGAACCATGCCACAATATCAAGGCACGATGATCCCTTCCAACAATTGACTGACATACTGGTGTCATTCACAGGTGTGCCAATGCCTGCCATCTTGGGGTGGTATGCTTTGCTAGGGACAGCTTGCACCTGTCACCCTGTCCCATTGGAATTTGGCGGAGACTCTTGCTACACCCATAGTGCCTGTATTAGGCAAGGCTCATAAGGCAAACCCACATCCATTTGTATCACAAAGGATGAGGAAGTGAGAGTGATGCTACTCAACACCAGAAGTCTAGACCTAAGGATGCACACACTCAAAACCCTACTTGACATGCTGGACATCGATATCTGTGCAGTAACATGAACCTGTTTCAGGTTTCACAGGAGCACACCAGTACTACCAGGTTATAGCTGTTACCATTCTTGTCAGCCACAACACTTGAACAAAGGAGGGGGAGTATCAGTATTCAATGCAGATTCCCACGCCTCCACATTGGTGGCACAGTACAACATAGGTGTTAGGCCATTGAGTACACAAGACGTAGTTGGGGACCTGGGGTAGAAACATGGTAGCGGTCTGTCATTTGTCAACCACATGGCCAATGTGGATTGAAAGACATGTTATATAGCCCAGCTAATCATGAGGGATTCACATGTATGGCAGGGGAGATCATTGTGCCTCTTTACTCATCCATCATCAAGCCTATAATTGCGTACAATGCACCTTTTGGGATGTACCTAACCAGACACCCACAGCAACTGGTACAGGACAACAGTACCTCATCAAGGGGATGCAATGGCTCACACAGATGTCATATGCTTCCCAGGTAAAGTAAATCCCGCTGGACTCAGTGGCTTATTGCTGGTTCAGAGGCAATCTGTGCGTGCCATATACAGCCATGTCCTACCTAGCAGTAATGAACATGCTGCACCTCAGGCAATCAGAGTCCCATACAGCCACATGCTCAGGAGAGCTGGACCTCAGCACTGACATCCATGGACATGCTGGAGGGGCATATTCCTGACTGAGAGGCTCCCTTCACTCTGTAATGAGCTGACACTACAGGTTAGGCAGAGTCCCTCATTGACTCTCTTCCATAGGAATCTGGATGACTGGATGTAGATCATAGTTGTACCCCAGGTATCACTTCTATGTCACAGTTAGACAGAGGCATAGCAGCATAACTTGTAATTGGGTGGTGAAAGACAAACACATTCTACTAGGCTCACCAATGCCCTAGGGCAAATAGCCTAGTATGAACCTATGAACATGTGTGTACTGCTATAGTACTTCTGCCATATGTTGCATGTGTGTGTGTTGTGGGGGATGCACAGGTAATGGCCGGATACTTCTGCACAGGTGACACATCTGACACATTCTGGGTGTTCATCCCTACATACTGGATGTGTGTTGCCATCCAACCCAACCCTGTGATGTGCACACATTACTCAGCCTGGATTTACATATCCGAACAACACCACAAGCACAGTACACTACCTTGCTATGTATGCATTTAATTACACAGTTATTCAGTAGTTATGACAGTGATGCTATCCATGCAGCCCATTGGGCCAGTGGTAGCCACAACACACACCGCCAGCACCTTTGCATATGCTTACCACAGACATCCCACATACTGCATGTACTGTGCACACACATATCTAACCCAGAACAACTACACACCACTTATTAATCATGTCCAGTGGAGTACAGATACAGGCATATTGTATAAAAATAGTAGGAGGCTACTGCAGCACAGGGCAGATTCACATGACAGCAAGGCATCTGTGGTCAGCAGTGTTAAGATGCTTCACATTCACCACATGCACAGATATTGGCAACATTGTTTCAGACAGTTTAGGTGCAGGTCCCCCCCCCATTCTCCTACACATGTGGTATTAGTTATCCCAAATGACTGTCACCTCCCTATCCTCTCACATGTCCAGGTGAGAGCCACCTTCATCATTGCAGAACACATAGCATCACTGTTATGAAATGGTATCCCTGGATGTGTGCTACATTCACCCCTGGAGGACATAGCACCACATGACAGACTGATATTAATCCCTGGCCATACTACAGGATATGTACCTGAACAGTGCCATACATACACAGTGGTCCCACACCATTGAGGAGGAACCTCTACTGACCCTGGGAACTACTGCATCATATGCACAACTGGCCTTGTGTTCTAAGCTATGGAAGTGTTAAGTATGGGTAACATGTACAGCAATATTACATATGTTTATATTTCAGGACTATGTACACACAACCTATCTCATGCACATACCTATAGATAGTGAACTATGATACATTTGGAGGTGTCACAGTAAACGCAGTATTAACCTGCTACTTTGCATTACCTGTGTTTGTGGCAGCTGTTGGTGTGTCACTGGTGCTGCTTGAAGTTTGCTGCTGCTGCTGCTGCTGGTTTTGCTGCTGGCTGTCTTTATTTCTGTTTTGTTCTCTCTCTGTCTCTCTCTCTCTTTCTCTGTCGGTTTTGTGCAATGAATGTATTGCATGAGTGTAGTGTGGGTACTCATTGCTTTTGTAGGTATCTGCATAGGTCCATGTGATGGCCTCTGCACCAATTGTAAGACAGCATTTGCTAATTGCATGCAGCCAGGTGTGTACTGATTGCATGTCTCACTGTGATTTCAGGACACTGCTATAAAAGGGTATGTGAGATAGGCATTGCCCTTTCAGATTGTAGGGCGTGGACCATGCTGGTATGCTGTTGACAGTGTTCTGTGAGTGTGAAGGTTAGTACATCTCCCATGCTTCATGCTGTGTTGTAGATTCAGGTTGCTGCATTTCTCTTGCCTGTTCCCTGTAGTGAGTGTGTATGCATACTGGCACCTACAACTATATGTCATATGTATTGCTATATAAATATATATATATCTGTGTACATATACATACTTTCATATATGTACATTAGCTGACATTATTGGGTACAAGCTAACAATTAGCAGGGCTGTTTCTGTTAACACTACACTAGTATGGGAAAATCCAGTAATTGGGACTATAAAAGTCTGCCTGACATGCTTTAGTTAGTAGTCATACTATATTGCCTTTATCTTCATTCCTACTATTACATGTTCCACTTATTTAGCACTATATTCCTGTATGAGAGTCATGGCTTAGTGGTAGGTCATACAGACTAGTGTTACAATGGTCTTGGGGTAGGGCCTACTAGTATGCTTATATTCTGCTTGTGACTTGAGTATAGGGCCTATCAATCAAAGTGCTGGAGGCACCTTTAAGCAGTTAAAGGGGTTAGTAGGTCTCACAGGAGCCAGGCTGTGTTGCAGATTCTGGTTGCTGCATTTATCTTCACTGTTTCCTGTAGTGAGTGTGTATGGATACTGACACCTACAACTATATTTCATATGTATTAATATATATTTATATATCTGTATGTGTAGATATACATACCTTCATATATGTACATTACCTTACTTTATTATGTACAAGCTAACAAGTAGCAGGGCTGTTTCTGTTAACACTGAACTAGTATGGGAATCCAGTAATTTGGCCATTGAAACTCTACCTGACATGCTTTGGATAGTACACCTCCTATATTGCCTTTATACTGATTCCTACTATTACATGTTATATCTATTTTAGCACTGTGTTCTTGTAAGGCAAGCATGGCTTAGTGGTAGGTCATACAGACTAATGTTACCAAGGTCCTGGGTTCAAGACTGAGAGTGGGAATTTATTTTTCTTTGCAAACTTTCAAACTGAGTACAGGACCTGTCAATCAAAGTGCCATAAAGGCACTTTTAAGCACTAAACCAGGTCTGCTTGTTTAGCTGAGCTCACTTGCACTGGCGGTGAGCTCCGCTAACACAAGCACACCAGCTAATTTCTTTGAAAGAAAAGAAAAAGGGGTGACAGGAAAGTGGTGAAAAGGGGTCACAAAGAGGGTAAGACAGTAGGGAAACAAGCGGGATTTGCAGGAGGGATGTAGGTAAGGCCCATAGATGCACATGTCTTTGGCAGCAACAGCTGTGCATTTCCATGTATTTTGGTGAGACATTGGAAACCTTTCACCCCTGAAAGAGGTGTCAGGACAACATTAATATTTGTTGTAGAGCCAATTGTAATTAACTGTTTCAATGTCAAGCAGACATGTGTGCGACATGGACAGCTATGTATGGGCGTAATTTTTTGTGGGTACAGAGTGCCCTTTTTTTTTTTTCAGGTGAGAGTGGTATGTCAGGTGAAGGAAGTCGGTATAGCTGGGGAGGTAGGTTGGGTAGGTTAACAGACAAGACAGACAAGACGCATACAGGGCGTGTATGACACACGTGGGGGTTACACAATTGACGGGACGGAGGTTGGGATATCCGAGATGCATGAGCCCACAGATGGCAACAGTGGAACTGATATCCCCACCCATAGGCAGTTGCCACTGTTCCTTCACAGCCCAGGACGGGGCTGTGCTGGGGGCTGTGTAGGCGGGGCAACGGCCGGGGCTGTTAGCTGTGCCACACGAGCCTCAAGCTGGCGTAAGGGCCCAAGAACAGAGTCTTGGATCTCCCTTTGCACCACAGACCGGACACCTTGGAGGGTGAGTGGACGACCCCCTCCGGCCACACTTGCAGAGGAGGGACCGGCCCCATCCATTGCAGCGCTTCCACCCGAAGGTGGCACAGGGCCACCGGAGGGGGGTCCGGCCTGGGCACTAGTGCCAGGTGCAGGCGCCAGCTGAGGTGGGAGAGGTGGGTCCGCTGGGACCCGCCTTCCCAAGCGTTCTAGGTTTGTGAGTTGTTATGTTAGTTTGGGTTAGTGGCATTTTATTCCATTCATATTAGTTGTAACAGCATGCATTGGTATTCCCATCAAACAAACACCCAGATATTAACACCATTGAACAAGGGGCATATCAATATCACATGCATTATTTGAACAGAAATACACAGTCAGACAACATGCAGGGTTGATTAATGGCAACAGGCCATCAAATTTGCAGGTATGAACAGGGCACATGCACGAACAGACATGCATATATTTTTGGAACGGACAAATGTCCATGATTAATGAAATGTTCACATACCATTATTTAGTGGGTATTGTTATATGGAATTATAGGGTTGGGTGGAGATAGAAAGTGATGACACATTCATATGTTACACATTGATTTACATTTGTAATAGGTACACAATTAAGTTGAAGCTGATGTTTCAAAATAATTTTTATTTGACTATCATGCTAGACCTGTTACAAATACATCACTATCCTGCTTATTTTGAATTTGATCAGATACATCATCCTGCTACACTTTGATGACAGGACAGGGGACAACTATGGGTGTTTAGTCTGTCAAATAATCATTAATTTTATCTGCAAATTGTTTACTGTGATCACCATATACAGAATTTGGCCTAGACATTCCAGATTCGGACACACTCAAATCAGTTTGGGATATTAAGTTGTACTTCCCACATGCATTTAGTTCTGTAGAAACACACTGGGGCTAATATATTCAGGGGTTATTACTACTTTATTTATTCATACATGACCCTTTCTGTCACTCACACATCCTGCAACTTCACAGTTCAGGTTGCTACTTCTAGGCTTTGTTCACATGTTAGACTGGTGGTGATTCAAACACTTTCCAACAGCCTCACTTCTGTCATGATTCAGCATTTCAACAGGGATATATCTCACATGTGACTACCTCAGATTCTGAAGCTGTACTCTTGAGACTACTGCAGGTTACACTATTTTAATTAATGGTGGGACATCTGTATTACAGCACTGTTTAATTCTATCAATTATATTTCCAGTTACACTTGCATACTGATGAACATGTTGCAGCCATACCTGCAGACTTTCAAATCTTGCTTGCACATTATATTACTTTTAATCAATACACTGCAGTGTTCTGATACATGCTACAGTATAATATTTATTTACAAGTACTGGGTGGGGTTACTAACCTGCATGGTGGCGCAGCCGCACCAGCCTACGGCCATGCATCTCGCGGTTCATAGAGCGGACACCTGCAGCTGTAATATGAAAGAAGTAATATTGGACTACACATCTCCATAGTATCAGCCAGTTGAAATCCTTACATACATAAGTAAAATGTAACTTACTCAGTAGTGGGGCGTTGGGCATATCCCGGGCCTCCTGGATCCATTTGGTCAACTGGTCTTGCTTGCGTCGCTTCAGGTCCGCATGGTGGTGATGGACCTGCTCACCAGTGCGTGGAATGCCAGTAGCACTGGTCAGATCATGAACCAACTGGTCCCATGCCTCTGCCCTGTACGCTCCCCATGAGACCTGGCCCTGCATGAGTTGGGCCTCGTGATGATGGACAAGGAGCCAGACCATGTATCTGGACTCCTCAATGCCCCAACGCTGTGCTCGAAAGCAACGTCCCTCACCTACTCCACTCATTCTGACTGCAGGTCTGTTCTACAATTGTTTCTGCTGTGTATTCCCGCTTATGGGGCTTATATATGCCTCTTTTCCCGCACATTTCTCTGATTGGCCATTTTGGAATTGTATCTACTTCACTGAAAATGCTTTATCATGCTCCCTTCTGGATTTTATCACATATATATGCTATTTCTGCATTACTAGGTACTGCTGTCATGGCTTAGTGGTTTAGTACCTTGACTCTAGTGCATGGTATCCTGGGTTCAAATCTGGCAACTGATTTTTGATTTTCCTTACAGAACTGAGTTGAGGACCTGTCAATCAAACATGCCAAAAGCACTTTTAAACACTTAAAACCAGGTCTGCGCTCGTTTATGCTGAGCTAACGCATGCGCACTGCCAGTTAGCTTGTGGGCGTGCAAACGGTGTGCGCTGGGATAAATCTTAATTGGCTAGTGACACACATGTTCAGCTAAGCACAGCTAGTTGCAAACAGTTTCAGCCTATTAAACCGGTGCTTAGCAACGGGCATGCAGTTTGCAGCTTGTTAAACAGTGCTCAGCTACGGGCAGTCTGTCTCACAGCAGCTTAGCTATCAGTACATTTCTGACTATTTTTATTATTGTGTTACTTCAAAATATCTGCTCCATTTCATTCCATTTTACAAAAGGGAATACATTTACATTTGTACAATACTGTCAGGGGGCTTTTTAGTGCTTATTTACAAAAAAAAAAAGGTTGGGGGCTCGAACCCTGCCTGCCTACTCTTAGGCTGGCAACTCTACCACTAAGCTATTACTTTTTGGCTTACTCTGCATATTTAGTTCTTATATCCTTTTCCACTGACTGCTAACTGTGTTTGCGCTAGTAGCACACCCAAGCCTGGCACACAGTAGCAAACATTTACGGGGTTTTAAAAAAATGGTTTTAATTTAATTTTATAACATCTCTTCACTTTATACACTGATGGTCAGTCGGGGCATGTGTTGTGTAGTGTGTTTATTCACATTTCCATGGCCTCTCTCGTGGCTGTTTACTTTCAGCCATTATAGTCTTCCGGGGGCGTGTCCGCTTGCAGGGCTTAGCCTACAGACACGCCCCCTACTCTCTTACACGGACCGTGTAAGAGTTACTGGTGTGATTCAGCATGCCTCATGCACCTCATGCATATGCATGACATGCTGACATCACACCGTTTAACTGCAGCCTCCGTGTAAGAGTTATAACTCTTACACGGAGGCTTCGTGAATCTGGCCCTTACAGTATCTATTAGATAATTATAATTTCTGAATACCTGTTGTCTGCATCCTATATTAAGGGATTTTGCAGTTTTATCATGTAACACAAAATGTATTCTTTCTTTAAGTGAAAAAAGTATACATTTCTGTTAGAAGTTTAGTATAAGTGTTTTTTGTGGAGTTGTTTTCTATAATAAAATATATTTGTCACAGAACAAATTAAGGTAGACTGGACTACATATGAATCCGCTTTTCTTAGTTTTGTTACTGAAATGATTTTATACCACTGAAAATCAATGATTTAAGGTCACCATATTAGGGGGGCAGAGGGACACAGTGCATAGCATTGTTACCTCACAGCAAAAAGTTCTTTAGTTAAATTCTCAGCTGGGTTGCCTTATGTGTGGACTCTGCATTTGTGTGGCTTTTCTCTGGGTACTCCAGTTTCCCTCTCCATCCAAAAGACATGTGGTAAGTTAACTGGCAACTCTAGGTTATCCATAGATGTTGTGAGTGTGTTTGTGAAGAAAAACCTAGTAATTCACTTCCATTACTAAAATGCCTAATAAATGTTGTAGATGGTAGTGAAAGTTGCTTTAAGAGTCAGGTGTAACTCAGCAGCTTTGGGGTTAAATTCTATTTAACATAATAGGTTGAGAATAATTAAATTGCAAATGGGGAGTGGAGAGTAATTAAGTTCTTACTGTAGTTACCAAACTCTTGAATTGTTAACAAGTCTTAATGAAAATATCTCCTATTGTGGTGGACAGTATGAAATATTATGTGGAAGCAATCATGTTTCAAAACTGATGATCAGAATATGGGCATATTTAACTAGTCTAAATATAATTATATCAGCAGAAGAAACAAATGACAACAAATCTGTATAAGAAGTGATTTTGTGCTCATATGAAATATATATATATATATATATATATATATATATATATATATATGTATTCTTTCTCATTAGCATACACCATTTTCCATGTATCTGTCAGTTTCCTTGTCTAAGAAATGCTGAAGAATGGTAACATGCCCTAAGATGATAAAAGAACCCAATAGCAAATTTGTGTAACTGCAGACAGTACTGCATCCTAGCTATCTTCTTCTTCTTCTTCTTTTTTTTTGCTATCATGTAGCCTGACCACCAGCACATCTCAGTAACCCTATCCTTCATTGAGTCTGCTAACCCCTCCTTAACTCCATCAAACTTATTCCACCATAATTGGGGCTGACAAAAAACTTTTGGTCATCCACGGACCATGCATTATCTACTGCCATGTTTTTTTTTTCCCTGTTATGATATCTTCTCATATTCCCCTCCACTACAATTGTGGGTATGTCCAAAGGGTGGGAGCACAATGGGGACATGCTGGTATATTGACCTGCCTCTGCAGCAGTTCAGCCAAGATCCACCCCCTTGTCTCTTCTTTGGACTATGCCCCCCACCAAAACATCCCCAAACTCCAACAGGGATCATCTGTAGTGAACACCCACAAGACCTCCCTCCCTCTCTCCCCCAAATCCGAATAGGCATGCCAATACTCTCTGCCAGTGATTGAACTTGGGACACCTGACCCATAGTCATGCCTTTAGCCCTCTACATCACAGAAAATATGCATCCCAGGTACTTTCTATTAATAATAATGTATAACCTAAAAACTGAAGATGATTTGAAATGATTGGTAGAAGTATGTATATGCTGCAAAAGGGGCATAAACAGAACATATTATCATTTTGAGATTATGAAACTTTACTAAGCAAACTGTACCAGAAAATGTCTATGTATTGATTGAAAATAGCAGTGGTCACATTATGTTTAATCAAAATTATTGCTCCAGTTTTCTTAGTGTTTCATTATTAGATGTTATGTACTGTATCTACATATATTTGTCTCTGTTATCAAATATCTGTTTTTCTTTGTTACCTTAAAGTTATGTTCTTGACACAGTGTTAGAGCTTCATGATCCACATCTGTCCACTTCAACAGGACTGGTACCTGCAGACAGCAATTGCTTGACACTTCTTGAGAGTCTCTCAGGCTCAAAAGTCCTCCCATTGTTCCAATAGTGCACCACACTTCCCCTTTCTGTCCAGACCAGGTTTGTTTTAGGGGATTCTCCTGGTTAAAAAATGTATACAGGCCTGAGAAACCATCTGTATAAATCTTTACACTTGTAAGAATTTGTGAGGGGAAGTGAGATGGTGGGGGGGATATGTTGAAGTGGATAGGCATAGTTCGTAAAGATTTAAAATGATGGTAAGTATATAACATGTCTTACATCATCCAGATAGCTGACTTCAACAACAGGACTGATTCCCCAGATTTTCATCTTTGGTATCACTAGAGTTTGACCTTCTTGGTTGAATATTGAGGTTAAACTGGTAGATTAATAGACTGATTAAGGTTAATTTATGTGGCTACCTTTTGCATAAAGGATGGACTGTTTTGTAAAAGAAACATTTTCTTCATAGAAAATCATGTAGGGAGTTTTGGAGGAGAGATCTTGGAGTTCCAAAACCCTCCTGGCAGAGTTAATTGACATAATAAAAACATGATTTGGTGAGACTAGATCAGAGGGTCCTGAAATGATAATGACTGGCTTCCACCCAAAGTGCAGGGACTTCCTGGATGCCTTAGGTATTTTGATGTGTAATTTGGCATCCTGAAGATCAAAGAGCACATTCTGTCTCCCTTCTCTAGACATAGAAGGCTAAAATTGACCATAACCATTGAGAATTTTGTTTTCTTTATAAACGGTTTGGCACTGAGGCTTAGAATGGGTCTGAGGTCCTTTGATTTCTTGTGAACCAAGCAGAAGCTTGAGTAATTCTAGACTTTTTCAAGTCAGATGTAACTTCTTGAATAGCTCTTTTTTGAAGAAGTGCAACCTCTAATTTGGTCACCACCTTCTGTCAGGTTGGAACATGAAAAGGAAAGAAGAATGGCATTGGGATGAAGGGAATTGTGTAACCTCTGGATTCGGTCTGACTGACCTACCTGTCATGCATGATGGCCTGCCATGCTAGAAGTTGCAGAGAGAGGCAACCACAACTGTCTCATAGGTTCATAGCTAAATACTAGGCTAACAACCACCAGGGCCTTTATAAGTCTAGCCGTGCAATCCAACCCAATTGTTTCCCTATGTACCATGGACATTTATTAGGATGGGGTATGTTAGGAAGTTTCTAGAGGTTATGTATGTGTTAGGGGTACATTAGTTTGGGCATTACCCATCTATTGGTCAAGGTTACACATAAACAGGGTTAGGGAGGGTTTGTGCATCTCATAAATCGGGAGCCTGTTCCAGAGAATGTGGATCCTCTGAAACACATCAGTCTTGCCAACATGAGTTATTTATGTCTCTAGCAAAATTTAAATCCTTGGATCTAGTGATTCTGATGCTATTCATTTTTCAGGTGTGCAAAGGGTCCATCAAAGCTGGATTCGAGCATCCCTTTTATGCCTAGCACAGATCGCCTCTCACTAACCTCTAGGAAACAGAATATAGAGATAGGGCTTTAAGGCAATCTGTACAAGGCAATATATTTTACCCTACATTCTGCTGGTAAATAACCTTTGTGGGTATTCCAGCTATTGCATATGCCTGGTCAGGTACATGCTGAAGTGGGCATTATACTAAATATTGGGTCTGATAACGGCTGTGTAAAGTGGCACTAAGACTTCCTTGGACCTGAATGCTATGCCTAACATAGAATGATTTTCTTACTACCTTGGCCACATGTTGGTCAAAGGCCAGAATCCAGTTTACTGTTACATGTGTTCTCAGATACCCCACTACCAGGTCAACTACTAGAAGTGTCTTATTAATGGAGTAATTAAGTTGAGTGGCAGTTTTCCCAAGAGGCACTATAATGCATCTTTTGGCAATGAGTTTTAGTCTGTGACTTTGGCATCAGTCATTTATATGTGTTAGATCCTCTTGTAAGATGTTTATGTCATGGGCGGGCACACTCCAGAGTGTCTTTGGTCAGGCAAGTAGTTAAGGATGCCGCAGTTGACTTACAGAAGCAGGAATTTAAAAATCCCTGGATATAAAAAACACCTCTGCCTCTAGGGAAGCTTTTGTTCCTCTATGCCAGCACTGGTTTCTTTCAGAATGCTACTGAAAAGGTTGCCATTGGCCTTTTTGGCACATAGGTTCTGTGCACTGCTCTGGTTTTGTGAAGTGTGAAGATCTTTACACAAACAGGAGTGAGCTTTTTCCCTTCTTACTGACATTTCTACAGCTTCTTCTTTGCTTGTGGACCAAAAATCAAGATATCATTATAAGGGGTTTGTTGAAAGATGCCTTAAAGTTGTCCACAAAGTTGCAGTGTCTGGGCCATGTGTGACACCATATAACAATTCCTGACCTGGTAGCATGGATTACTCTATCAACTCCATTATGTAACAGCCACTTTGAAAAGATAGACACATTAGCCATGGCTGCCTTCTTGGATTTTATTTTTTCACCTTAGTTCTTCATTTGGCATCTTTTTCAGTGTGCTTGATTTTTTTCTGCTAAGTCAGTAATTCAAAAATAGAATGAAAAAGCTATCTTATGTACACATTTCCTGGTGTATCACCTGAGGCTTCTTGTTGGAGGATGAATTGCTGAGCTCCCTGCTGGCAGCTTCTTTTTTAAGGTAGCTGCCTTTGCAACAGAGTTGGCTAAGGAAGCATTAATCCACCTCTCTTGATCTTTTGGAGACTTGAAGATTCTGCCTTTTCTCTTGGGTTTAGGTGATATTGTGTTGGCTTTTCACCAAGCCTGCTCCATGACAAAGTATACCATTCAGTTGGCTGGTGGGACCACCCAAAAGGTAGGCAGGGTAGAGCAGAAAGCCTCTTCCAGTGTTTTTTCCTCTAGGAAGATGGGGTCTGGGTCAACTGGCCATACTCGCACTAACACATTATTTCAAGAAGCTGTCCAAATTTGAAGTAATAAGTGTGGATACTTTGGGGATCTTCCTTTCATCTAAATCAGTAGCCAGAGTGGAGTACTCTGTAGAGGAGCTCAGATGCATCTCTTCTGTGTTTTGGACTCATCCATGTGGAAAGGATCACAAACTGGATGCTGCCATCTTGTCTCTGCACCAGCTTTCTGACCCTCTGGGATAAAGCTGATATATTTATTTATTGACATTTGATTACTAGGAAAGTCTGACTGGGTAAAATTCCATTTTCAGTGGAGGCCCGGGGAGAAAAGCTCCAAATTGTTGCAAAACATTTTAAGAACAATAATTTTACAATCTTCAAAAATGAAACAAAAACATCTGCAATTTAAATAATTAGAACAAATTAGACAAAATATAAAAAAAAAATCAGTTAAGAATTGATACAAGGTATATGACAATCATTTAATATTTAGAGACATTATAGTCAGTTTGTAGAGAAATTAAATGTATATTAGTCTAATACAAATAGGAATTGCAATATGAATTGAAGGCAAAACAGACATGGTAAATTTAGACAGAAAGTCAGGGAAGAGAATTGGATAGTAGTAAGGAAGTAAGTGAAGAAGGGAGAGTAAGGAGGTATAAGGAATGAAGAGGCCCTTGCTCACATTTAGGGATGTAGTTTATCCTGGTTTTGAGCAAGAACAGAGACAGATTTTAGATAGGAAGTCGTTCAGAGTGGTTTTGAAAGATGGGAGGGAGGGAACAGACCTGATGGATATCGGTAAAGAGTTCCATGCCTTAGCAGCCTTGTACGAGTACAGACAATGTCCATCAGATTTGTTAGGTTTGTAGACAGACAAGAGTTTTTGGTTACTGGATCACAATGACTGACTGGGAACACAGTTGTGTAGAATATTTTTTAGTGCTGGATAGACAGACGGATGCTGGATAGTCTTTTAGGTGGTAAGAAGTTGTGTAGCAGTTCTAACCAATTTAGGCTTTTCAGTGCTATACAGGGGTGGGTTCTGAAAGAGATATGTGCTGCAACTTTGTTATAACATTGTTCAAGTTTTAATTTTTGTGAAGCCTGAAAGTTAGTAAGGATGGGAGCACCATAAAGAAGAGTGGGGAGGAGATAAGTAGTGGCAAGTGTAGATCTGATGTTGTCAATTTTCATTCTGTCCTTGACTGATGGAGTCGGATCCAAGGTGTCGGATCTGACCCGGGCACTTGTAAAAGCTCATGGCAATCCAAAACTCTCAAACTTCTCCCTTACCCATAATGCATCATCCCCATTACTTCAGATCTTGTTTGCCCCCATTAGGTAAAATATGTGTTTACTTCTCTCTTGACCTACTGGGATAGATAAATGTGATTTCTGTGTTCTTTTATGTTAAAATTTCTTAACCTATCTGTGTACTAGCATACTTTAGATACTTTTGTTAGTATCTTTTCTCTACACATTTCTCTCTCCTTTACCCTCTACATTTAACATACCCTTACTACCTTTGTAGGTAGTCCCTTTTTCCCTTTTTACTTCTGACTTGTTAAAAAAAAGATGTATAATTTTAAGGTTTTTTCTTCCTTTCTGTAGAGTTATTTACAGTGTTCCTGTACAATTGTTGTTGTGGTTGTAATGTCTTAAAAAAAAATAAAACACCACTCTAAGAAGTGTGGGAAATGCGGCCAAAAAATTCCCTTCTCTGATGCACCCAAGCTTTGCTTCTACTGTCTTGGCCCCCTTCACCTGCAAGAGAGCTGTGCAATCTGCCATGCCTATAATCCTTGAGTGTTGGTAGAGCACAAAAATAAATTAATCTTGAAGGGCCTTTTACAATCCTCTTTCAGTGATGCCATTTCTGGAGAAACTTCCAAAAAGTTGTCTAAATTATCTCTGAGCTCTTCTTCAGTTTCATCGAGGACCTCAGAGAAAGTTTCAAAAAGGCCTTCTTCTGATCTGACAGTTTCTTTGGATCCATCCATCTAAGAAGAAGAAAATTAAGTTGCTGGATCTGACCCCATCAGATGAGGCAACAGAAAAATGTGCCTGTTCAGATTGGATGGCTTCTTCGGATCCGAGGTCTCTGAAAACACAGGATTCCTCGGCTTCGAAGACCTCTGATCCTCCTACATTTTTGGGCATACTATCTAGAACAAAGTACTTCCCATCTGTGGACCCTGTTCCATCAAGGGTACCTTCTCCCTTTCTTTACAGACCGGTCTCTGCCACCAGGGCATCCTCTCACTCTTCTAGGAGCCTCACGGTAGAAGATGTGGAGAGGGTAGTGAGACAGATGCTTTTGGAACAGAGACTCCTAGTTGTTGTTTCAGCTCCTGCACCTTTGGGTCAGGAAGCCCTTGTATCTAAGACTCCAGCTATGACTATTTCTCCTCAGACTCCCTCTTTGAGTTTGGAGTATTTGGATCCAAGTCATCCAGGTTCATCTTTTTTTTTTCCAAAGTTCACCATATCCTCAGATCAGAAGTTTGCTCTGAGGTCCTCCCCACTATCAGTACCATAGAACTGTCAGAGCCATTTCTATCATGTTGGATGTTAGGTGTTTCAGTCAGTTCTGAGGCTTTGGAGCCATCTCTGCACCTCTGAGCTTCAACAAGGTTTAGTTTGGCTCAGACTTCTGCCTCGGGCAGCTTTCCATGGAGCAGGGTGTGAACAGGGATCAGAAAGCCCTCTATTCAGATCTCGGTTACTATCCCTCTCCAGGAAGGTCAGCCTTTAGGACCTTGGAGAGACCCCTGTCAGCTTGCATGACACAGATGGGTCCTATTCCCTCGGGTTCCATATCCCCTGCTCTGTGTTAGGACTCTCAACTAATCCTCCCTCAGGGGCAGTCATTACCAAAACCTCAGGACACCCATATGGGTATTCCTACCTTTTCTGATACCTCCCCAGATTATCTCACTGAAGAGGTCCCTCAGAAGAGGACATGTAAGAGGAAGCATCTAGAGTCCCCTGAATCTGTCACCAAAGACACACATTTTGAGGAGGGAGAAGAGTCCGAACAGGCACCCCCTGTGGATGTCTCATTCAAAGACATCCTTTAAATCCTAAAAAAGAGAGGAGGCTGAAAGCTCAACAATCCTTCATCAGAGGAATCTGTGCTCTTAGAGGTGTTTGGTAACAGCACATCTATGTCTTGGGTGATTTTGCCTGCCGATGAGCTCCTGGATTTGGTTTCACAGTAGGAGTGGAAGGAGTTCGACTCCATTGAGCCCATACCAAAGAAGCTTGATAAAATTATGACCCCTCCAGAAGACAGACATTTCTGGTCCAAGGGCCCCCCTGTTGATGCCATGGTTGTAGCAGTGGCCACCAGGAAGGAAGTGGCTGACAAAAGATCCTCTGTTCACCCCCTCACAAGGAGTTGCGGGCCCTGGACAGGTTTGGGAAGTGTCTACACTTCAGGGACCTTCGCCTTGAGGTCCCTGAACTACCTGGCACATTTCATTAGATTGCAAAGGGATCTGATAAATGAACTCTCAGATGCCTTTACAAAACCATGTCTGAGGAGGTGAAAGACTCATGTACCTCACAGCTGGCGTCCCTTCAATCTATACCAAACTCATCCATGAGGCTTATTTCCAATGTGGCAGAAGGAACCTCAAGGGCAGTGAGTTCAGGCGTAGCCATCATGAGACATGTCTGTATGCACTTGTGTGACTTTGTGGAGCCTTTTAAATTTATGTTTGCCAATGATCCTTTTGATGGCACCTCTCTTTTTGGCCCCAGAGTAAAAGATATGTTGTCCAGGTGTGAAAAGGATGGAAAGACCCTTTCTGCCATGGGTGTGCATTTTTCCACCCCCCCCCCTCCCGAAGATCCTTCTCAAGGAATCATTGAGGAGGTGGAAAAATGTGGTTCAAGAAATCACAAGGATCTTTCCAAGACATACATGGAGGGTCTTCCATCAGAGGCAGAGGGATAAACTTAAATGGTAGACGTTACCCTCATGGCAGAGGAGGGCCGCAACATCAAGGGTCCAGAGAATCTATCTTTGGCAAACCCTTCCAGTGCTCCTGAATGGAGACTCTATTGTCCCCCCTCTGGTTGCAATTGGGGGTCACTTGTTCCTGTACCTGAGAGCCTGGCTAGAGATAACAAAAGATACTTGGGTGTAGAGGATTGTATCAAGAGGATATATAATTCTGTTTTCCCTTTTTCCTCTAATTTCCAAGAAAATCCCTGATGTTCCACCCAAACAGAGGAATCAAGCAACTGTACAAATACAAAAGCTGACAGACAAAAGAGTCATCCAAGAGGTTGCCCCAGACCAGATAGGATCCAGAACTTACTCAAGATTGTTTTTAGTGCCAAAGAAAATAGGGGACTGGAGACCAATTCTGGATTTCAGCAGTCTAAACAGACTTGTTCAAAAGACAAAGTTCTAGATGGTCATGATTCATTCCATTCTTCTGTTTCTGGAAAAGGATGACTGGATGTGCTCAGTAGATCTCCAGGATGCATACTATCATATAAAAATAAACAGGAGATCCAGGAGATTCTTACGCTTCTAGCTAGGAGCCAGTCATTACCAGTTAAGGGCACTGCCCTTTAGTCTCACCATAGCCCCTGTGGTGTTCACTAAATGTATGGTAGCAGCTCACTTGAGACTGCAATTATTCTGTGTGTTTCCATACTTAGAAGACTGGCTCATTACTGCTCCAACCAGGCATCAACTCATTATGGCAAAAGAAGAGGTCATCCATGCTTGCACAAGATTAGGAATAACTATAAGTTTCAAAAAGTTGATTCTAGAGCCAACTCAAATAATTCTAGAATTTATAGGAGTTCTGCTAGACACAAGGTCAATAATAGCCTCTCTTCCTCTTTCCAGAGATCAGACTTTAAGGTCACAAGTCAACAAGATACTTTGCAGTACCACGATCTTGGCTCGCCTAGTACTGCAAGCACTGTGATCAATGGCAGCAGCAATAACCCTTGTTCTGCTAGCCAGGCTTCACCTGAGAATTCTCCATTGGATGCTGGCTTCTCAGTGGTCGATTCTTTAACTTCCCTTGGTAGGCCCCAATACGAATTACAAACTCTTGCAAGAAAGGTCTGATATGGTGGATCCAATTGGATCAGGTACTGCAGGGTCATCCATTTGTCCCCTCACAGCCCAAGGCCATAGTGACCTCAGATGCTTCCCAGCTAGGGTGGGGAGGCATTACCTGGTAAAGACAGTTCAAGGCATGTGGTCCCCCAAAGAGGCCAATTTGCATATCAATGTTCTGGAGTTGAGAGCAGTGCTCTTAGCATTGCAAGCCTTTTAGCATGCTCTCCCATCAGGAATGATTGCAGTTCAAACAGACAGTATGTCAGTGGTTTGGTACATCAACAAACAAGGAGGAACCAGATCATACCCCCTATGTCGAAAAGCACTAAGGGAATGGCAAAGGACAATATCTTCTAACCGCTTACTCTTAGCAATGCATATTCCAGGGAAGTCCAGTGTACTAGCAGACAAGCTGAGAAGGTGCATACTATTATCTCATAAATGGTCCCTCAATCAGAAAGTGGCAGAACAAATTTTCCACAAATGGGGCCAGCCATGCTGTGACCTCTTTGCATACGCCCTAAACAACAAGTGCAGCAGCTTTTTTGCTCTGATCCCCCCACAGGGGGAGTCACCAAGGGATGCTCTACTCCATGATTAGCCCCTCCAGGATTACTTTATACATATCCTCCAATTCCAACATTCCTTCAGAGAGCTCCCAGGTTGAAGACCAAAGTTATCTTCATTGCCCCTTTTGGCCTTGACAGATTTAGTTTCCCTTCCTGTGGCCTCACTTAGTTTGCCAAACTTGGATTCTATATCTAGCTCCAGACCTCCTGTCTCATCCGATGGGCATGACTCATCTGGACCTTCTGAGCCTCAAGTAACAGCTTGGCTTCTCCAATTCCAATAATAGCCAGAGAATCAATGCTCTCTTCCTCTGTACATTACATCTTGTTATCTTCCCTTAAACCATCCACTAGGAAACTTTATGCTAGTAAGTGGAAAAGATTTGTACATTGGGCTATTCAAAAGCATATAAATCCCTTCTCAGCATCAGTTATTCATGTGATAGCATTCTTGACACAGCTTTTCAACCAAGGGGCTAGTTCTTCAACAGTAACAGCCCAATTAGCAGTGATTTCTAATTTCCATAGTGGATTTGATGGCCACTCACTAGCCTCTCATAAACGATGTAAAGCTTTTTTGCGCAGCACAATTCTTCTTAAACCTCCCATGCCACTGTTGGATCTCAGTCTGGTACTGTAGTCCTTGATTATACCACCCTTTGAGTCTGCTCATGACTGTGACCTAAAATTTTTGTCTTAGAAGACCTTATTTTTAGTTGCCATCACCTCTGCCAGACAAATTTTAAAAATTCAAGCATTGTTAGCGAAACCTCCAAATCTCATTTTTCATAAGGAAAACTTATCCTTATGAACTAATGCATCCCTTTTGCCCAAGATGGTCACAAATCAACATCAGTCTATTTTTTTCTGAACTAGTCCAGCAAAGGAGAATATTTGTTACATTGCTAGATGTACATAGACAATTATGTTTCTATCTTAAGACAAAAGATATTAGAAAAACTGATCAGTTTGTATCACTTGCTGGTTTGAAACTGGGTGCACGTGTATCTAAAGTCACCTTAGCTAAGTGGCTTGCTGACTGCATCTTTTTTATAACAAAATAAGAATGGCCTTGCCTTACAAAGTACAGGCTCATTCTACCAGAGCTGTACCTACCTCTTTAGTTTTCCACTCAAGGACTTCCATGGATGATATTTGTTCAGCAGCAACTTGGGCTTCCCCTCACACCTTTATTTCTCATTATAAGCTGGATCCAATGACCAGAGTTAGAGCATCTTTTGGCTCAGTGGTGCTCAGAAATGTCCTCCACTCAAGGTTCTAAGTAGCTGGGGACTCTGTCCCATCAGTCGAGGACGGAATGAAAATTGACAACATCAGATAAAAAGTTATGTACTTACCATAACGTTCCATCTATGTTGTTGATTTTTGTTCATCCTCGACTCCCCTCCCACCAACCCCAACTTCTTAGGTTTCTTCTAGAAAAGCAAGAGGATATAACAATTGTGTTTCATCCTTATACCTTTTGTGTTTCATCCTTATACCTTTGCCAGGTCCAGAAGTGGCATTACCCCTTCTTCTCTGAGACTCTCTCTCTCTTTCTCTTCATCCAAATTGTGCACATACATGTATACATTGTAAGAGCACATCTTTCTTTAGTGCTTGCATACAAGATCTGAGGTAATGGGGAGAAGCTCAAGAGGTTTGGATTGCCACAAGCTTTTACAAGCAGCTGAGTCAGATCCGATGCCTCGGAACTGAACCCATCAGTTGTGGAGGATGAAAATCGACAATACAGATGGAACGTTATGGTAAGTACATCTTTTTTTTTAGTTGCATCAGTGAAAACGTTTTTGGCTCTGTAAAGTATCCCTAGTTTTTGATAAGTTTTTCTTATGCAATTTTGTATATGCTGGTCGAATGAAAGATTATCATCCACTACCATCCCAAATAGTTTGCTATGAGAAGTGACTACTTCAGTGGTTGTATTATCAAGAGAGAGGACTTTAAATTTTGTTTTTTCATGAGAAACATATTTGGGGAAAAAAGTAGTTTGGTCTTTTTTTGGGTTGAGCATGAGTCGTGAGTTATGATACCATGTTTCAGTGGCTGTTAAAGCTTCCGGAGTAATTTTTGGAGGTGTTACAAGTTGTCAGATGTGGAAATGAGAGTGGAATCATCTGTGTATTGTATTAGGGTGGCCTGTTGTGTAGGTGTGTAGAGAGTGTTGGTGAAAATGTTAAAAAGGAGGGGACCAAGGTTAGAGCCTTGTGGTACACCAATGGTAAATGGAAGGTAAGGAGAGATCATGTCGTGCCATTTTATTTACTGATACATTTTGGATAGGTAGCTTTTGAACCATAGAAGGGAACCACATATTAGACTAAGAGTTCAAATTAAGGATCATCCTGGGTTGATGCTGCCTCCCTGAGTAGAGTGTCCAACAAATAAAGTGCTTCTGTATCATTTCTGATTGGTGCTGAGAATCTCAGTGCCAAGGAAAACTACAGACTGAAAGTCACTGGAGCAGAGGAGACTGATGTCTGCATGATCTGACCAGCTGTTAGCACTGAGACTGACTTTTGCCACAAGGGCAGTTTGGTGCCTATAAGACTTAGTTGACCATATAGCTGAGACCAACAGTGATCCTGAAAGTGTCCGAGATGAAGTTGGCACCAACTCACTACCGATAAGGTCCTAGACCTAAGTGTTTTTTGATACCCTGAAGCTCAGTACCATAGTTCCAAGTACAGAAGAAAGTGATGACATTTAGTGAAGGGTTGAAATTAGTTCCAAAGCAGAATTTAACAGCAATATATTTAGCTCTGAAGCCCCTGGAACTGAAACAAAAGACAGAGAAAAAAATGAAGAAGGAGGGATTGCTTCTTCTTTTGCCCCTCTGGAAACTGAGAGAGAAGAGAGTATGCCCATCTCAGTCTGTGCCTTTCTCAGTAGAAGGAGTTTAGGAGGGGCAGACTGGGACAAGAATTAGACTCTTGGACCATCAGAACCACTGGCCCATTTTCACTAACCTACTATCTGATTGACCCTGTCAGCCTGTAGGCCCAGGATATCAGAAAGATAATATATAAAGGAGACTGCACCAAGATTTAAAAAGTATGTATAAAAAACTATCTTTTTTTGTCTCCAGATAGTTTTAAAAAAGGTCTAGACAGGGAAGACTTCAGGCATCAATGAAGATGCCCAGAAGTCATTGTGGTTTTAACCCAGGAAATCGGATGCTGACTGGACAGTGAAGTGGGTTCATATTAGCTTGTCGAACACTCAAAAGAGAGAACGCTCTTTGATCGACACTTTAAATAGACAAAACCACAAAAAGTTGAATGGCCGGAACACCAATGGTAAATGGAAGGTAAGGAGAGAGCATGCCGTGCCATTTTATTTATTGATACCTACTGGACAGGTAGCTTTTGAGCCATAGAAGGGAACCACAGATAAGACTAAGAGTTCAGATTAAGGATCATCCTGGGTTGGTGCTGCCTCTCTGAGTAGAGTCCAACATTTGAAGTGCTTCTGTATCATTTCTGACTAGTGCTGAGAATCTCAGTGCCAAGGAAAACTACAGACTGAAAAGTCATTGGGGCAGAGGAGACTGATGTTTGCATGATCTGACCAGCTGTTAGATGGAACAAAATAGTTCAAGCAAATCAATATGTCTATGCATTTACAGTAGAGGAAAAGCATAAAGTGACAAGTGCTAATATAACAGTTGGAAAACTACATCAACAAAATGTAAAAGAAAAGGACAACTATAAAAGGAAAAAATAAAAAAGCATATAGAAGCTCTACTGCCCGGAAACAATTAAATACAGAAATTATCTGGTCGACCCTTCCAGGAAGAAAATAAATACAGAAAGTAACTGGTTGCACCTACCAAGAAAAAAAACTGCAGAAAGTATCTGGTTGGCCCTGCCAGGAAAAAAAAAATGCAGAAAGTATCTGCTTGACCCTGCCAGAAAAAAATGCAGAAATTATCTGGTTGGCCCTGCCAGGAACAAAAAAAAAACGAGAACTGAACTTAAAGTTTAAACACTAATCTGTTTGGATCATTGATCACTCTTCTCTCCACTCTCTCACTCGCAACTAAAGCAGATGAAGAAAATGCAAGAGTAACAGGACCAATCAGCAGCTGTGTTATGCACGTACTCAGATTACATGACAGGCTGTTGACTTCACCAGGGTTCCTATTAGCTTGTTGAAAACTCAAGAGCCAATGCTCTTTGATCAATACCCAACAGATGAAACCACAAAAAGATGAACGTCCGGAATAGCGATTTTTTTCCCAGGGAAAAAAATCGCTGTGCCATTGTCGGGACTTTGGAGTTTCCTCCATAGTGGTGCGATCTCAGAGTTGGTATATTTAAGTAGGGGGGTTGTGGGGGGCACATCTCTCCACATTGGGGTGTGTGGGGGCAAAGACCCCACTTTATTTTGTTTGTGGATTTGTTTTTTTTTTTTTTTTGGGAACAACGATTTTCTTTCCCTGGGATACAAAATCACTGTTCAGGCCATTCAACTTTTTTGTGGTTTCGTCTGTTTAAAGTGTTGATCAAAGAGCGTTCTCTCTCTTTTGAGTGTCTGACAAGCTAATATGAACCCATTTCACTGTCCAGTCAGTATCCGATTTCCTGGGTTAAAACCACAATAACTTCTGGGCATCTTCGTTGATGCCTGAAGTCTTTTTTTAAAATTATCTGGAGACAAAAAAGATATTTTTTTTATGCATACAATTTTGAAGAGCACTGGCCCACTGGCCTATTTTAGCACCCACCCTTCTGGCATTCACCAGGACTGCCAGATACCCAGTCCACTTCCGGAGTTTAGAGAGAGATGAATGAATGGATGTAAAAGGAGGAGGAAGGAGAGTTACTTTTCAGAGAGCAATCTTCTTAGTATTTTATTAGGAGGAGGAGGAGTTCCTGCATCACAGAAACATCAAGAGCTGAGAGACCCATGGTACCAGAGGTGCCAAAACTTGATCAGAGCTGACCAAAACAGCAGGAATTTCTTCAGGAACAGAAATCCACAAATGTGGCAATTTGGATACTGAGGAGAAAGATCTGGCAGTATCCTTAATGGCAACACTTTCCTCAACCTTTCATTTATATATCTTGTCCTTGGAACACGTGGCAATAATCCCTTGAAAATAAGCTCACTTCTCATTTCCTGTTCAGTTCTATGATTATACTGCTTGCAGACATCACACGGAACATCAGGGTATTTGACCCCCCCCTGATAAACTATGCATAAAGTGTGAGTGTCTTAAGAAGGAATTGTATGCCCATACATTGTCTGTTTTTTAAAACCTAAGGCCTTGTTTTCTTTCATGACAAAAAAGTCCCAAAAGTTAGTGAAGAGCCATTACACAGTATTGAATAAGGCTGAGGAAACTGCAATGGTAGCTGGTCAGTATGTATCAATATACAACCACAAGTTAGACAAGTCTCAGAAGACTGCAATACAAGCTAATACACTAGCTATAAAAACACATAATTAATACTAAAAATGCTAAAACCAAATGAGAATGATTTCACTAGAAAATGGCAACCTAAATGGGAGCAAGAGAGGAAGAAATCCTGATCAGCTACTAGTAGCCAACAGTACAACCCTAGTTGAACAAGAAAGGTCTCAGACTATGTCAATTTTAGAAAGCACCCAAAACTTCCAAAGAGATATCAAAGTCAACCTGAGTGCTTCTTCATGCAACAAATGAGTTCTGTAGAGAAGGGGCAGTATGGTGCATTGTGGAAGTAAAGGGAGAAATTCTGAGTTTTGGAGTGTCTCAAGAGTTCAGACTGAGTTCTGCCTACAGCTACAATTCCTCTTGTTGATGTGGATGGACTGGATCATCTAAGATCACTTCTTCTTCTTTCCTAGAGTGCAATAATAATAGGATTCCCTTTGTAGGAATACTGTGCGTGCAATTGACATTTAAGTGTATTGTTTCTAATAAAAGTATGTATATAGTAAAGAAATATCTACTGATGGAACAAAATAGTTCAAGCAAATCAATATGTCTATGTTTTTATGGTAGGGGAAAAGCATAAAGTAACAAGTGCTAATATAACAGTTGGAAAACTACATCAACAAAATGTAAAAAAAAAGGACAACTATAAAAGGAAAAAATGAAAAAGCATATAGTAGCTCTACCAAGCAACAAAATTATTTAATTACTAATGATGTAATATTCAACAATTCAAGATGTCCAAAAGAGAAGCCTATGATTGAGCCTCTTACAGAAATAAAAATAAGAACACTTTTACAAATATTTTCCAGTTTGACAGGAAAAGAAAAGTAGATTTAATTTTCTTCTCATAATGCTTTTCAAGAAGAGCAAAAAATATCGTTACTAAATTATATCAAGAGGAAAATCTATAAACACCGTGATAGTAGCATCATCTAAAGTCGGTTTCTTTTTCCCACTGCTGCTGAAAATATAAAATCTCTATACCATATTCTGAGAATTGTAACTACTTGTGGTTGAGGAAAGGCAGTGAACTGCTATGATATGCTGGGTGATACCAGTTAAATACAAAGAAGTCTTTTCTTCTTCTTTTAAAATGTTTTAAAGTTTATCTTATGCAGTGTAGCTTCTACATTGATGGCATTGTCCTGTATCTAGTGCTCAAGATGTTTTTTCACTGTATTTCACTTTCATAGACCAAACGTTTTGCTTCAGATTCTTTGAGTGTTTTGTAGTATAGAAAGTTCCTCTTTAATTTTATTATGTTGAAAATGAGATTATGGATGAGAAGAGTATTTGGGTTTCAGTAGCTTGCTGTTTCTGGTTGGAGTCTATGTAATTTGCTTATATCTTCATGTATATATGTGTTTAGGTTTTGGAGACAAATATGTCCTGCTTGGTTGTGAACCATTTTTCTGTGGAGGACAAGGGAGAAAAGCACCAGTATGTATACAAGGTGAAGATGTGAAAACAAAGCATTACAAGAACAGTAATGAGGAAGGTTACAGCAGCATATTAAATACATTAACATCAATATTATGTCATCAGCATATATAAACATACCTAAAAGTGTATAGAATCTACTAAATCATGTATTAAGAGGTAATAACTTTGGTAGTTAGATCACTGATAGCATTATAGTTAGTAGTTTGTGATACCATATGTACACTCATATATACAGTCTGGTAACTTACTAGTTGTGCATCAATACATTTGATTGCATATACTGTAAATGCATGTGCTACTTAAGATCTCAGTGTAGTAAAGGAAACATCTGGAGTCATATTACACTTTGCATATAGATGACATGGTAGGAGTCATAGTAGTATACACTGAGTGCATTTCTGGCCCCATAATGAATGGGACAGGAGAAGAAGTGAATTAATGACTGCAAGCTACCTTAGCAAGTGTATGTTTTTTGGGGGTAGTGGTATGTAATAAGGGTGATACCTCTCAACTGTACAGATTTTCGCAGAATACCCAGATTTTGGGCTCATATTTTTGGTCTGTTTTTCATAAAACTGTGGTTTTTCTGGCAAATTACTGGTAAATCATTAAAGGTTGAAGTTAGAAAAGAATGACAGACATTTGAGTTTCAGACTTAAAATCCTTCAGAAAGTTCATGCCAATGCAATACCCATCATTCCATCAACTCTGAGTTTTTAACAGCAATATTTCAATATTATCCCTATTTCTGGCCATTTGTCCCACTTTTATGTATGGCTTTGTCCAGATTTCTTGCTGTAAGAGGTTGAGAGTTATAAGGGTGAGATGAATCAGATACATACCTCTCAACTGTACAGATTTTTGCAGAATGTACAGTTTTGCCTCATATTTTTGGTGTGTTCCTCCTAAAATCTGTACTTTCCTGGCAAATAGTTGAGGATTGAAGTAATTACATAATGACAAACATTTGAGTTTAAGACTCCACATCCTTCAGAAAATCCATGCTAATGCAATATCTATCATTATATCAACTTTCTACATTTGTAAAAGCAATATTTAAAATCTGTCCCTATTTGTCCCTCCATCATTTTAGGGTTTGTCCGGAGTTTTTGCTCCAAGAGGTTGAGAGGTATGATCAGGTAGTATGTTGCAGCTGTGGATGCCACTGTACAGCAGAAACAAAGAGGAAAATAAGAGAGTGGAGACTGTGTATAACAGCTACTGCTTACCTTGTTAATGTACTGGTTAAATAAGGGTCTTTTGAATGTTTCTAAACCAGTTGCATTTTGTTATGATTGAGGCTAGGCCATTCCATGTGGTCTTCATGAAGTTTCTGAATGCAGCTGCACTTTATGAATTTCAGCTTTGTGTTAATACTTTGGAGGGAATTAAGTTTATATCTCATACCATTAATTTCAGATTTTCTAGTTTAATACAGACTGGATTTACATGTCAAGGTGTGTCAGCAGAAGGAGCTGAGAGCACATCACTAGTTACCACTGAATCATTCATTGTTTTTGGTATAGCAAAGTTGTTAATTGCTGAAGGCATTGGAGAGTGTGAAAACAAATGACATATGTGACATGACAGCCTTTAGACAAGTTCCTGAGCAGGACAGGGATTTTTGTCCTTGACAAGTGGAGATAAGTATTTTTTTTGCCAGAAATAATGATATCAGTAACATCAATTCCATTTGACAAATCTGGTGATGGAGGCAGAATATTAGTACATCCCATAAATGTGATTGCTATGCTAGAATGAGTAGAGCTAGTAATAATTTTTTTGCCTTCAGCAAATTAAGAAGGTATGTTTCTTCTTGAGTGTCTGTCGTTGGTTAAATAGTTTTTGTTTTTTCTTAGTTTAGAAGCATCAGTGATAGAAAGCATGTAAATTAGAAGTGGCGCAAGGATACACTGAATGTTCAAAATCTGTGGACAAGTAATACAGGAAAGGGCCATTTACAATGTGACATACTCTATTACATATCATAGGTTCATAGATTCATAGGAGGTTACTAGGCTAATGGCCCTAGGGCCCTTACAAGCCTAGCCATGTTCAGCCCTTGTTCACGTAAGGGTCTAGAGATATGCCTATGTCATAAGCATATCTAAATCAGCACCAACTAACTGCCCCTATCCAAGAGGGACACAGGTGAAACTCCGGGGTGAATTTGCGGTTTCCCACCCAATCGTCCAAGTTACACTTAAAAAGGGTTAACAAGGGGCTCTGCTTAACATGTATTGGAAGTTTATCCCAGAGGAGAGGCAACCTCTGAGAGACATATCTGTCTCTCCATCAAGTCCTGTTGATGTCAAATGCTTGGTTAAGGTCCCTCGAGCGAGTGAATCATGTACCATTAGACTTACGAATGTACAGCATTTCCATTAAGGCAGGATCAGAGGTTGCTCTGCATGCAAGGCACAGGTTGCTTCTGAGTAGTCTATATGATACAGAGTATAGTGACAGTGATTTCAGTCTGCCCACTTTAGATGTGCTGAAGAACCTGACTTTTCTTTGTGAGAAAACTTTGAGGTCTCGACAGTTGCTACAAGTGCCTGTTTAGGTACATATCAAAGGGAGCATTGTACTCTATTATTGGCCTGATGAGGGAAGAGTACTGGGGGGTTATAACCTCTTTTGTTCTGGAAGCTCTGCCCTTGCTTATGAGATGAACAACATACAAGGCCTTCCTTATCACTGTGGAGACATGGTGATCAAAAAGTTAGGTTGCTGTCAACCTGTATGCCCAAATCTCTCACCACTGATTTAGAGCTTAGGGTGTTGTTGTTAATAATATAATAATGGTAATCTGCAGGGACATCAGCTTTGCTAAACTGGATGATAATGCATTTTTTGCATTGACTTTAAGATCATGACTTTGGCAACAATCATTGGTTTGCATAAGTCCTCCATGTAGAATGTCGACATCATTTGGGGACTCAGTGACTGCTCCCAGTTTGCAGTCATCAGGAAACTTTATCAGCCACAGACCTTTTGTTTTTGCCTGTACTTCTGAGAAGTAGATTCCAAACAATAGGGCCCCGAGCACCGATCTATGTGGAACACCACTGGTAACACGTCTGCTGATGGAGGTGGAGTCCCCTGTTCTGACTGTATGTGTTCTGTCGGTGAGCCAGTTTGAAACTCACCTGACAGTATATGGGTTGACCCCCATCTGGGTGAGTTTTTCAATGATGCTTGAGTGGGGGATTGTGTCAAAGGCCTTGGCCAAGTCTAGGTAGGCCATATGCACAGATTTGCCTTCATCCAGTGCTTTGGTGATAGTCTTGAAGATGTCCACCAGGTTCAACAGGCAGGATTTCCTTTTAATGAAACCAAACTGAGTCAGGTGAAGTGTTTGAAGGTCTCCTATATCCTTGTTGATAAGGTTTATGAAGATTCTCTCCATGGCCTTGCAGATAAGATTGGTTAGGCTAATGGGTCTATAGTTTCCAGGGCCAGTGGATGCACTCCCCTTGTGCAAGGGGATGACATTAGGCGTTTTCCATTCAGCAAGGACAAAACCAATGCTTAGGCTGTGGTTGAAGAGAGTACCCAATGGTATTGCCAACTCCTGTTTTAAACCGTTGAGAATATAGCCTGGGATGTTATCAGGTCCCATAGAGGCTGTGTTTTTGGTCTTGAAGAGAGGAGTTAAGAACTGCTCTTTAGTGATACTAGGTGGAGAACAGGTGGTAGGATTGGTTTGGGGTATATGTGGTGGGGACAAGGGGGAGAAGTTTTTAACAAACCTGTCCACTAGCAGGTTGGCTATTTCCACTGGGTCTGTATATGTGGTACCATTCACTACCAGTTCAGCACAAATCTGGGCTTTTCCTTTAAGGTTTCAGATGTAGCTAAAGAAGGCCTTATGGTTATCCTTAGCTAAGGATGCTAATATAGATTCATAGTCAGCTTTAGAGGACTTTACAAGATATCTTATATTCTTGTTCAAGGTGAGAAGGGTGTGCTTCCAATTCTGAGATCATTCCTTCTTGTTCTTAGACAGCAGTTTCTTCCCCTTATTATACAACTTGTTTATGGAGATGTCCAACAGGCAGGCTTGTTTTTTCTTGAGGATCTTGCTTTGGTCATATCAGGAACAGCTGATTTAATACAGTTATATAGATGTTTATACAATGTGTTGGTGTATATCCCAGTGCAGGTGTCCTTGCCATCAGTGGGGACAGGAGTTTTGAAGCTATTAATGCCTTCTCGTAAGAGGTTGTAGTTGGCTTTGGAGAAGGTTTTTAGCCTAATTTCTCAGGGGAGGGGGGGGTCTGATGCTATTGTTACTTCAAAAGAGACTGATTTATGAGGCCACACGCTTGTGGTGGTGCACAGTTCTACCATGTTGATGGTATTTAGTCTATAATGTTTGGACCCATTGTGGGGTGTCAACTATTTGCTCCAAGGCATTTGAGTTAACGAAATCCAAGAACCTTTGGTCAAGTGTGTTTCTACATGTATAATTTACCCCAACATATGGACGTGTAGTAGAAGTCACCCATAACCAGGGTTTGGTTGTATTTTGAGTGACTCAAGTAGATCCAAGTAGGCAGTGTGGCTATCATGGTTCATGGTGGGGGACCTATAGCTGGCGATTACTTGGAGAGGGGCCTTTCCTATAGTTATTTGCACATGGAGTAATTCTACAGAATCATTCTGTTTAACCAATCTTGAGGTGATGAATATTGATGCTCCTCCTACTCCTTTAGTTTTCACGTGTTCATTTTGTGGTCTGAATGTGTGGAAGGCATTTTATCCCAGTAAGGCCAGGGTGATCTCGGTGGCCTTGAACCAGGTCTCTATGTCTACACAAATTTCCGCACCTTCCAAGGTGAGGAATGCTTCCAGTGAGTGCAGCTTGAGATTTAGACTCCTAGCATTTAGCAGCATAATGTTAAGGCTGTTTTTTGAGGATATTTTTGTGACATTGCCTAAAAAAGGTACTATGGGGGAGGCAAGAGCCTTAGCCAGTAGCCAAAAGCCCAGAGGTGACAGGTGGAGATCATCAATGGAAAAGTATCATGGTCTATCAACCATATCATCCCAGGCTGGTAGGTACTAGAATGACACCAGAAACTAAGCCAATTGTTGAAGTCAATCATTTTTGTCTGTATTGAGGCATCATCCTAGAGGAAGGCAGAATGCTGCTTAAAGCTAGGGGCATATCTGCCTGAGATACTTAATCAGAGAGCTCAGCCATGTCTCTCTTCATATAGTCTAATGAGGTACATCTTAAGTCATTCACACCAACATGGACTATGACAGTCAAAACAGTGCCTGTTGCTGAGAGACTTGAGTGCATGTGTGATCTGGTGGATCCTGGCACCTGACAGACAGCTGACCATGATCTTTTCCTTATCCAACCTGTTGAGTGGGACATCTGTGCGTCTCTGAATGGAGCCACCTATGACTAAAACATTTGATTTTGTGTTTTACCTTCGGGGCATGTTTGGTGAGACACTGGTTCTTGCGTTTGTATGTGTACTGTGATTTACTGAGAATGTATTAAGTGAAGTGTGTTAATGTTTGGGAGGTTTCTGATTTTTAGGTAGACTTCTAGTGAGACCCACTGCATATTTAAGTTTGGTGTAAGTGTGGATCATACAGGAGGTGAAGTGTGTGAGTTGACAACCTGCTTAGTATCTAATATACTGATATGTGAGCGAGAGAGCCTAGATTCTAGGTTTTTAATATAAATGCATCTCTCACCTACTGAATTTGTGTGAATTAGAAGTTACTTGTCTGTATGCATGAGGCAATTGCTACATTGCCTCAGGATGCCCATGTTGATCATGCTGGCTGGAGAAAGGGTGGGTAATTGTCCATTCATGATGCTAGGTGAAGTACTGTGGTCAGTAACAGCGAGGGGACTAGAAAGACTAGGTATGGCTAAGGGACACGAAAAAATTCTAAACTGTGAGAGACTTAATAGGTAAGACTTGTGGAGGAACCTCAGACGTTCAGCTGCATGTTTAACCAGGCAGTGAAGCACAACTGTGAGAAACTTCTGATGGAGCTCAAGCATTTGCTAAGGGAAAATTATCTGTCTAAGAGTTTATGTCTATAACCACCAATTGTGTCTTCCACTGAGCAGTAATGAGCAGTTATGTGGGTGGTGTGCACCACACAAATCCGAGCTAATGTGGACAACAAGTAGCAATGGAATTAAACTTATTTCAAACACTGTAACCAATAGTCACAGATTAGACTGGGCTCTGGGCCAACAACCACCACTGAGTTCCTTAGCTACACTCTACTCTCTCTAGGGTGTAGGGGAGGCCCTCTTTTGTGGAGGAAAGCTGGATTAGTGTTCAGAAACTGTAAAAATAGACTGGGTCCAGAAAATCTGAACCAGGTCTATGCTAGGCTAAAAGTGCAGGAAACATCAAAAATACAGTAAAATGCAGTTCACAAATAACAACACACAGAAAAGTACAATGTAAGAAGTGCAGATCAAGTAAAAACAATACTTATTTTTTCAGTTGCAGGCAGTGGTTGCTTCAGATAACACAGGAGATTGATTGCATGTTGCTAATCTATAAACTAACCAAAGGGGAAAGCCCAAGACTGAGACTTATTCCGATAATCCCCAACTCAGATGTATTCTTGGCTGCACACTTCTGCCACAAGGGTGCAGAGGACCTTCTTAATGTAAGATGGCTGATTTTTGTGCTCAGATGATACCAAACAGTCTAGATTCAGGAAGCCTGAATTTAGCTTATGCTATAAAATGCAGAAGTATTAGAAATTCAAAGTGTAGAAAAATCACAGTCAGTGCAGCAAAAAAAAAAAAAAACAGTTTAAATAAAACAACTATTCAGTGGAATACTCTCACAAGATTGTAGACCACAAACCTTCCTAGAGTGAAATAACTGGTCTAGAACCCAAGTGCTTAAACCAGAACAAAGACACTTAGAATAACAGGTACAATAAGCCTTCATCAGCAGTTCCCAGCTAAGAAGGGTGAAGGTTACACTCTCCAGCTGAAAGAGTCTAGACAACAAAGCTTCCTAATGTAAAATAACTGGTTTGGAGCCCAAGTGCTTAAACCATAAATAAAACACTTTCAGAATAACAGACACAATAAGCCTTCAACCAGCAATTCACAGCTTAAAATTGTGTAGGCTATCCTTTCCTGCCACAAGAGTTTAGACCACAAATCTTCCTAATGTAAAATAACTGGTTTGGAACCCAAGTGCTTACACCAGAACAAAAGACACTTAGAGGAACAGGGACAATAAGCCTTCAACAGCAAATCTCAGCTTAGAAGGGTGTAGGCTACACTCTCCTGCCACAAGAGTCTAGACAACAAGCCTTCCTAATGTAAAATAACTCGGTTGGAACGCAAGTACTTAAACCAAAACTAAGACACTTTCAGAATAACAGACACAATAAGCCTTTAACCAGCAGTTCCCAGCTTAGAAGGATGTAGGCTATCCTCTCCTGCCACAAGAGTTTAGACCACATATCTTCCTAATGTAACATAACTGGTTTGAAACCAAAGTGCTAAAACCAAAACAAAGACACTTAAAATAACAGCCACAATAAGCCTTCACCAGCAATTCCCAGCTTAGAAGGGCAGAGGCTACCCTCTCTTCCCACAAGAGTGTAGACCACAAAACTTCTTAATGTAAAATAACTGGCCTGAAGCCCAAGTAATAAACCAACACTAAGAGGTTTAGAATAACACCAAAAAAAAAAATGAATACAAGGCACCGAAAAGTCACCAGTGACAAAATCCAAACAAATGCCCTGGAAGCTGTGGACTGCTGTTTTCCATCTTTCCAGGGCACTTGGTTAGGATTAGAATAACAGTTACAATTTAATCAGGCTACTAACAATCAATAATAAATGGAGCAAAATAAAAGCAATTAAACATTTTTAAGAACAAGCAGCAAAAGCAAAATAAAGTAACAAAGTAAGAAGAAGCACACACAGTAAATGCAACTGAATTAAGTACATTTTCTAAGTTAAGTGGAAGCTTGTCTGATGTTATTCACTGTGTGCAAAGGAATTCTTTGCTAACTTTTCTAACTGACCCTAGCAAAGACCTCTTAAAACTGCAACAGAACAGAAAACTTAAAACTAACAAATGTAGTGTAAGAAAAACATAAAAAATAGAAGTAACCAAACCTTAAATGAAAAACTTAAATTCTAAATAAAATGCAGACAGAGATTAACAATATTCAGGCAGAGTACAGCAAGCAAGCCAAACAAGCACTCCAGCTAAATAGAGATGCCTCCAAATAATTCAAGCTAAATGAGGAATGCTATTTCTCAGCTCTTCCCACTAATTTACTGATGTTATTCACTGTCTGCAAAGGAATACTTTGCAAACTTTTCTAAATGACTCTAGCCAAGACCTCTTAAAACTCCAGTAGAACATAAAACTTAAAACAAGCAAATGTGATATAAGAAAAAGATAAAATATAGAAGTACAAAACCATAAATGAAAAACTATAAATCAAAATAAAATGCCGACAGAGATCAACAATGATCATTCAGAATACAGCAAGCAAGCAAACACTCCAGCTCACAGCTTGAAATCTTCCCTGATAGTATAAGCTGTAAGTTCATTTTAGGATATAATTTACTTACTTGAAGTTCAACTGCTCACAGCTGATTTGCTTGCAAATAAATGCTTGTCTGGGTATTCGATTGTGAGAACCTTGAGTGCACAGACTCTGTCTGTAAATTTAAAAGCAAAAACCAAAACCAAGGCAAAGAAGATGCAAAAACACAATTGATTTATTAAAAAGATTAAGCGCTTTCATCCAGCATGTAACTATAGACTTCTTCAGAATCTAATACAGTCAAATACAACCTAGTTTAAATAGCCCACTCAAGACTCACATGACTCCTTTAAAACCAATAGCATTCAATCTAAAAAACAAGTTCAATTAAATGTACTCAAAGAGTTAAATATTTCCATAGATGTCATGCTACATATTATACAATAAAATATATAAAATACCACCATATTCAAACATATAATGAATGCAGTTTTAACACACTAGCCATTGAACAATGTTCATTCATACCTGGGGGGCTTAAAGCATTGAGCCTAATTTGCCATTTCAACTCTCTAGACTCCTCCCATGGATCCTTATACTACTCTTTGAAACCATATTCAAGCCAAAAAAATGTAAAGGTGTGGGTAGGGAATTGCATAATATGTTTTGCTGAAGCATTATTCTGGTTATTATTCCTGATGTCTAAATTATGCTCATAAATTTGATTCCTAAACCTTTTCTTTGTTTACCCTATATAAATCATTTTGCGCTGGGTACGCAAAACCCCATAAATTACATTGGTTGTATTACAATTAACATGTTAATGTAATCTCACTGTCACATTATTAATTTTAATAATTTCCTTCTGTAAGATGTATTTGCACTGTGGGCAAAATCTGCATTTAAACATACCAGGTCTCTAATTGGCATGTAAGTTTATTATACTATCTGGCATATCGAAAAACTGTTTAAAGGACTTAGCTTTTTTTATGAACCACTATAGAGACCTCCCATATAATATCCTTGATATTCTCAAAACAAGACAAAAATATCCCAGGTCTTCTAAAGAATTTTACAGATGTTTTTATAATCATTATTATAATTTGTGATAAATGCCCTAGAAAAGGCAGAATTACTGGAATCCATCTGTCTTAAAATCATTATGTAGTCAAGATTTCTCAATAGGGGGGTTATAATTCCCGCTTTTTTTTTATAAACTAACCCTTTCTATATATCCTGGCTCACTTTAATAAGGTATCCCCTAATTCGAAGCATCTCACCCAGCTTATGTTCTTCCTCCAAAAAAGTTCCATCTTCTGACACCATATGGGCTAATCTAATGTATTGTCCCTTTACAATAGCTTTTTTTTCTGGCTATCAGGGTGTCATCCTATGACAAAATATATAGATCTAAATCTTAAGGGATACCTGAGGAAGTACAGTATTTACAGAAATTCTGTACAGGATGTACTGTACAGTATGTACAATCTACAACCACATATCATTGCATCAGTGTGTCCCATGACCTCTCAGCCTGAATCTCTAGAGTTGTCATACAGATAGTAACTCACTGTCCTCTAATGGCAGATCCTTATTTCCAGATGGACTTCTTATTAAGACACATGTTACTGATACCAGCTAATTTAATTACTTCTTCCTATAGCAGGTTAGACAATACTGAATTGTTATTGTTGTTGCAATCACATTTCTCTTCTGTATATGTCCATGTGTATTATGTTAATACATACAAACTGTTTGTATAGTGATCCATGACAGGTATAGTGTGTATGCATTAGTGCTGATGTTATGCAGCTGCTATGCATTGCTTATTCAATCTATAATATAATATAATATAATATAATATAATATAATATAATATAATATAACATAATATAATATAATATAACATAATATAATATAATATAATATAATATAATATAATATAATATAATATAATATAATATAATATAATATAATATAATATAATATAATATAATATAATATAATATAATAATGATTATTAACTGGGTAAGTGAACTGATTACCATGGATACATTTCAGCCATGATAACCTGGGACAAAAGGGATGAGGATAAATGCAATATATGTGGTCACATTTTATAGTAAAGGAATAACCAGCATATTTTTGGGAGGTACAAGGAAACCCAGAGATAATTCCACACAGACAATAACCAAAGATTAAGGCTGGACCCAAGACCAGTAATCTGGGAGGTAAAGATCTCAACCACTGAGCCTCAGTGCTACCCTGGGTTCCCCCATCTTGTGTCCAAACTTTTGATGAAAGCAGTCATTATACTAGCCTTCTTTTCCAGTAATCAAATGAACAAACAAATGAATAATATATTTAAAGTATAGAATTTTATTTTCAAGAGAAAGAGTGCTATTTCATGTTTAATTATGAGTACGATTTATGGATCCCTCAAAAGCAAGACACATAAACATGAAAGAGTGTAAATTGGATTAAGACACACACACACACACACACACACACATATATATATATATATATATATATATATATATATATATATATATATATATATATATATATATACATACAAACTTTAAGGAATATGAAATAGTGAATAAACAGCAGCTAAAGAAGGCAAAATGGAGAGCTCAAATATTTAAAGAAAAATATATCTTAAGTTTGAAATATCAAGCAAGTGTATATTACTATCAGTGCAGTTTACCCCAGCTGATGTATGTGAAGTTTAACAAAGGCAAACAAAAAAAAGTATAGGGCAAAGAAAATGTCATATAATCTGTGTAGAGCAACTGCATTTGTGCAGCTTTATTTTGACCAATATATCAGACAGACACTATAAATCATTGTTCTGTTTTTTTAGAGGAAGAAATTACAGAGTCTACAATGTGTGGCAAGAAATGTACTCTCAACTGCTGCAAACATCAAAAAGAAGACAAACCACACATTGAATAGAAATTATAGATTATTATTTTTTTCTAAACTTCTTTGTAATCTGAAGAAGATTACAATTTGTTACAATTTATTAAATATTCCAGCTAATCTATTCTTTTGTCTTTTGTTTTGTTTGATTTTTGCATTTTTTCAATTTTAGTTGTGTACTCTCAACTGCTATACATTTTTATACCTACTCTAGCATGAAATAACTCATGATACACTTAACTTTTGAAGCAGCAAAGGAGATAACAGTGAGCATTTTAAAAGAGAGCTGTAGGAGCTAGCAGTACATGTACTTGTTTACAATGAAATGACCAAGTCGTACTATAGTTATATAGATCACTATAAAGAAACAAATTAACATTGCAGGTATACACTTTGGTTTTTGGCTTTCACCAAATGGCTGCCCACTGTAGGTCTGATCTGCATATCCACAGCTGAATTGAGCATCATGGACTTTAATGTGGAAATAAGTGATAAAATACAGGTAACAGTGACACATTAAATGAAAACTTTGGTCAATGTTAATGAAATTGCAATAGAAAATATGTATATATTTTAGTTAAATCATAACACTGCAAAAGTCTGTGATGTTATAACTTAATTACAAAATTGTAAGACTCCAGGTGTTAATGGGCTTACTAGGTGAGTGGTACAAATGAGTTAAACAATTTATAGTAAATTAGCTAACAGAAAGTTTCCATGAAATAGTCAGCAGAATACAAAGTAGAAGCTGTAAGTGAATATTCATATCACTTAAAAAGAAGAGCTGTCATAACATATTATCAAATATTTGTTTATTGATTACTAATTATAAAATAGTAAGACAAATCTGTTCTCTTTATTAAAGATTAGAACAAAATTGGAAAAGCAGATAAGGGGAAAATAAAGTATCTTATTTTGTTACTCAAAAACAGGTTATTAATAACTTAAATCATTTTGGAAAATATATGGAAATGTGAGCAGAAGAGTGTTTAATTACAAACATGTACACTGATTTATTATGAATAGTAGTTGTCAGTGAATGATTGGGGCCAGTGCACTGGGTTGGGAGAGATTGCAGTGCCATCTATTCACAGAACAGACTTACACAATTCCACATGCTGCACAGGCTAATGAGGATGTGCAGAAGAGCTATGCCAGATTACAGAACCAACCCAAAAATAATTGTGTTCCCATATGCTGGAATACACAGAAAATTTTCATTAACAGTAAATAGCACTGCATTCATTCCAAGCAGTGGTCTTGCCAAGGAACTCAATGGATTTTTTGCTGAACAGCTACTGCTCCATGCTGGAAGTGGCAGTACAGGCATTATGTGTGGGAGAGCCCAGTATGCCTACCGGTAACACTAGAGGCTTACAAAGGAGATGTTCTGCAGCTTGCAAGGTGTCACTTTGATAAGACAAGCACTGCACACATATGCACAGTAGTTTCATGCTAATTGTCTCTTCTATAGAGCATGACTAGAATCTATATTTTTTTTAAATTAGGATTTTAGTCATGCAAGTCCACAGCATGCTGCTACTGCATTTTCTGTCTTTATCAGCATGCATGACAGAGATTTACCTACCATGCATATAGTGTTAAGGCCAACATACAAGTGGCACTGTAGGATCAGGAACTTTCATTGATTACCAGAGTAAGAATATGACTGCATTGGTAGTGGGATTCATTATAGAGTCATAGGGTCATATACGATAACTAAGCTAATGGCCCTAAGAGGCCTTTTTAAGTTTAGCCATATTTTGTCATTTGTAAATGAATGGATACATTACCCAAGGGCAGTAAGTTTGGGCTGGCCATATTTTCTAGTTTATACATGATACAATATGTAACCCAAGGACATATAGTTATGTTGTCGTGGTAGAACATTTACAAGCTGCTTCTGTACAGTAAGGGCATAGGTGCCAGGTCAGAGATAAATTTCTGGTTTCCCATCCACTGGTCAAGGTTGCTTTTGAATAGGGTCAGGGATGAACTCTGCTTAACATGGATAGAAAGGTTGTTTCATAGCAAGGGTAGTCTCTGAGACATGTACCTGTCCCTTCAACATGTTCTATTTATGTTGCAACTAAGGTTGAAGTCCTCAATCAAGTGTTTCTAATGCTGCTGGACTTGTGGAAGTAAAACAAGTCCACCAGTACAGGATCAGATGCTGCCTTGTAAGCTAGGGATAGATCACCTCTCAGCAGTCTGTAGGAGACTGAATATAGGGATAAGCCTTTGAGATGGTCTGTGTATTCCATGTGGTTTATGCCTTGTATTCTTTTTGTGGGGAACATTTGTGGGCATTCCAGTTGTTGAAAATGCTTGGTGAGGTGCATACCGAAGGGAGAATTTTACTCAATGATCAGACTGATGAGGGCTGAGTATAGGAGGACAATGATATCTCTGCATCTGGATGCCACACCCTTACTTATAAGTTGTGTAATAAAGAATAATCTCCCTGTGACAATAGACACATGATGGTCAAAGGCCAGGTCATTATCCACATATTTTCTTAAGTCCTTAACCACTGGGTCAACTCTTAGGGATGTATTGTCTGTGTGGTTATTCCCATTGGTGGCCACCTTTCCAAAGGACACTATTATGCATTTTTTTCCATTAAGTTTCAAACCATGGTTCTTGTGCCAATTATTAGCTTGTGACAAATCTTCTTGGAGGATATTTGTGTCCTTGGGATTCATTAATTGCAGTGTGTTTGCAATCCTCCACAAACCTTGGTAAACCAGAACCCTTTAACTTTTAACTTTTACTTAAAAGAAAATGCTAAAAAGGAGCAGCCCCAGCACTGAGCCATGAGAGACCCCAATAATGACGGTTTCTTTAGGGAAATAGTATCCCCTATTCTGACTTCCTGTGTCTTATCTGTGAAACTGTTGGCTTTTCAGCAAGTGACAGAGTAGTTTACTCCCTGTTCCATTATTTTGTTGACAATGCTGAAATGGGGAATAGTGTTAAATGCCTTGGCCAAGTCTGAAGATTTCTTGTATCTTTATTTATAATATCCATGATCATTTTTCCCATGGATTAACAAATGAGATTGATCAGACTTATGGTTCGGTAGTTACCTGGGTCAATAGATGACCTGCCCTTATGCAGAGGAATAACTGTTATGGTCAACTATTTACTGGACAAGTTTAGAAATCAATATTGAACAGTGATTCTAGATGGTCAAAAAGGTCATATTTCAAGCCATTTAGGAGGCAGACTGGAATATTACTGGGGCCTGTAGATACAATATTTTTTGTCTTGGGGTGAGCATTAAAGACCTGTTCTCTAGTAACAGCCATGGCAGTTTTGGTTAAGAGTATCTCTTGGTGGGTAACTGGGGAGGGAAGTTGGGTAAAGTTGGAACTAAATTTATCAGCTAGTAGATTAGCTATCTCCTCTGGTTCTGTATCTGTGGTTCCATTTATAATTAGTTAAGCACACTGTTGGGTATTATCTTTGAGATTATAGACATAGCTAACAGAAAGTTTCCATGAAATAGTCAGCAGAATACAAAGTAGAAGCTGTAAGTGAATATTCATATCACTTAAAAAGAAGAGCTGTCATAACATATTATCAAATATTTGTTTATTGATTACTAGTTATAAAATAGTAAGACAAATCTGTTCTCATTATTAAAGATTAGAACAAAATTGAAAAAGCAGATAAGGGGAAAATAAAGTATCTTATTTTGTTACTCAAAAACAGGTTATTAATAACTTAAATCATTTTGGAAAACATATGGAAATGTGAGCAGAAGAGCGTTTAATTACAAACATGTACACTGATTTATTATGAATAGTAGTTGTCAGTGAATGATTGGGGCCAGTGCACTAGGTTGGGAGAGACTGCAGTGCCATCTATTCACAGAACAGACTTACACAATTCCACATGCTGCACAGGCTAATGAGGATGTGCAGAGGGCTATGCCAGATTACAGAACAAACCCAAAAATAATTGTGTTCCCATATGCTGGAATACACAGAAAATTTTCATTAACAGTAAATACCACTGTATTCATTCCAAGCAGTGGTCTTGCCACAGAACTCAATGGATTTTTTGCTGAACAGCTACTGCTCTATGCTGGAAGTGGCAGTACAGGCATTATGTGTGGGAGAGCCCAGTATGCCTACTGGTAACACTAGAGGCTTACAACGGAGATGTTCTGCAGTTTGCAAGGTGTCACTTTGATAAGACAAGCACTGCATGCATATGCACAGTAGTTTCATGCTAATTATCTCTTCTATAGAGCATGACTAGAATCTATATTTTTTTAAACTTAGGATTTTAGTCATGCAAGTCCACAGCATGCTGCTACTGCTACTGTATTTTCTGTCTTTATCAGCATGCATGACAGAGATTTACCTACCATGCATATAGTGTTAAGGCCAACATACAAGTGGCACTGTAGGATCAGGAGCTTTCATTGATTACCAGAGTAAGAATATGACTGCATTGGTAGTGGGATTCATTATAGAGTCATAGGGTCATATACGATAACTAGGCTAATGGCCCTAAGAGGCCTTTTTAAGTTTAGCCATATTTTGTCATTTGTAAATGAATGGATACATTACCCAAGGGCAGTAAGTTTGGGCTGGCCATATTTTCCAGTTTATACATGATACAATATGTAACCCAAGGGCATATAGTTATGTTGTCGTGGCAGAACATTTACAAGCTGCTTCTGTACAGTAAGGGCATAGGTGCCAGGTCAGAGATAAATTTCTGGTTTCCCATCCACTGGTCAAGGTTGCTTTTGAATAGGGTCAGGGATGAACTCTGCTTAACATGGATAGAAAGGTTGTTTCATAGCAAGGGTAGTCTCTGAGACATGTACCTGTCCCTTCAACATGTTCTATTTATGTTGCAACTAAGGTTGAAGTCCTCAGTCAGGTGTTTCTAATGCTGCTGGACTTGTGGAAGTAAAACAAGTCCACCAGTACAGGATCAGATGCTGCCTTGTAAGCTAGGGATAGAGCACCTCTCAGCAGTCTGTAGGAGACTGAATATAGGGATAAGCCTTTGAGATGGTCTGTGTATTCCATGTGGTTTATGCCTTGTATTCTTTTTGTGGGGAACATTTGTGGGCATTCCAGTTGTTGAAAATGCTTGGTGAGGTGCATACCGAAGGGAGAATTTTACTCAATGATCAGACTGATGAGGGCTGAGTATAGGGGGACAATGATATCTCTGCATCTGGATGCTACACCCTTACTTATAAGTTGTGTAATAAAGAATAATCTCCCTGTGACAATAGACACATGATGGTCAAAGGCCAGGTCATTGTCCACATATTTTCTTAAGTCCTTAACCACTGGGTCAACTCTTAGGGGTGTATTGTCTGTGTGGTTATTCCCATTGGTGGCCACCTTTCCAAAGGACACTATTATGCATTTTTTTCCATTAAGTTTCAAACCATGGTTCTTGTGCCAATTATTAGCTTGTGACAAACCTTCTTGGAGGATATTTGTGTCCTTGGGATTCATTAATTGCAATGTGTTTGCAACCCTCCACAAACTTGGTCAACCAGAACCCTTTAACTTTTAACTTTTACTTAAAAGAAAATGCTAAAAAGGAGCAGCCCCAGCACTGAGCTGTGAGAGACCCCAATAATGACTGTTTCTTTAGGGGAAATAGTATCCCCTATTCTGACTTCCTGTGTCTTATCTGTGAAACTGTTGGCTTTCCAGCAAGTGACAGAGTAGTTTACTCCCTGTTCCATGATTTTGTTGACAATGCTGAAATGGGGAATAGTGTTAAATGCCTTGGCCAAGTCTGAAGATTTCTTGAATCTTTATTTATAATATCCATGATCATTTTTCCCATGGATTAACAAATGAGATTGATCAGACTTATGGTTCTGTAGTTACCTGGGTCAATAGATGACCTGCCCTTATGCAGAGGAATAACTGTTATGGTTAACTATTTACTGGACATGTTTAGAAATCAATATTGAACAGTGATTCTAGATGGTCAAAAAGGTCATATTTCAAGCCATTTAGGAGGCAGCCTGGAATATTACTGGGGCCTGTAGATACAATATTTTTTGTTTTGGGGTGAGCATTAAAGACCTGTTCTCTAGTAATAGCCATGGCAGTTTTGGTTAAGAGTATCTCTTGGTGGGTAACTGGGGAGGGAAGTTGGGTAAAGTTGGAACTAAATTTATCAGCTAGTAGATTACCTATCCCCTCTGGTTCTGTATCTGTGGTTCCATTTATAATTAGTTCAGCACATTGTTGGGTATTATCTTTGAGATTATAGACATAGCTGAAGAAGGCCTTATAATTATCTTTTACCTGTAGGGCTATTTTTGCCTCAGATTTGGCTTTTGTGGACTTAATGAGACACCTGAGTTATTTATTTTGATGAGGGGTTTCTTGTCTGGTTGGTAATTTGTCTTTCCAGATTTGACCATAGTTGTTTTTTTCCTTTTGTTGTATAGCTTGTCAATACTGAGATTTTACCAGGCCCTTTTATTCTTTGAGATGGTCCTCTGCTTATTTCAGTTGGGTGCTCCTACCTTGATGCAGTTATTTACATGACGCTATAGGGATTTTGTAAACATTTCCACATAGGCACTGGAGTTCAAGCTGTTTAGAGAGCTTGAAATTTTGCCATGGTATCACTCAATGGTATGTTTTTAGTGTTGGAATTCTGCTAATATTTTAAATTGTATTACCTGTTTAGATTAGCCACTCCATGTGTCCACCCCTGTTTGAGAAATGTAATATAACAAGAGTACTTTATCAACATTTTATGTTTCAGGCTTCCTTCTTCTGATTATCTGAAAAGAAAAGACACTCATCAGCCAGATTCAATAAAGCCTACATGGTCCATTTCCATAGTATATGCATTGCACCACAATGTGGACATGGTAGTGCAGTGTTCTGGATTCAGTAAATGGCTCTACATGGCTGATGCAACTCAGAGCCAGGGCAAACTGAGGGGAACTCATCCCAGTGGAGACAAATGTATGTGTAGCACTTGGTCTCTGAAAGGTACCTGTAGCTAAGATTCTAACAGGGGACATGCTGGGGGTGTCAAAGGCATTCGCACCCAGGATTCTCAGTCAATTCTTGAATGATATGTTCCAGCATGCTAGTGACCATATATATTATCCCCGTACTCCTGAAGATAGGACCGGAAGTATGCAGGAGTTCTACCCTGTAGCACACTACCCTGAAGTACTGGGTGCCATAGATTGCACACATGTAGAAATTAAGGCACCACCTTGGGAACAGGGAAAGCTCTACATTAATGGAATGGGCTTCCAGTCTATTAATGGCAAAGTCATGTGTAATGCCAAGGGAATTATCTTAAATGTGTGCACTGGCAACACAGGCAGTTACATGACTCACATATTTGCCACACCTCCCAGCAGACATCACAGACACCGCTCATTCCAATGTGTCATTCATCTGATCCATTGAATCGGCAACATGGTGGAGGCAGTCACGCATGTCATTCTGTGCCACATATACAATGCTAAGCATTTCTCTGAAACATGTTCTGAAGCACCTATGGGAACATGCCTGTGCCCCCATGATGGCCTTACACATACATTGAGTGGCATGGGAAGAGACACCTGGATCAGGTGGAGGATGGACAGCAGTCTCCTCTGACCACCCCTAACAGCCATCCTGTGTGGCACCTTGCCCACACTTTGGCTACAGCCAGCATCAACAGGCACTGAACCTGCAGTAACTGCATTTTCCTGATCAAATGTCTCACCCTCCACCTGTCCAATATCTGAGGGCTCACTGGAATGAGTAGGTGTAGGCCCACTGGCTGTATCCGACTGAATTTCAGGGGATTGCTGTATGTCAACCTCAGTGTCAGATTCGACCTCTGCACCTCCTGACTGTGCCTCTCTTTGGCTACCATCATCATCAGAGTCTGCTGATACTCTGATGTCAGGTGGTAGAAGTCCAACACTTCCACTGTCAGAATCACCTGTGATAGTAAGCAGCAAACACAGGAACAATTAATACCTATACTACTATAGTCCAATATATGCTAACAAAATAACAGTGATGCCACTATTAGACAGTACAAGAATACACACAGCAGTTCTGCCATCAATAGCACATAGTAAAATATTTGAATTGCTCAAAAATGGGGAATAGTGATAATGACTGTTTCTTTAGGGAAATAGTATCCCCTATTCTGACTTCCTGTGTCTTATCTGTGAAACTGTTGGCTTTTCAGCAAGTGACAGAGTAGTTTACTCCCTGTTCCATTATTTTGTTGACAATGCTGAAATGGGGAATAGTGTTAAATGCCTTGGCCAAGTCTGAAGATTTCTTGTATCTTTATTTATAATATCCATGATAAAATTTCCCATGAATTAACAAATGAGATTGATCAGACTTATGGTTCTGTAGTTACCTGGGTCAATAGATGACCTGCCCTTATGCAGAGGAATAACTGTTATGGTCAACTATTTACTGGACAAGTTTAGAAATCAATATTGAACAGTGATTCTAGATGGTCAAAAAGGTCATATTTCAAGCCATTTAGGAGGCAGACTGGAATATTACTGGGGCCTGTAGATACAATATTTTTTGTCTTGGGGTGAGCATTAAAGACCTGTTCTCTAGTAACAGCCATGGCAGTTTTGGTTAAGAGTATCTCTTGGTGGGTAACTGGGGAGGGAAGTTGGGTAAAGTTGGAACTAAATTTATCAGCTAGTAGATTAGCTATCTCCTCTGGTTCTGTATCTGTGGTTCCATTTATAATTAGTTAAGCACACTGTTGGGTATTATCTTTGAGATTATAGACATAGCTGAAGAAGGCCTTATAATTATCTTTTACCTGTAGGACTATTTTTGCCTCAGATTTGGCTTTTGTGGACTTAATGAGACACTTGAGTTATTTATTTTGATGAGGGGTTTCTTGTCTGGTTGGTCATTTGTCTTTCCAGATTTGACCATAGTTTTTTTTTTCCTTTTGTTGTATAGCTTGTTAATACTGAGATTTTACCAGGCCATTTTATTCTTTGAGATGGTCCTCTGCTTATTTCAGGTGGGTGCTCCTACCTTGATGCAGTTATTTACATGATGCTATAGGGATTTTGTAAACATTTCCACATAGGCACTGGAGTTCAGGCTCTTTAGAGAGCTTGAAATTTTGCCATGGTATCACTCAGTGGTATGAGTTTAGTGTTGGAATTCTGCTAATATTTTAAATTGTATTACCTGTTTAGATTAGCCACTCCATGTGTCCACCCCTGTTTGAGAAAAGTAATATAAAAAGAGTACTTTATCAGCATTTTATGTTTCAGGCTTCCTTCTTCTGATTATCTGAAAAGAAAAGGCACTCATCAGCCAGATTCAATAAAGCCTACACGGTCCGTTTCCATAGTATGTGCATCGCACCACAATGTGGACATGGTAGTGCAGTGTTCTGGATTCAGTAAATGGCTCTACATGGCTGATGCAACTCAGAGCCAGGGCAAACTGAGGGGAACTCATCCCAGTGGAGACAAATGTATGTGTAGCACTTTGTCTCTGAAAGGTACCTGTAGCTGAGATTCTAACAGGGGACATGCTGGGGGTGTCACAGGCATTTGCATCCAGGATCCTCAGTCATTTCTTGAATGGTATGTTCCAGCATGCTAGTGACCATATATATTATCCCCGTACTCCTGAAGATAGGACCAGAAGTATGCAGGAGTTCTACCCTGTAGCACACTACCCTGAAGTACTGGGTGCCATAGATTGCACACATGTAGAAATTAAGGCACCACCCTGGGAACAGGGAAAGCTCTACATTAATGGAATGGGCTTCCAGTCTATTAATGGCAAAGTCATGTGTAATGCCAAGGGAATTATCTTGAATGTGTGCACTGGCAACACAGGCAGTTACATGACTCACATATTTGGCACACCTCCCAGCAGACATCACAGACACCACTCATTCCAATGTGTCATTCATCTGATCCATTGAATCGGCAACATGGTGGAGGCAGTCACTCATGTCATTCTGTGCCACATCTACAATGCTAAGCATTTCTCTGAAACATGTTCTGAAGCACCTATGGGAACATGCCTGTGCCCCCATGATGGCCTTACACATACATTGAGTGGCATGGGAAGAGACACCTGGATCAGGTGGAGGATGGACAGCAGTCTCCGCTGACCACCCCTAACAACCGTCCTGTGTGGCACCTTGCCCACACTTTGGCTATGGCCAGCGTCAACAGGCACTGAACCTGCAGTAACTGCATTTTCCTGATCAAATGTCTCACCCTCCACCTGTCCAAAATCTGAGGGCTCACTGGAATGAGTAGGTGTAGGCCCACTGGCTGTATCCGATTGAATTTCAGGGGATGGCTGTATGTCAACCTCAGTGTCAGGTTCGACCTCTGCATCCCCTGACTGTGCCTCTCTTTGGCTACCATCATCATCAGAGTCTGCTGATAATCTGATGTCAGGTGGTAGAAGTCCCACACTTCCACTGTCAGAATCACCTGTGATAGTAAGCAGCAAACACAGGAGCAATTAATACCTATACTACTATAGTCCAATATATGCTAACAAAATAACAGTGGTGCCACTATTAGACAGTACAGAAATACACACAGCAGTCCTGCCATCAATAGCACATAGTAAAATATTTGAATTGCTTATCAGTAGTTTGGCTTAACATGTGCAAATGATGGTGTGTTCTGAATGTCGGAGGATGATCCTGGAAGAAGTTAAGCAAATTGTAAAGACAACGTAATCACAATTAACAGTAATATGGGGGTAATAATTTTGCCCATTTATATGTCCATTAACTATACTTTCAACAAAAACTTGGATGACAAGTCCAACCTAAGCCCATGTGTAATCAATCAGAATGTGTTGTTAACTGTAGCAATCTTCAATACCCACCCCCCAAAAAAATTCTTATGAAACAGAACTAGCATATTGATTTTAAATTGTTTTACTATACAACAGTATTTAACTACTGAGATACAAAAATCTACCTGGAAGCTTCTCCTGTGACATGCTTGCTGTCCCTGAAACAGTAGCACCAATGTTGAGGACATGCTTTTCTGCACTTTTCTGGGAGATGTCTGGATTCCTGACAGTGGACAGGAACTCTTCATTTGCTGTTAGTGGCGGCTGTGTAGCAGGCCCCTCCAATACCCATTCAGTCATGGGCCACTGCAGCAGCTCTCCTTTGTGCAGATGATATCATGCCAGTGGCCCTACTGTGCATCTGGTCATATGTCCTGCTGTGGCTGCACACTGCATTAACATCTGCTATGATCTGCTCCCAAATTTGCATTCTTCCTGACATATCTCTATGTCCCCTCTCAAGCAGGAAGGCACCATGTTGCCTAAAAGCTTCAACAATGACTTGATTGTCAGGGTCAGTGAAGGATAGTTTTTGAGGATTGCAACACCTGAATGGCATAGTCTTAGGTGTCCTAAGACAACAGAAGGATAATACACATATGTATCACATATTTCAGTATTACCCACTGGAGAAACATAAAAGAGTCTAGAGATTTGAAATATGAACAACAGGCTGGATGCAAAAAAGGAGAGTAATAGGGGCATATCCTTGTATGTGCCATAAAAGAAATGCAGCTATGCTCCCTACCCCCCAAAAAACAGGCAAATGACACATTTTGCTAACAAACCATATCTGAAATGCTAAAAATGATATCAAATGAACTGCTCCTGAAACATGTCTACAGGTTTAACCCAGAACATTCCATTTTAAGGTATTGCCAATCATGCTTACCTGTGAAATGCCCTGACAAACATGCCCATGACATCAGTACACTTCTAACTAATGAATATAGATAAAAGTGTAAAAACCTTTGCTAATCATATATATATATAAAACTATTAAACAGATTTTCTTAATTAAATTTCAGCATATGAGGTATGTAGCTGACAAAATGCAAGCATCCCTTCTTAAGTTCAGTAATCCTCTGTACATATATATCCCAAAGTAATGGACTCTTTTCTGTGTTCTCCACATAAACAAGTCTTCTCAGCTTCAGTTTCTTCAGTTACACTGTTGCCTTTTAATGGTGTAGATTCAAGGCTGTCAGCATGGTGAAGATGCAAATGAAGTGTGAACTCATTAGAATTGCTGAATCTCAAATACTTGGCTCCATGTATCAGATGTAAATATAGTGCAGGCACTCCCTCTTTGTTTGTTTATAATGAATTGCAACTGTGAATGATTACTGGTAGGGAGAAGGTAAATGCAATAGCAATGCAGACTGCCCTGTATTCAGTGGATGTGTCAGATTACACTTACAAAAGTGTTAGATGTAATTTTGTCAAGGCTGGAAATGTAAGTAAGCAGCACACAATTCACAAGTTCTGTCCATTAACATCCAACCTCCCCTTCATTGCTGGCAACTGCATATTATATTATTGCCACTTAATATCCTCACACATTTTAAGGGCAATTATATGGAATGGCTCACAGACTGCTTGTCTCAGATTACTGGTCAGATAAGAGAAAAATCACCAACAAACACAGAGAGCAAAATAGTGCTGCATATTATAACTGGTTGTGTGATCACTTAGTGTACTACATCCAGAAATAATAAATATACAGATAACACTAGTATGGTTTCATATTGCTGTAGATGATGTTGCAGCTGGTTGCATGCAGAATTATTTCCGTTCCTTGCTGCAAAGCTCTTTGTATGGCAAAGAGGGATAAAGTACCTTTACTGTGTTCTGAAGGTTGATTAAAGTGAAAGTTCAAATCCAGACCTATGTAGAAATATCTGACATGTACTAACATTTTGTAGCGTATGTCATAGATTGCTTTTCCGCATTTCAGCTACTTTTCCCTTTTTTCTTTTTTTTGTTTTGGGGCCAGTGTTTGTGTGATGCATTGCTTAGTGGCAACTTGGGAAAAGGAGAAAATGAATATCAGTTTTGGCTATGCTTATCTTGTTTGCATAAAGCGCAGCAGTGCAGAAACTGGACTAACGGCCCACCCAGGAAGCAGGCAGAATACCTGCAGTCCACCTGCAAACACAGTGTCTGTAAAAAAGCAAAGGTAAAAAATAATGCATTGTTGCAATTTTGTTTTCCATTGCATAAATGTTCTTAGTGGTGTCACACAGCAGTTAGCTATTGAATACCTGCAGATAGGACTCAGACAGCCAATAATTGAAACTGGATAAATTAAATTAATTATGTTGGGCATTACGCAAACACACTAAGCAATGTTGCATGGTGGTTACCATAGAGGCCTTAAGAGTTATTAGGAAATTTCATGTCACTAGTCCTGTGGCAGCAGGTGCAAGTGTAGGGCTGGAGTACAGATGATCCTGGGTTCTAGTACAGGGGGTATCAACTTTTTTTTATATTGTGACAGTGCCGTTTGTAGCAACGAACTGAAAAATAGAGAAGTGTTATTTTAACATTCTTGTAGCAACAGGTGTAAGTGTAGGACTGCCATACACATGGTCCTGGGTTCTAATACAGCATATTTCACACACTTTTACTGTTGTTCTATTTCCCATTATATTCACTGTCAATTATAACACTTTAGATAGTGGAGGTGATATGAATTATATGTATGAGGGCTGAGACACAATTATTGTGTTTTCAGATGTATGATTGAGGGTATACTGCCTACTATATTTCTGTAGGTATAATTCTGCTATTTGAACTTGCATGTGATTCACAAGGGTCTATATTACGAGAGCGAAAATACTTTTAAGCGAATACTAAAACCCTGACACCTATTGTGCGAACTGCGGATATCCCGAACGCACTAAACCACAAAATTTTAAATGTTAAACTGTCATACTCGGCCAACCCCACAACCCGCTACATACTACCTACCCAAATAAAATAAATAAAGCACATACATACACTAACCAAACCCTACTTCTAACCCTAAAGTAAAGCACAAATACCCTACTTCTAACCCTATACTAAACCCCACTTACACAACTATCTATGCACTATCCTTAACCCCTCCCTAACCCTAAGATCCGTAACTACCACACACTTCCCCTACAAAAATATACACAAACAAAATAAATAATCCACATACATACATTTAACAAAACCTTACTTCTAACCCTACACTAAACCCAATGTACACAACTATCTATGCACTATCCTTAACCCCTCCCTAACCCTAAGGTCTACTTACAGCAATGACTTTGATACTGAATGTGAACTACTTTACTAACTCTTAGTGAGAGGGGTTACCCACTTGACTTCTTGAAGAAGAAATTGTCGAAGTGAAGACTTAAAGGTACTTAATGGTACTATTGCTCCCATTTAAATCAGTTGACCAGAGTATACACTTCCCTACAAAAATAAATTAAATCCACATACATATGCCATACAGAACAACAAAACCCTACTTAAACACCTACACTAAATCTAACATACATAACCTATCTATGCACTTACCTTAACCCACACTCTAACCCTAATGTCCATAACTATCCAACACTTACCTTACACAGATATTCCACAGATGGGCCAACCATGGTAATTCGACATTTCCGAAATCATGGTTTTGTACTTTCGCTATAAGTCCATTTTGCGCAATATGTGTCAACGTTTACGTATTCTCATAAATGTACTTTCGCTCAACCAATATAGATCCCTTCACAATTGCACAAGACACATACACAACTGGATCTATATCCAATAACCTTGCCAGGTCTCACACATACACATGTAACAGCTCAAACTGTCACCTGTATTTATGTATGAGTCTACACTGTCTGAGCAGCACATTTTCTGTCGCAAAGATAGAAGATCAAGGCTGTGGAAGGAAATATTTTGTACCTTATGCCTAGGTTTGAATCCCACAGTGTAAAAATTAATTTTTCTCAGTGTATAAAGGCAAAAAACATAGCCGGTGTTAGGTACCCACAAACCCCATGGCCACAAGGCACCCTGATTACCTCCCAATGAATAACGGCTCCCATCCAGCAGCCACAGGTTGCTCTTTCCATTACTTCTCAGCCTGGTTCCTCGTGGACGCCCGCACAATTCCCTGACATCACCATGAAAATCCAAACTGTTTTTCTTTCTTTTTTTATTTTCCGTTGGCAAGCTACACTCAATTAGGTCTGCTTGGTGAAACAAGGGATCTGATTGGCTACAGCAGCCTGGGAACTAAGTTCTTCTTTTTTTTTTTTTTAAACTAGGAAGTGATGAAGCAGGACCTGATTGGTCCTTGCAAAGGACTTCCTGTATAAACTGCCTTTAAAAAGGCACATGTGGCTAATAATGATCACTTCTCTTGTTTTTAAACAGTGGAGTTTTCCTTATAGCAGATCATGGAAATCTAGCCAGGTTTGGACCAGCATGAAGATGGAATACCTTGGAAAATGGAGCAACAGTAGATTCAAGTCTTTGGAGTGGTTGTGGTCATTGGAGAACACCCTTTTCAATTGTCCATCTAAGGGCAATTTATCAAAAGGTCTGAAAAACTGTCCTTTTAAGGGCAATCTAAAAAAGGACTGCTGTGGTCTGAGGAAAGCAAAGCAGGTGAGCCATCAGTCATGAAGAGGGAGCAGAGGATTGGAAGCAGCCTTCTGTAAAAAGCATAAAAGTTAAGTTGTTGGGTTTAGTTTTAATTTTATTTTATGTGTGTGGGGGAGGTGATTGCATTACTTTTTTGTGCATATTTCTTGTGCTCAGAGGTTTTGGGGGGTGAGGGCTTTGGTTTTACCAGTTTTATTTTGATTTTGTGTAGAGTTCTTGTGCTAAGAGGATGGGGAGGAAGAGGGGTTGTTGTTGTACCAGTTTTATTTTATTTTTGTGTAGTCCTCTGGTGGTAAGAGGATGAGGTGGTGAGGGGCTGCACTTTTACCAGTTTTATTAAACTTTTGTATGGTGTTATTGTGCTGAGAGGATTGGAGAGGTGAGGACTGTGGTTGTACCAGTTTTATTTTACTTTTGTGTAAAGTTACTATGCTAAGAGGATGGGGGATGAAATGCTGTGGTTGTAACAGTTTTATTTTACTTTTGTGTAGCGACATGTTGTGCTAAGTGTCTTTATGGGTGAGGGGCTGTGGTTGTACCAGTTTTGTTTTATTTATTTTACATTTGTTTACTGCATAGTCTGACTGGGATAGAACCCATTTTCAGTGCAGGCCCAGGGAGAAAAGCTTATCTTATTTCACAAGTGGTAGAAATATGTAAAATAAGTATGGTTTATCTGTTTTTACGAGGGACAATATAAGGGAATGTGAGCTGTAATAAACATTTAATTTTGATTGCCAGTTGATTAGGAGGAGAGTGTGAGAGTTAGCTATTGGGGGGGGGGGGTGCAAGAGGTAGAGTTGGCTCATTATTTTTTTTGGAAGTATCTATGCTGCATATGTAAATATAGACAAAATGGGATAGGGGTGATGAAAAGGAGGGGAGAAAAATAATGGGACAGAGAAGAAAAGGATATTGGAGTTGGCTAGAGCAGAGATAGGTGGGCAGTCTTGTGAGGTGATATCTAAGTGAACAGTTTTAGGCATATGGGGTAAGTGCTGAAGATTAGCTTATTTCAGCCTGGATTGGGACATGACCTGTTGCTTGCTAGATGTGACACAAGTTTATTGGCATCAGCATATTGGATTGTGGATGCTAGGGATGTGACGGTATTGAGGTTGATAATAAATCCAATAAACTAAAGTGGACCAAGGATGGGGCCTTGTGAGACTCCTAATGTTTCTGGGAGTAGGGGGGCTAGATCCTGTAGCCATTTTAGCTATTTATGACCTGTTACATAGCTTTGGAGCCATTTGGAGATATGGGGATGAGATTAAGGTTGGCGTACGTAGTTAGTAGTTTGTTGAGAGACTGTTTCAAAGGACTTTGACAAATCCAGAAAGACAGATGATCCTATTTTGCCTTCATTTCTAAATTGTTGGTGTTGGTACAACTGAGGAGGGCAGTTGTTGCATAAGGCCTGAAGCTGTGTTGGGATTTGACAAGTAAATTATTGGTTGTTACATACTGCGGAATTTGAGAATGAGTGCATCCCTCTAGGAGTTTAGATAGTGGGGAGAGAATTGCTCTGGGCCTATAATTTGCAGGTTCTCTCAAGTTTCTACTTTTGTGCAAGGGTATAACATGCGATATTTTCCAGATGATTGGGGCATACTGCTCAGTAATGGCTCTACTAAGTATTCAGGGGAAGAACTGGCGTTGGCTGCTATTTTTTGAAATTCTGCTGGTAGATTATCAGCTGAATCTGCAGTAGGTTTTGAGTTTTTTACAAGTTTTTCAAACACTGTTCTGCTATCTAGGTTTATAGTACTTTTTTAAACTATCCCTGATGTTGCACCTTGTTCTGCAGTTTTTTGGCTGTTTGAGTTATACTGAGAGGTTAAGAGGTTGATGGGGCTGATGTATGAAATGTACCTCTTTGTTTATTCTCTATTAGGTAATAACTACAGTTACATAAACAACATTTATTATCATGATAAGATTTTCTGTATAACCTGTGTGAAATCCTTTCTTTGGGGAGACATGATTTTCTGAGTACTGTCTCCCACACGTGTGTTTTTCTGTTTTAATAAAAGAGTTTGTACTTTTTTACTGCCAAGAGACTAAATATTTATTTAAGAAGACTTTTACCACAATAGTTCGGAGTGTAGTTAGGATCTGTGAGAATGTTGCAGTGTTCAGTGTTTGCCTGGAACTTTTTTAATATGGGGTCATGTACTATATAAACACATTGTTAATGCTACACCTTTTTTTGTTTACACTTCATCCAGAATTATTGTGCCTAGACTTTGGGGGGGGGGGGGGTGAAAATTCCGCAGAATGTACTGATATCTTAATGCATGCTAATGCAAACACTTCTGCTATCTACGTTTATAGTACTGTTTAACTATCCCTGATGTTATGTCTTGTTCTGCAGTTATTTTTGGCTGTTTGAATTAAGGTATTTGGAGGTTGATGGGGCCTGTACATTGTTTAAAATGCCTAATGTTGGAAGGGTAGTTAGCGGCTGTGAGAATGTTGCAGAAGATACAGATGCTTGAATGTATGCTAATGCAAACCCTGTTATGCTAGTATTGTGTATATCAGCAATGTTCGACTGATGCAATGACTTTACTTTATTTCTTGTCTGTAGTTATTGTGTTGAAAGGTTCAGAGTGTGGTTAGGGCCTGTGAGAATGTTGCAGTGTTCAGTGTTTGTCTGGAATTTTTTTAATGTGGGGTCATATACTATATAAGCACATTGTTAATCCTACGCCTTTGTTTTCACTTCATCCAGAATTATTGTGCCGAGACTTTGGGTGGGGTGGGGTGAGAATTCCGCAGAATGTACTGATATCTTAGTGAATGCTAATGCAAACACTGTTCTGCTATCTAAGTTTATAGTAATTTTTTAAACTATCCCTGAAGCTATGCCTTGTTCTGTAGTTATTTTTGGCTGTCTGAATTATGTTGAGAGGTTAGGAGGTTGATGGGGCCTGCAAGAATGTGTCCAGATGTTTTTGGTTTTTGGTCTGTTCTCACTCACAAAATGATTGCATAGCACAATGCGGAGGGCTGAAGCTATCAGCAAAAATGGAGTTCATGTTTCATATCCTCCACATAATGCATGATACATTCCCTGGCTTTATGCTTTTGTTCACAGGTCCTGTGTTAAGGGGGGTTATGGGAATGTTTCCCGATGTGTGACACTTCTACATCCCTCACAAATTAGGTTTTCTAGCAAATCCATGATTTTACTCTTTTGTTCAACCAATGATTTTGGTTTGTTCAAGTGTGCCAAGAGATTGAGAGAAGTTCCTGCTGTATTGCAAGGGCATAGCCAGCAGAGATAATGGGCAGGTTTAGTCTTTTTTGATCTGTAACCTTTCTCTTGCCTCATAGTTTGGTGTGTTCCCCTTCAAACTTGTGCCTCTCCAAGTCATTTGTTCTTTCAGACTTTAGTCTGCTCCAGAGAGCTTGTAATATCAATACTTTACGTCATTTTGGGCCTCTTCACATGTTTGGGGGGAGGGTGGAGTAAAGGGGAAGAATTGTATAGAAGAAGCTGAGGTTCACCTCCAGTATTAGGTATTTAACATAAAACTGTAACTTGGGCCTTTCCCATTACTTTTTATGACTAATGGTTAGTCATTCTTCAGTCTTTCTGCCTGTGGTGCAGTAGTGACTGATGTCATTGCAAGACATTATACAATATGTATTTTGTAATGCACTTCAGTTGTGCCTATTGCCTATGTTAGTTTTTCACTACTGGTTACGGTTACTCAGCAGTTCTTTGGCCTACGGTATGACAGTGCACACTGTATAGCTTGTTTATGAGCAGCGTTCAGTATTAGGTTGCTCGTTCTTTTGTACTTGCGGTCATACTAACGTGACTTTGGAACCTAATCCAGTTTTCTGGTTTATATGGCTGCACTGTAGTTTTTTTTTTTTGCCTTCTGGTCCTTGTTTCTCTTCAGTTCTGCCTAGAGTGTAATACCATCCTTAGAATGTGTTCGGAACGCTAACATTTGTCATTATGCAGTCCTGGTAGGTCAAAGAAAGTTGCATAACATGTACCTGAAGTGTAATGCTTTTTACTAACAGTATGACAAAAGGACCCAATGTCTGCATGTGTAGTAATTCTGCTTTACTTCCATTCCCAGTTAGAGATGAAGTGTACATATTTGTTAGGAATAGCAAAAAGAAAGCTTCAGCAGCAGAGGAATGAGGATGTAAAGAGACAGGGTTCCATTATGAAGTTTTTCTGTGGCTCATCAGAGAGGGGAGATTCACGAAAAAGTCATAACAACACAATGGCTCTGCATTACAGTCTGCCTACTGTGAGGCCAGCATCCTTTTGATAGAAAGTGACCACTGTCTTGCGGCTACACCACAGGCTACCTCCTATGAACCTACAGCCATTACCATGGGTGAAAACATGTCAGCAAATGCAGATTCAACTGTAGAGGTGTTGCCTGGATCACCAGAGTTTCATACAGAAGTATCCCATACTTCCGTAGTGACAGATGTGGCCTATGACTTGCAGGGAGTGTCAGGTATATCTTTTGAGGATCTAGGAACTTGGCCAGACTTGATATGGGATGAGTTTAGGCTAGCTGCCATTCAGCATAGACCTGTGCAAGTGGTGTTGCCACAGTTCCCAGTCAATGAGCAGAAAAGAAGATTTACATCTGAAAACTATTTCCATATGCTGGCTAATGGAGAGAGAGCAAAACACACTTGGCTGACATATTCAATCTCAAAGGGTGCACTGTTTTGCTTTGCATGCAAATTGTTTGGACATTCTAACCATCTTCTCAGGTCAGGTGGTTACAGAGCATGGAGAGAGATGTCCAAAACTTTACACAGCCATGCCTGAGCACTGGAGCATACAGCATGCATGCTGAAGTGGAAGGAACTGGACAATAGAGTAAAGAGTAGGCAGACAATAGATGATAAGAGACAAGCAGTGGTTGAAATGGAGATATCTCACTGGTGTGGTGTGTTAGAATGCATTATTGCTATTGTCCAATACTTGGCAGAATGGAATATGGCATTCCATGGTACAAGTGATGCCCTGTACACCTATGACAATGGCAATTTCTTAGGCCAAGTGCAACTTTTGTTGCAGTTTGATTCTGTACTGGCTGAACATTTGGATTGTATTAGGAATAAAGAGGTAATGGATAACTATTTTGGGAAGGAAATACAGAATGAAATTATCCAGCTGATTGCAAATGCTATTTTAGGGACCATTGTAGGGAAGGTGAAGGATGCTAGGTACATTTCCGTGATACTTGACTGCACGCCAGACATCAGCAATCAAGAGCAAATGACTGTAGTAGTTAGGTATGTGGATATTTCAAGGACTGCAGCCACAGTTGAGGAACACTTTCTGGGATTTGAGCCTGTAAATGATACAACTGGGGCAGGACTTACAGAAGCACTTCTTCAGACTCTACACAGTCATCAACTGGACATTAATGACTGTTGAGGACAAGGATACAACAATGGCAGCAACATGAAGGGGAAACAAGCTGGAGTGCAGGCCTGGATAACAGAGATTAATTCAAGGGCTTTTTATGTGCCATGCGCCTGCCATAATTTAAATCTTATAGTTAGTGATGGACACATTTATCACTACAGACAGTGTCATTCTTTAGATGTCTGCAGAACATTTATGTACTCTGTTCAGCATCAATGAGCCAATGGCAGATCTTGAAATGGCACAGAAACGTCACTGTGAAACCAGTGTTGGAGACTTGCTAGGAATGCAGGATAGAGTCTGTCCAGGCAGTAAGATTTCAGTTGAAGGGAGCCACTGAAGCATTACAAGTGATAGGTGAAGCAGTATGTATAAGTGATGCTGCAACATATCAACAAGCAAAGGGACTGTGCTTGGAACTTATGTCATACCAGTTCATTGTATGTTTAGTGGTTTGGTATGATGTGCTGACAGAGGTAAATCGTGCAAGCAAAGTTCTGCAGGGTCCATCAGCTGATATTTCAGCATGTGTCAAAGTGCTGGCATCAATTATGGACCTGCTGAAGAATTACAAAGAGACAGGACTTCAGCATGCCATGGGTGAAGCCTCCAAGATAGCGGAAGAACTGAATGCTGGCACCACATTTCAAGAAACGAGGTGGAGGAAAGTAAAGTGGTTCTTTGACTATGAAGGAGAAGATGAGACAGCACAGGATCCAGTGGTAAAACTACATGTAGAGTTCTTCAGTGTGCTGCTGGACATAACACTCCAATTGTTTACTGACCGGTTTGAACAGCTTTCAGAGTTTGATAAGACCTTTGGATTTTTATCAAATGTTAAAGCCTTGAATGATGTTGCAGAAGACACATTGCTCCAATACTGCAGGGTTTGAAAGAACAACTGACTAACAGAATAAGTGGTCACTGTGATATTGATGACTATATATATATATATATATATATATATATATATATATATATATAGATCTACCTGAGTAGATCGAAACGGCCAGAACAGCCAGATCACCCAAGGCAGAAGACCGACGGAGTATCGAGAGGCAGAAGACCCCACGGAGGAAGACACCGCGCTGAGAACACTGGAGAGGGGGAAGGATGTGTGGGCATGCGGTGACGTGACGCCTTTAGGGTGCGGTAAGTAAGGTATGTGGCGTCTGTAGGGGGGTAGGGTGGGAGTTAGGGGGTTGGTTAGGTAGTAGGGGTGGGGGGTAGGGTAGGTAGTATGTGGATGTTGGTATCTGTAGGTAGGGGTGTGGAGGAGGTAGGTAGTTTGGTTAGGTGCCGGTAGGGTGTATATAGTAGTTGTTAGGTTAGGATATTTAGTAGAATTTAGAGTGGGTTAGGGAGCTGGTTGCTGAGTTAGTTGTGTAGGGTTTAGGAGTGAGGGTTAGTAGGGTGACCTTTGTAGTTGTGTTGTGAAGGTTGTTTAGTGTTGTGTGTGTGTTTGTTGGTTGTGTTGTTTGTGTGTGTGGGTTGTGTGTGGATTTGTTTTGTGTGGTGTTGGTTTGTGTGTTTGTTTGTGTGGTCGGTGTGAAGTGTCGTGTTTGTTATGTGTCGTGTATGAAGTGCGGTAGATTGTCGTGCGTATATATATATATATATATATATATATATATATATATATATATAAAAACTACTCATGTTTCACTGCGCATTTATTTGACTGCACCTGTTACAGTGGCTACTGCAGAATGCAGCTTTTCTAAGCGGAAACTCATAAAAACATACCTGCATTCTTCAATTAGTTAGGAGATACTTCCCGGCTTAGCTGTGCTCTCAATTGAGCATGAAGTGGGTCAAAATGTATCACATGGCAGCCTTACTGAAGACTTTGTCCGGAAGAAAATTCATAAGATCTCAGTAGAACTCTAGGTATGTGCTCATATTTCCTTTCCAGTAATCTTTTATAATGCTGTCAGGCAGTAGATTTCAGGTAGCACTGTAGTGTGGCTTGTATTGTAAGCTGTATATTCAATGATTTTTTTTTGCTTACTCCAACAGGTATGACCAAGTAGCACAATGAGGATGAAACCAGCAGGATGTTAGGCAAAGGCAGCTAGGAGCAGCAGGACTCATCAGGAGCAGCAGGACTCATCAGGAGCGGCAGGACTCATCAGGAGCAGCAGGACTCATCAGGAGTAGCAGGACTCATCAGGAGCAGCAGGACTCATCAGGAGCAGCAGAACTCATGAGGAGCAGCAGGACTCATCAGGAGCAGCAGAACTCATCAGGAGCAGCAGGACTCATCAGGAGCAGCAGAACTCATCAGGAGCAGCAGGACTCATCAGGAGCGTCAGGGCTCATCGTGAGGCTAGGACAGTTGAGAGCAGCAGGACTTGTCGTGAGGCTAGGATAGCTGAGAGCAGCAGGACTTATTGTGAGGCTAGGACAGAAGCACAGGACGAACAGACGAGTGGCACAGTCAGAAAAGCTGAACAGGTAAATGCACGTTGAAGACAAATGACACTCTGGTCTTCACCTTTTTCTCTCTGGGTTTGAGTCTGCCTGTGTCAGACTCAGTAATCCCCATTGCTCTCTTGTACATGGATTTGAGTCTGACTCAGGCTCAATAATCCCCTTAGCTCTCTTGTATGTTTCTTTGGGTTTGAGTCTGTCTGCCTCAGGCTCAGTAATCCCCATTGCGCTCTCTGTTTGGGTTTGAGTCATCTGCCTCCGGCTCTGTAATCCCTATGGCTTTCCCTTGTATGTCTTATGTGTCTGTAGTCTTTTCTATGTCTGTCCCATAGCTGTGTTTTGTACGTCTGCAGTATGACTGTTCTGCATGTCAGTAATTGCCTTGAGTGATGTCAGTTTATTTAATGCTGCTTGTTTCAGTCTTGCTGTATTGCTGCCATTGTCTTGTGTTTGGGGGTGGTGTTTCAGTTCTATTTTGTGGTAGTGCTGACTTAATCTTGTGTGGGTTTATGTTCAGCCTTGCAGTAGATTTGTCCTGGTCTTGTCTTTGTACTGTGGGGGTGGGTGCCTCTGTCCTGCGTCTGTGTGGGTGTTAATGTTCAGTCTTGCTGTAGTGCAGTCTTTATCATGTGTGGGTGTCTGCCCAGTGTGCAAGAGTTTGCCTAGCTGTCTGTCTTGTCTCTGTTCAACCTTGCTATAATGCTGTCATTATCATGTGTGTATGTCTGTCCTGTGTGCAAGATTCTCTGTGTTGGTGTTTTTCTGTCCTATGTGTGAGAGTCTGTGTGGGTGTCTGTGTTCAGCCTTGCTGTATTGCTATCTTTCTTTTGTCTGTGCTGTGTGTGGGAGTCATTGTGAGTGTCTTTGTGTGGGAGTCATTGTGGGTGTCTTTGTCTTTGTGTACCTCTGTGGGACTGGCTACCTTGATGCGGTACAGAGGATTGTTGTAATGTAACAACATTGCTACTAAATGCCAGTCATAGCTCTCAATCTCATGGCACAAAAAAAATTTGAATTAATTTTTGATGTTTATTAATAATACTGTTGAATTTTTAAAATTTTCTTCACATTATGATGGGGAAAAGATTTCCTTTTTAGATGTTGACATTGGTAAGGATTTCACAAATCATTGCTTTTATTCGACCATTTATAGAAAACCCCCCTTCTCCAATTCCTATTTGCACTACTCTATCTGGCACACCAAATACCAAAAAAAGGCAGTAGTTAAGGGGCAGCTAGTTCGTATTGCTAAAATGGTATCCAATAATGATAATTTTATTTTGGAAGCTAAGAAAGTTTTGGATATGTTTTGTAGAAGTGGTTATCCTGAACAAATGTTAAGTGACGTGTTTCATGAAGTTGTCACTAAGAGAAATACTGGTGTATATGTACCCATTGTTGGAAGACTTAGTTTGCACATAACAACATTGGAAATTTCATGAGGGCTAGAAATTCAATGTAGTAGATATAAATCTAGTTTTATTACAACCTACACTTTAGATAGTAGATCTATTTTTGAAAGTATTTGTAAAAATTGGCATGTGTTCTTAAAGAATGGTGATGTGGCTGAAAAATTAGGCCCCACACTGGTAGTTGTTTACAAAAAAGATAGATCCTTAAAAGCTCGGTTGGAAACAAGGTCCAATAGTATTCATGTGAATATAAAATCACATCTAGGTACCAAAAAATGTGGATGTTGTTCATCATGTCATTACATTAATTGTGTGGACACCTTTACAATCAGGAACAGTACATACAATATAAAAGGGTCTTTTTCTTGTAATACTTCCAATGTTGTTTATATAGTGCAATGTAACCAATGTTTAGCATTTTACATTGGAAAACTAGTAGACCTTTTAAGAGATGTATATATGAACATAGCTTGGATATTAAGAACAAAAAATCCACAAATGCACTTTATAGACATGTAGAGGGATATGAGACTCATATTTAACTTTCTAATTATTGAGCAGGTTAAGAGAGATTTACAAGGCTGGGTAACAGATGAACATTTAGATAAGAATGAATTGAGATGGCAGATTTTATTGGATGCCTACAACTATCCTGGATTAAACGATAGTTGCTCTATTACCTCTTTATTAAAATTAATTTATTATGGTATTAAGTAATTTATTAACATATTTTTATTATAATTTTGTTTTAATGTTCTTTTCCGAAGTTTTTAATTGTTTGTCAATTGTATCATGTGACATTATCAGGAGGGGTATGAAATGGATATGTTTTTAAATTCATGTGTTGTTCTGATGAAGTTCTGTCCGAATGAAAGCGCTTAACAACTTATTAAAAGCTACATTTGCACTAATTGCATCTGTTTCCTTCTGAAGGCTGTTCACTGTTTTTTATTATTCCTGGTTTGTTGCTGTGTTGGTACATGTGGAATATGTCTAATACTACCACTGGTGAGCCTACTTTCTTTTGGAGGGAGCCAACACCCTCAGAATACTGAGGATGTGTCTACACTTTTGCTTCACGTAAGCCAACAATTATCTACTATTGCTCGACAAGTTAATATTAATTTTGCTACTAATGGTTCCATCTCGGATTCTTTGGGTTTGCCCCTCACCCAATTATCCAATGGAGATGATATGAGGATGAATGCAACTGGTGCATCTAATCGTGAATCTGATTGGACGACTAATTTTTTTTTCCCTTTAATTTGGACAACTCTGATAACTACAATGATGTTGGAGAAAACAAATGTAATCTTTCCCTAGCAGATAAACTAGATGATTTTGAAAAACTTTGAATATAAAAGGCTCCAGTTGGAAAATAATTATCGTCTTATAAATATTGAAATGGCACAAGTACTTAAAGGGCTACACTTGTGTCAGTACCCCAATGGAGCAGCTAATAATCTAGAATTCCTTTCTGAACTACATGTACTATTTGATAAGGCAGGTTGTGACCTTGTGCATTTAATGGTGAAATACAATAATAAATGCATTGAACTTTTGGATGTAAAATTAGATGAGCTTAATATTACCATTCGCTCTGATTTATGTTTTGAACAGATTACCACTAATTTTGAGAATATTTTTTCTTCAGTTAACAAGTTTTGCTCCAAAAGTCTGGAACGTAAAGGAAATAAATTAAAGCATGATTCTAAAGCTTATGCCCAGAATAAGGCCTAGTCGTTACCACCAGGTTCCCATAGTAACGAGGGCAGGAGAACCAACAAACTTCTGCTCATGATGTAACTACATCGGAAGTTACAAATGAAACTACTCCTTTAGAAGGAGCTGGACTACGACGATCGGTCTGTATCCAGAACCAGAACAGGAAGAACCAATTGCCATCATGGAGGCAACACAATACTTGCAATGTACCTCTGCAACAGGGAGCTCGCCCAAAGCAAATGAGCAGTTATTACAGGAAATAAGTGAAAACAACTTTAATAATGTGGCTAATGGAAATTCTCCTGCTAATTTTAATTTTTTCCCTTGGGGCAAAAACAATTTTTTGCCACATGAACAGGAGCCATTGGACTTAGCTGAAGGTTCGCTTGTAAGTACTGAGACTTTTCCTTTATTAACTATTATAGAAAATTCAGCTGGTGACTTCAACGTTTACAATTATTCACATAAAATATTAAATACTGGCCATGCTGACATTCTGTGTAAAGGTTTGACTTTTGTACAAGCTAGATGAGCTAATTTAACAAATACTGTTTGTGACCTAAAGATATTTACTCGAAAACTGAACTTCAGAGTGATGTTTGGTAATGAGTATATGTTGTCTAATAATTCATTGTACCGTTCAAGTGTTTTTAACCCTCCCCTAAATGATTGCATTCAAACTTTTGAAAAAATGTGCAAGTATGGCATTCGTCAGATTTTAAAACAAGAAAGTAAAGTGAAATATTGTAATGTTACTGCTGATGAAAAAACTTTATTACATTAATTAATAGATGATTGTGATATCAGGGTAATGAAACCAGATAAGGGGGTTGGTATGGTTGTTATAAATTCTGTGGACTACAAAAACCAAATTAATGCTCTGTTGTTTAGTGACAAGTATTGTGAAGTATCTCGTAATGAGATTAATGTGGCATTTCGCAATATTAATTTATTGCTAGAAGATATGTTGTTACAGGGTCAAATAATGAAAAATGACTATTATTTTATTATCAGAATGGGTATGAAGTGGGTGTGTTTTTAAATTCATGTGTTGTTCTGATGAAGTTCTGTCCGAACGAAAGTGCTTAACAACTTATTAAAAGCTGCATTTACACTAATTACGTCTTTTTCCTTCTGAAGGGTGTTCACTGTTTTTTATTTTTTCCTGGTTTGTTGCTGTGTTGGTTCATGTGGTTTGTCATAATGTGACATAGGTACTAAATGCCAGTTAGTGTGTGTACCTGTGAGTAGCTACCTTGCTGTGGTACAGGGGTTTATCGGAATGTAACATTGGTACTAAATGTTAATTTGTACCTTGGCACATCAATTCTTAATGATCTGAATGTAGTGACACTATAGTGGTTAAATTGTGCTGGATGAGCTGGACATGGAAGGGAATGTGATGGCAATGTGGTCACACTTGATATTCTCCTGAGTAGGGCCCCCAACTTGAACCTTGCAGGGGGCCCCCTAAAAATACTAGCACCGGCCCTGTCAAAAACAAATGTGTCAGGTCATTATATTTATGTCCCCCAGTGCATGTCTGCAAACTTAACTCACCTAACAGTTATCTTCTAATTGCCACTAGGTATTTCTAGGCTGCATCAATAGACACCCCCTCAAACTAAGGCCAAGTATCAGGTTAAATTTCCAGTTTCAATTATTTAATTCCTCTGTGCTTGTCACTGCTGAGCTCTGCTTAACATCACTCAAACGTATCTGGCATCATTGCTCGGGTTTGCACACTACCAGTAAATGAGATAACTGGAACTAGCAGGAAAGCTCTAGCTCGGCTGGTAGACTTGGGTGGCATTGGAGAGGAAGGTGCCAAGTTTAGGACACAGAGGTGGGGTGTCCAGGAGTCCAGAATATTTATTGGATTCATGGTAAAGCACCACAGTCAAATGCTTCTGCAGGGGAACTATTCTGACTCCCAGTACAAATCTGAGGCATGGAATAGTTTGGCCCAGGCTGTATCCAGTGCCACTGGTATCCCACTCACTGGAGAGCAATGTAGGCATCATTTTATTGACCAACACAGGAGAAAAAGGGATACTGTCAACTGCTTTATCTCTTTTATATAGGTGAAACTAAGAGAGATTTTAAACTGAGATTGCAGGAGCACATCAGAGACATTAAATTAGAGAAAGCTTTTAGTCCAATTGCTATGCACTTTAAGACATTCCATAACAGTGACTCAGAGTTTTTGAAAGCAAGTATTTTATAGGTTCATAGGTTATTACTAAGCTAACTGTCCTTGTGGGCCATTTTAAACCTAGCCAATTCCCCCATGTGAGAATCAAACCCTGCACCTTGTGTTTGTAAGATAAATACCTTAACCATTATGCCAACCTTCCCACACAACACAGCAAGTTAATTGTTGTGTTGGTGACTCTGAGGTCAGAAATAAAAATAATCTTTTGTACAAAGAAAATATTTATATTTTAAAATATGGTACTCTAAGCCCTCATGGGCTTAATGCAGAATGTTCATGGAAACTTATGATTTAATTGTTTTTTTATGTCTTAATTTGTGATAATGGGCTTATTTTATGAAGTAAATGTTATGTAATAGATTAAATTAATCAATTATTTGTTGTTGATTAACTTCTGAGTGTATTTAATGGCAAAGTTTTTTCTTCATGATGTACTCCTAGAAGGCATATGTTGCCAAAGCGCTAGAGAAGTGACATTTTCTTTCAGCTGTAATAAAGTGCTTGTTGGTATATATTTAATTCATTGTTCTTGGCCTTTTGCCATATATTCATCAGTTTGGTGCTTTTTAGTTGTTGTTTTCACATACTGTCAGCTGTTGGTTGCATGAGTTTGAGATTGCAGAAATCCCACAGCTGTGTAAGTATGACAATAACAGAGTACTTATAATATGACTATGAAAGCTAAATATAGGCAAGACTGGTATGCATAATGCTCTTCTGTTCTTTTCTGTTCTTTACCCAACTCCCACTGAATGTGAGTTAATTTGGCAGGCTCATGTTGCTCAAATGGAGAGACTGAAGGAAGCAAATGGCATGTATGCAGCAGAAGAGAAGTGTTATTGTAGCTTTAAAAGTTAAAAATAGATTTTTTTTGGACTTTTATACAGTTGTATCAAATTGAACATGCCTATCCCAACTGTGAAAGCAAGTGTGCATGCATTATTCTGTAGCAAAATCAATTGTAAGAATCCACTATTAGATTGTAGTCAGGATTCCGTGGTGGCGCAGCGGTGGCATTGTTGCCTCACAGCAAGAGGTTCTCCTGTTCGATTCTCAGCTTGAGTTGGGAGTGCTTTCTGTGTGGAGTCTGCATGTCCTCCCCGCGTTCGAAAGACATGCGTTGAATGGGCATGCCTTCGTTGAAGGTTGGGCGTTGGGCTGGCAACTCGACACCATAAAAACCAACTGCCAATCATTAGCAGACCGGAGTTCAACTGTGGTGACCCCTAACCGGGAAAAGCCGAAAGACGAACAATAACTATTAGACTGTAGTCAGAGATTGTAGGTTCAAATACCACGATACACAACTATACAGTACTGTTATTTCTTCAATAATATTTACCTTAAATTAAAAACTCTATACCACTGGAGCAAATGCCCTGCTGTAAACTGTAATATGTATAAGTGAAACACACATATGTGCAATATGTGCACATTTTAAGGATTACTTTCAGCAATCTGTAGTGTAGTATGTATGTATTAGGATGTATACTTAAATGTAATACTTCCAATAAAAGAATTGCATAATTGTGTTGATGCATTGTATGTCACATATGATGGTACTAATTTTATCCCTTTTTTTCTCACCCCAATTCTTATCTCTCTCTTTTTTTATTTTCTATTATGTGTTGTCAAAATGTCTCCATGTGTTTCATGTGTACCACCTCATTAAATGCTACACAGTACAGCAAGGTATGGCAACCCCATTGGATCTTCTTGCCCCTGCTCCACTGGCTCCAGCACTGATGTCCAGCATGTCTGTGAGCCAACCTGGCAACAATGCCTCTGCTGCCCCTGCACTACCTGTGCCCTCAGGTAGTACTGCCATTGAAGTTGGTGCAGTGATACCTTCAGGAAAAAGTGGCAGAGGTGATGTTTTCATCACCCACAGGGAGATGTCAGGTTGTGTACTGCACCATTGGTGTACACCTATACCAGATGAAGAGGCTGCTCTCTCTCATGGACCATAGGAGGAGAAGACATCAAGCACTCCAGCTGCCAGCAGAGTAAGGGGACAGTGATGACAGTCCAGCGGGTGAGGACTCAATTCTCACTTTCTCCAAGCTTGATGGCCATGAGCCTGTGTTGTCTCCTCCCTCACCCCAATCATGGTGTCCTCCATCCTTTTGTGTCCCTCACAATCCTTGTCTCTTGTCCTGTTTATCTTGATTGTTTGCATTTACTTCCTCACCTACCCAACTTACTTGACTCAGGCATACCTACGTACCTTACCTAGCAGTTCTCTCTTACTGAATTAAAAAAAAAAAATCATCCCATACATAGCTGTCCATTTCACATACATGTTTTCTTGGCAAACTTGTTTCAGTCTAACTGGCTATACAACATGATTATGTTGTGTCACCCCTCTCTCTGGAGGTGGCAGTCTAATCCATTCATCCACCCATCCATCCTCAACCCCTTTTCCCATTTTTCACATGGGGTTAGGGTGAAATTCAGTGAATATTCTGCACATATGATCAGTTTTTGCTGTTGAAGAAATGGATCGCTATGGTTCTTTCCTACCTTGCTCCTGCACATTCCTGTATTGCTTTCCCTTTGTTCTTCCCCCTGCTTGCTCCCCATTTCACCACTTTCCAAACTACCCCATTTTAACACCTATACACTGGTCAAATAATGGAATCACACACAACACACATAAGTAGCAGAAAAAGCAATGGATCCCTTCACTTTTTTCTCCTCTGTGTTTGTGCGGAGTTTTGCATCGCACAGCAATGCCAAGGGATGGTGAGCAGTGGTACAATGTTGCAGTTATCTCTGTGCAGTCTCATATAACCCCGCTGCACTATGCCAACATGCAGCAACACAAGCACTATATTAATGTAATTGCATTATCACTGTTTATTTAAAAGTATTTAATAGTATTAAACATACCATATAAGACACTTATCCTTGGTGATGTCAACATTGATTGGTCCAAACTCACAACTGACTCCCCCCAACTCAGTATCCACCTACATGGCTTCCACCAACTTATAACATCTCCCACTCACTTCCATAAAAATTCCTCTTCCAGCTCCATCATAGACTGGATCCTTACCAATTCCCCCCACCAATACCACAATCCCACCACCTTACCTGACTCCCTCAGTGATCATCTCCCTACCACCATCTTAAGACACTACTCCCATATTCCTAAACCCCACCTTATCAAAGACTGTCGAAAACTATCGACTTTCAACTCATCCCAGTTTAACTCCATTCTCCACAACATAGATTTGTCTATTCTAAAACACCTCCCCCTAAACAATGCTGTAAGCACTTTCAATAGCATCTTCATGAATACTCTAAACTCCTTAGCTCCCTCTAGGAAGATCAGAGTAAAATCAAACCATGCTCCCTGGCTCTCCAAAGAGACTAAGTCCCTTATGAAACAAAGAGATCATGCTTGGAAAACCTGGACTAAAACTAAACAACCACCTTTTCTTCAAAAATACAGGCAACTGAGGAACCTTGCAAAAAAACATACAACTAATGACAAAAAGTTATACTATAGCTCTGCTCAGCTTAACAACAAGTCCAATCCTTAGAAATGTTGGTCAACTCTCAACAAAATCCTCTATCCTGGAAAGCCCTCTAATCCCTCCCCATACCCTAACTCTTCCTCTCAGGAAACAGCTACCCTCCTGAATAAACAGTTTATCTCTTCCATACAAAATCTCGTAACCCCTAAGCCAAACTCTACTTTGACACCCACCTCTCCAAGTCCCACTAACACAACTTTGTTTTCTTTTGAGCCAGTTCCCATTACTTACATCAAATCTCTACTACTCAAGCTAAAACCTTGCTCTCCTTCCACTGACAATCTATCTCCTATATTCCTCAAACTTGCTGCTGACTCAATTGCCTATCCTGTATCTATAATAATTAATCAGTCTATTCTGGAATCAACTGTCCCCACCCTTTGGAAATCTTTCTTCACTATCGCTCTTCATAAAGGTGGAAACTCCACTGACCCCTCAAATTACCGACCCTTTGCCATTCTGCCCCCCCTCTCCAAGATATTAGAAAAATGTATTCACTCACAGCTTCTCAATCACCTCCTCACAAACCACTTACTTACCCCTACCCAACATAGATTCCGTCCTCACCACAGCCCCACCACTGCCCTCCTCTCCTTCACTCATATCATTGCAGAGGCCCTAGACAACAATAAGCTCATTTCCTGTCTCTTCCTAGATCTCTCCAAAGCCTTGGATACTGTCTCTCATCCTCTACTACTATCCAAACTCGCAAATCTCCACCTATCCCCCTCCGCACTTGCCTGGTTTAATAGTTACCTATATGGCAGGGAACAGTCTGTCAAATGGCTCTCATCCTCCTCACCTTTCCTTCCCATCTCCACTGGTGTTCCCCAAGGCTCCATCTTGGGACCCCTTTTGTTTAACATCTTCACCAATGATCTTTACACCTCATGTAAAGAATCCTCCCTTATTCAGTATGCCGATGACTCCACACTTATATCCATTTCAAATAACATTCCTGAACTACACTCCCTGACCCAACAGGCCCTACTATCCACTAAACAATGTCTCTGACATAACCTATTGATCCTAAATCCCCAAAAGACCAAACTCCTACTTTTCCTTCCCCATTCTCTTTCTCATCACAAAACCTCCTTTTTTATTACATCTTCTAACAATACAAATATCCAACCTGACACCCACACAAAACTCCTAGGGGTCATTATCTATGACAAACTCAAGTTCAACCTACACATACTCCAATGTATAAAAAACAGACCAGAAACTAGGTCTGCTATATTGGAACAAAAAATTCCTAACCCCTGAATCTAGACTTACCCTGGGCCAGGCACTCCTCCTCCCCTCCCTCTTATAAGCCACCCCAGTTCTTACCAATATCCAGGCCTCCACTCTAAACAAACTGCAACAGACTTACCATAAAATAGCCAGATTCATTATTAACTCCCCATACAACTCACACCACTGCATTTCTTTAAACTCTCTTCAATGGCTTGAACTTCCCCAGTTTCTGCTATCTTATCAATTTCATATGCTACACTCTATTCTTTATAAACCCTCCTTCTGTCCATCTCTATCTTCCTTAGTCTCCATCTACATCCCATCCCAGACCCTCCATACTTCTAATCAACAATTACTTGATATCTACCACCCAAAAAGGTCAGTAGGCAAACTACTCTACAAACACTCCCTTGCCCATGCTTGGGACAAATTTCCCCCGACTTACGTTCAATCTCCCACACCTCACACTTTAAAAATGAACTAAAAGCTTATTTTCTCAATTCCAGAACCTGCCCTTGCCATGACCCTACCTAGTCTTCCTTCCCTTTATGTACCCTCAAAAGGACCATACTTAGTACCTCATTACACCTCTCTCCAATGTGTCTACTATGCATTTGCACAATTTTATACAAACAAAAAATATTCATTGTTGACCTATTGAACTATATCAATGTAAAATTGTTACTTAGCTTCTTTTTAATGCAACTTTAACTTTATGCATGTATCCCAACATATGTGAATCATTTTGCTATAACTGCTATTATATCAATATTGTTTAAAATTGTACTTGTTTTAAAATGTATTACTGGAGCTTTTCTCCTCGGGTCTCTACTAAAAATGGGCCACAAGCCCAGTTGGACAAACCCGGTTAACAAATGTCAATAAATAAATAAATAAATAAATAGTATTAGATACACCTGGATTTGAAACAAGTATAATCTGGGTTTAAAAAGAAATGTGTCAATGCACATGTACATCAGCTGCCACAGAGTCAGATCAGCAGTGGGTGTGTTTAATAGGCTGAATACTGACTCTCAGACTTTAGCAATGTGGCTTACGTTTCTGCTCTGCTTAACTACACGCAAGCAAGGAAAGTATTGGAAATGTGTATCTCGCATGAACAAACACTTTACAAACTGTCTTGCAAACCTGCTGCTCACTGCCCTATGGAAAAGTAAATATTGTTATGTATTACTGCTGTTTACCGTTCATTTCCTGTCTATGAGATGAAATTACATGTGAAAACATAACAAACTGAAGGCCCTATCTGACAATATGTCACATAGTTACAGTACAGCTATGTGTTGCCTGCTCCCAAACACTGCAACCCTGGTGTCTCAGTACTTTTTTCAGACATATATCACTTATAATACAGAAATGTATATCAAATGCTGTGTGATATGCACTGCACATCAACCTGATAACATGCATAACTAGAGCTATTGACTCATAAGCCTAAAAAGCCTTATCTACAAGACTAGGGAGGGGATCAGCATGCACCTTGTCTACAGGGACATAGGTGACCTTCAACACAATTGAACTGACCCATTTTGGTTTTGTCAAGAGTAGATCTTGCTTATTAAACCTAGTAGACTCCTTTAAACTGACCATGAAGACCTGGATGAAGAATAACAGGGCATACCATCTGTGCTGAGTTATCCAAGGCCTATGACACTATCCCCATTAAGGTATCATGCAGAAAATCTCCCATCTGGGGATTAACCATACATTACTAGATGGATAGCCAACTGGCTTGTTGACAGAACACATGCTGTCAAAGTTGGGGACTGTGCCTCCACCACTAGACCACATACCAGTGGAATACCACAATGATCTGTGCTGGGCCCTCAACTGTTTAGAAACTGTTTCTCTGAAGTCCAGGAAAAGGTAGCTGGCCTGTGGCTTACCAAGTTTGCAGGTGATTGTCAACTGGATGAAGTCATATAGAGTCCCCCAACTATGTTAACATATTACAAAAGGGGATGATGAAGACAAATGATTGGTGTCAAACTGATGGACTGAACCTTAAAGCAAAAAGTACCTCATTGTCCCCTTTGGCTAAGACATACCCCTGCTAATTATGATATACATTACACCCCTCTAAGGTCATCCACAGCATTGCAAGACTTAGGAACGCATGTTGATAACAATCTACACTTCAACCACTATATGTGCATGGTTGTGAGACACACATCCTACATTACACACCTCATAGATAAGCCCATTATCTAAAATTTTAGAGAGGGTAATACACAAGCAACTAATGAAATATCTCCTAGAAAATAATCTAATAGCAACAAAACAACATGGCTTTAGACCCTTCCATAGCACCACCACCGTACTAACAGAATTCACCAACATTGTCAATACTCACATAAACAACAGACTGCTTGTATCTGCCACCTTCCTTGACTTGTCCAAAGCATTCAATATGGTTAACCACAATAAATGCCTTCTTTAACTAGCAACTCTAAACCTTACCTCCCCTGCCATCCCCTGGTTCAAAAACTACCTTGCAGGAAGGAAACAAGCTGTTATGTGGCAAAACCAACTCTCCCCGTCCCTACCAGTCTCCCTAGGAGTACTCCAAGGCTCCATCCTGGGGCAACTTCTTTTTACCCTCTTCACCAATCAGCTCCCCAACAGTATTCCTAAAGCCTCTATAGTGCAATATGCAGATGATGCCACCATAATATGCGCAGCCAAATCAACTGACATCCTTCACTCCCTAACACAAGAATGCGTTTCCCTAGCAAAAGCTTGGATTACAAACTAAAGGCTCCTTCTGAACCCAAGTAAAACAAAGCTAGTACTCTTTAGCTCCCACAGAGCCACATGTCCCACTGATTCTTTCTTCATCTCCTCCTTTAACAAGACCACAATCACCCCCACAAATTATACCAAACTCTTAGGGGTTGAAATAGAGATTTGACCTATATATTTCTATAACCATAAACAAGTACATAAAAAACTTGGCCTACTGTAGCGCAATAAAACATTCCTCACTGAGCACTCCAAAACTAATATAGTGAGGACTCACCTACTATCCACCCTACTTTATGCCTCCCATTGCTTACAAATCTCCTCAAATCCGACCTAAACAAACTTGATAGTTGTTATAATAAGCCAAATTTGCTACAACCTCTCCCCTCAGAACACATCATGTGAATGCCTAAAAAAACTCAATTGGCTAGAACTACAACTACTACTTCAACTCAATCAGCTATCACTAGCCCACAAAATAATACATAACTCTAAAAACACCAAAGCCCTACAAAATCTTTTGCAACCCTATACAACTGCTAAGCCTTTGAGGTCTAGCACACAAAACCTCCTCAAAGTAACCAAATATAACAATGAATCTGGTAAGTCTGTCTACAGCCACCGTATAGCGAAAACTTGGAACTCTCTTCTTGCCCACATAACTGACAACAAATTCCTATCACAGTTCAAGAAACTTGTTAAAACTCACTTTTTGAATAATTGACTGTGCTTCTGTATCCCCCCTGGCTAATGTCTCATTAGAACACTTCACCTAACTTAAGTAACTCTGATAAGCCAACCAATCATGTTACTGTACCCACTTAGGACTGTTTAATCAATTGCTCATCCCATCTCTCCAGGAGTTAGGAAAAACTATCTCAGCAATGCTGAGCTTTCCATAAGCAGCTAAAACCAGGAGAAGACATATTGTAGATCAAATTGTTATCCTTCTCAACTAAAACCAGGCAAAGATATTTAGTGAATCAATTTGTTATCCTTCTCAACTATAGTGAGCATCATCTGCTCTCTCAGAGCCTTATTCTATGTTTCCCTGCTTTTACTCTGATAGGAAATCTATCACAGGAATCCTAAACTTAGGAATATCTTCTAAAATGTAATATTATATTGTAGAGAACAAATGTGTCCTATCTGTTAGTTAATATGTATGTCAAAATCTCTTCTATGGAAATTTTATGTCAAAACTATGTCCTTAAAACTATGTTTTCTAAAAAATTGTTCTTTTGGAGATTTTCTCCCCAGGCCTCCACTGAAAATGGACTTGTAATCCAGTTGCACTCTCCCAGTCAACAAATGTAAAATAAAATAAATAAGACCAGGTAGGTCATAGCTATGCTATACTCTACCCTTGTCAGACCACTAATTGAGTACAATGCTCCATTCTGTCTGTACCTCACCAGCCACCTGCAGCAACTGGAGAAAACAAAGAGGTTTGTGACTGGGAGAATCCAGGGCCTCCATATCATGACATACATGGAAAGACTGAAAGCCCTGTCACTGTACTCAGTATCATACAGGTTGCTGAGAGGTGATCTGTGCCAGGCTTACAGAGCAGTCTCAGACCCTACTGTACTGGAAATGTGCATCTGTAAATCAAAAGGGACAAGATAACTTATCCCGGGGATCTCAACCTAGCCTGAATATAAAAAGAGCATGCTGAGGAGACAGATATATCTCCCAGTGATTGCTATTCCTCTGTAATAGGCTCCCACTGCATCTGCTCCTCTGCAATATGCTCCCACTGCATGAGAAGCAGTGCTCCTCAATGCCCTATTCAAGTGCAGGACTGACAGCCAGATGGGTGATTGTCAATTTATCCCTGGAGTGGCAGCTATGCCCCTCATGGACAGGGCCAGCCAGTGCTAATCATAAAATCTCTCTGCTAACAATCATCTAACTATGCTCAATAAGGGTACTTGTGTTTTTATATAGCTAGGCTTGTAAACACCCTATGGTCATTTGGCTGGTAACTTCCTATGAAGCTATGAACCTATGCAGGCTTCCTAGCATCTTCTCTCCAACAGGCCCTGCTGATGTCATCCACTACAAGTTTACCTGCAGTCTTGCAAAAGTCATACTTGTGCTGTGGCACTTGCATAAAATACTGAGTTCTGTAGTTTGTGTACTTAGCTAGATAAGAGTTCTGTTCTAACTGTAGTCAACTGTGTGCATGTGTGTGTAGCTAGCCAGAGCAGAAGTGTGTATCCTACAGTTACTGCTCCAATCCCGTGGATTGATAAGCACTTTGTTATTTGCACATGCCTACACATCATTTCATGTAGCCTCCCAACATCTTCTCTCCAACATGTCCTGCTGATGTCATCCACTATAAGTTGTCCTGTGGTTTTGTCAAAATCAGACTTGTGCCCTGGTGCTTGCATATAGTACTGATATCTGTAGTCTGTGTACTTAGGTAAGCATTCTATTCTCACTGCAGTCAATTTTTGTGTGTGTGTGTGTGTGTGTGTGTGTGTGTGTGTGTGTCTGTGTGTGTGTGTGTGTGTGTGCACTTGCTTGACATTACAGGGAGTCTTTTACACCAGCATGTGGGACACTGTTTACCATATTCATCTCAACAGCCATCAGCTATAAAGTGTTGTCTGAGACACTCCAAGAAAGAGTTGAGCTGTGGTGCTTGCGTAAAGTACTGAGCTCTGAAGTCTGTGTACTTAGGTAGGGGTTCTATTCCCACTGCAGTCAACTCTGATGTGTATGTGTGCACTTGTTTGATATTACAGAGAACCTTTTACTGCAGCAGGTGGGACAATGTTTTAC